>NW_027266330.1:28570000-29170000 GCF_022045235.1 Haliotis cracherodii | reverse complement strand
TTGTCTGGTTCGCCATCGAGGATTTCTCTTTAACAAACGAAGTGTTCAGTTCTGCGTGTACTTTTTCTGACGGAGCCGCTCCTCAAGACACTAACCCTCACCAGAGTACCCGTATCACTACTGGATTCTTCTCTCACCTGAGCCTGAGAGATTGCTTTCAGTTATGACCATTGTGATGCCGTTCATCAGTAGGGATGGAGGACACTTCTGAGCGAACTCTTATTACTTAGTGTTGATGAGCCATGAAAAGACGTGTGGTCAGAACGTCAATTATAGGTCATTTGATGAGGGTATTCGTACTGCCTTGCAGTGCAAACTCAATATCCGCCTTTCATACAAGACGGCTGCAAGGTGTAACATAGCTGTCCAGCACTAGGGTCAGTGTGCATCGACTTCGGTCACATACAATTGATAAGATTGCTAGACTCAGCAAATATCCTAATTACTTTGTTTGTCAAAGCAGAGATGTATACGATGATAATTAGTTGTTATCTTGTGCTGGACAAAGTTAATTACTGGCCAACTCTGAAATACACAGAGTCGCCATATGACCGACCACTCGTTAAAGGAAGATAGGATACCCTATAATGTTTCGCTGACCAAGCAGGCACACGTGGTGTCAACATGTGGTCATTACAAAGCAGATAGCCTGGATTTAAATATCCCTTACGCAGCAGTCATAAGAACTGCTGACGTACGCCACGATGCAAACTCTAGGCCACCACGTCAACCCAGATACCCTTTAAAAGTAGAGGTGTTTGAGACAGACGGCAGACAGCCCGAGACGAGCAACCTCACCAGCAACACATTGGAAAAGGTCCCGAGAGCCAGAGCCAGGCATAGAACTATCTTCACAGCAAAATAAATGCAGTTTCCGGTATCCGGATACCTGCCGGATACCTCCGGACACTTACCCAAAACGCGTCCGGGTATCCGGTGGCAGATACCATGCCGGATACCAGATCCGTGGTATCCGGCATGGACACCTCACCTGAAAGTATGCCACCTGGAATCCGGGTATCCGGCACCGGATACCTCAATCTGGGTGTCCAGGGATCCGGCACCGGATACCTCATTATGAGTTTCCAAAAACATGTCACAATTTGGGGGTGCATTTTGTTCAATTAAGTGTGGAACACCTAAATATATATTGGAAACTAACCATGAAAATTGAACATTGCTGAAGGAATCCGACAGGTATCCGGCAGGTATCCGGATGCAATTTTTCGAGATGTCTTAATCCTGGTAAATGATGTTAGCCTGGGCATATCAGATAGCTGTAGTAACATTCTGTGTCATTTTAGTTGTAAATATCCCCTTAAAGTTGAGATCTATGGGCATGTACTTTTGGAGAAGACAATTTTTTCAATCTTTTTAGATGTTAAGCTGTTTAATGAACAAACATCAGTTCTAATACATGTATGATGATATCCTTAAATTTCATGTTCAGACTTCCAGATTGTTCTGAGTGAAAGTATAAACTCATCGACTGTGTGCTCACTTGGGCCTTTGGTCCTAGTGAGATGATAATATGATTATTTGTAAAGGTACAAGTACTTGTTACGAGCATACCAGCTTCATTTAAGTTTGAAACACAATATCAGTTGCGACTATTTCAAAAACAATTGTAAATTGCTTCATTCAGTATAACATTGACAAACATATGACAATGATATACAACTATATGTATAAGAGTAATTTAGACTTCTGCAGGAAAAGGCACATTAGAGAACAAGAGTCATCAGAAAGATGACATAACCCCCCGGCAGCTGTCTGTAAAGTAACCACTAGTGAGTGAGTGAGTGAGTTTGGTTTTACGCCGCTTTTAGCAATATTCCAGCAATATCACGGCGGGGGACACCACAAATGGGCTTCACACATTGTACCCATCCCGGGATTCGAACCCGGGTCTTCGGCAGGACGAGCGAATGCTTTAACCACTAGGCTACCCGACCTCCCCTAGTAACCACTAGTAAATGTGCAATTCTGTATGTAATGAGTCAACAGTTTAAAGTTCTTTAAGAAGCATACATTGTTTACCCACAAAAGATCCACCATGGTCGCTTCCATATGAATGCCAAGTTTCGATCAAATACATTGAATGGTTTTCGAATTCTGCCCCAGAAACGAACCTCATCCCCAATTGAGTCTATGTCCAACGTCATTCAAAAAAAACATAATTAGAAAAATCCATAAAATATCAAAAGGCACCACTTCAGTATGTGCCTGATAGATTTGCCAAGTTTCGATCAAATACACTGAATGGTTTGGGAATCCTGCCCCCGGAAAAGGAAATGATTACGGATGGACGGACAGACAGACTGTCTGATCGCTATATCACCCTGTATTATAATTATATGCCGGGGGGGGGGATAAAAAGTAAGTGTATGACCTGTTGCCAACTTCTATCCCTGCCCTAAGGAAGAGTTTGGCCATTAACAATTTTTTTGTCTGGCTATGACATTGACCTTTGACATAGCAGATCAATGTGTTATTCCAAAGATGTCCAAGCAATGCATGGTTTCATGGAGGTGAATGAGAACAATGTATCGATACACGAGGTAAGCTTATCGTAATCAAGCATCACAGTGTATATCGATACACGAGGTTTGTTTACATCCATGTTCTAAAATGGCGCCCTGGACCGCAGGGGAATATGGGTAAATTGGCTTGTTCCGGGTTAACACAAAGCTGGGCCCCCGTCTCTAATATCACAATATTGTTTGGCGCAAGGTGACGACGCGCATAGGGTGCCGGGAACCAGTTTAACACGACATAAGCTGGTTCTCGGCTCTCTATGCGCGTCGTCAACGTGCGCCAAGTTATATTAGAGACGAGGCCCAGCTTATACACTGAACACGATCGGTCATTTCGTCAAAATTGGCCAAATATTGAGATTGCAGCTGAGGTCATGCTGGCAGCTGAAGTGACACATTAAGGTAAGGAATATGTGAATATTACAATGATCACGTATTAAAGTAATTTACCACATGTAAGCCTGTCACATGTGACACATTAACTTTTATAGCCAACATGTAAGTAAATGTATCAGGATATAATTATATTTTTATATAACGAGTAGCCTGTCTATCATATGTTAGTATTTGCTTATGTATATAATGAAGAAATATGTTTACTTTAACTGGATAATTTGTATGCTTATGTGACTCACTGTCTTATTTCATATACTCCCTTTACTCTGTGAGATGATTAATAGCCTCAACATATTTTTCCAGATGTGAAGAATCAAGAACAGCTTTAATGACAGGGAAGTTTTGCATCAGAGATCATCGTGAAGTGGAAGATAAGACATTTTAAGGGTAGGAACATTTTCACTTGAACTAGCTGAACAATAACCATGATGACAACTTTATCATGGGGGAATTTTGGGTGGTGGGGTAGCCTAGTGGTTGAAGCGTTCACTCTTCGTGCTGAAAACCCATGCAGGTTTGATTCCTGCCACATAGCTGCGATATTGCTGAGTGTGGCGTTAAACATCAAACAAAGCTAACAGACGCATACATACTCACATGGGGATTCCAGGTTGATGTTAGTCCCCATCAACATGATCAACCTTTGCTAGTTGTAAGAGATAACTTAATGGATCGGCTGATCAGGCTCACTGACTTGGTTGATCCATGTCATTGTATCCCAATTGTGTGGATGGATGCTCATGATGTCAGTCACTGGATAGTCTGGTCCAGACTTGATTATTTACAGACCGCCGTCATTTAGCTGGAATATGGCTGAGTGCAGAGTTAAACAACAAAGACCAACATGATTCTACAACCTGCTCTTGTGGATACCATTTTGAGGATCCTACACATAACTTCTTTTCGGGTCTTAACTATTGCAATATGTTCTACTACATGTGTTTTAAACATACATTTTTTTCATTGGCTTATCTAAATGATGCTCAAATACAAAATAATTATTAATAAAATACTAATTCTATACTATTGCAAACTATCAGTTGAGCAATAATGTAATCATCTGATTATAATTAGATAATGAAGGAGAAGTCCATATTGATTAAATCTACCAGATTCTGAGATAAATGCACGTATTGATTGATTTATTTCAATGTTTTCCTGTACATAATTTTCAACAATTCCATATAAAGCTTTCTTATATCCATGCTGTATAATAATACCTATTATTTCTAATAATAGCATAATTTGGACACACAGATAAGTAATGAATGGTATTTTTATAACAGGTGCCACACATGCGGGATAGGTCATTTGACATTAATCATTTTTATGTCAATTTAAATCACTACAAGCTGATCTGAGTCCTGAAAGGATATGCCTTCGATTCTGTGAAAATGGAAATGCTTAAACATCTCCCAATATTAACCATGCTATTACAGAATCTGTTCACTTGTTTGTGTATGTAAAATATTTTTGAACGATTACATCCATCTAATGATTGTTTGTATGTGTGATGTGCCAGTAGAGGTATATATGTACAAGCATGTGCATACGCGTATAAAAATTATGTATGTTTGGCTAGGTACCAGTATATGAATTAGTTGTTTTGTGCGACTTGTATATTAGCATCATCATAGTTTCAACAGACAGTTTATGTATATCAAATGTTAAATGTCTTTGTAGGGAGAATTGCATATCAAAACTGTCATTATTTTATTACTTATGAGTAGAACTTTTTAAGTATCTGGCAAGATACATTTCCTTGGTCCACAGAAACATGTTACCAGTAAACTGACTAGATAAGTAGCATAGCAGTCAGTGTGGTTGGAAACTAGCTAAGCCGTCACTACTCAATTAAGTAATTAACAGATAATTGCAAGTGATAATACCCACCTGACACTAATTGCCCTGTTAATCCCTAATCCACCATGAGTTGACATTGAGTTCATCTTGCTAATGAGCTGTTGTGAGCGTAACGAGATGATAAACATCAAAGGTGGGGTAGGCTTTGATCAAGTGTTCTGTAGAAGAGATTATGTCATTTGTTTAATGTTTATTTAGGATTAGCTACATCCCTTGATCCTACCAAGACCATACTTGAGATTATCAGGCAGTTTGTCTGGATACAACCTGATGTCTCAACTGTACTTATTGGATTCTGCCTTGTAGCAAACTATGTGTGTGACAAGGACTTTGACCACTCTGTGCAGATGCATAACAATGCACTTGGGGTATGATTCAATTGGGGTATGATTCAATTATGTCACACAAGTCAAAGATGGGTTCCACTGTATTTAGAAACAGACGATAGATGCAATACCGTGTAACTTTATAACAATCAAACGAGTATTCAAATAGGAATACACATATATTTACAATGACCCTTGAAAAGTTCCAAAACCAAATAGAACTACTTGAATTATGATTACACTTGACCAATATATTTGGCAGTTTTTCCCGTTATTGTTAATCTTAATTAAAGATAGGATAAATGATAAAAATATGATAATGATTTTACTCATGACTAATCATGGGTGGATACAGCTTTTTTTACAGCTATTTATTGTCTTTGATGGTAATTTATACAGAAATAAAGATTTATTTTCGAAATAAAAAGGGAGGTGCGCACCACAGCAACCCCCCTCTATATCCGCCCATACTATTGCCAGCAGCCGAAATAAGGTCCCCTAAATGTAATATACATAGTTTTTAGTCGATTGTTCAGGTGGTTCTTTTCAGTGGATTTTGTGTATCAGTGTCTATTTTGGCCTACCAATTAATGGTAGATATTAATTATCAATAATAAGTGAGATAATTATTTTCAATGTGGCTCCCATTGCAACTGAAGCAAGGAACGATTCAAATTAAGCCTGATTCAGCTGCTACATTTATATGTACTTGCTTCTCTAATCAGTAATTCAATCAGTTGTATAGTGACTTGATATTTGGTGAAAATATCTGTTGTATGAAATCCTAATGTTACTTACTTTTGTATTTGAGATGATATTTGTATTTGGTAGCCTAGTGGGTAATGCGTTCTCCGAAGCACTGGGTTCTGTTCCCCACATGGGTACTGTGCGAAAAGCCCATTTCTGGTGTCCCCGCAGATATATTGCTGGAATATTGCTAAAAGCTGTGTGGAACTATACTAACTTGCACACTCATTATATAATACTTTGAGATCACTTACATGACTTGTGTGATTGAAAGTTTTGATAATTATGAATACCGTATTCGACAGAGTAAATTCCCCATAATTAAGGGTGCATATCACACACGAGTGTGTATTATATGCAAATAAATAAGTCTTGTATACATTGATCAATTGGAAAGGGTGCTAATTGGGATTGCTCACTAGCCAATATATTAGCAAATATTCCCGTGGGCGCTTATTAGAGCGAGGTGCTTATTACATCAAATACGGAAGTTCTGTTTTTATGTATAAGAACCTATTTTATGCAATTTGCATTGCCTTGTTTACCCTTCCTTATGTTTTGATGTAATGCAAACATTTGAGAAAAATTCAGGTGAGCCTGCCTTATGGCACTACAGGAATTGTTTTCAGAAGATCAATTACAATTTTGTATTTTCTGTAAAATTTACTGTTTGCTATGGCTTTTTTACATTGGTTAACATGGTTTGGTTAACAGTTGCTTGATAAACTGTCATTACCTTACTCATTGAGAAACCAACTTTTTACCCTTTGTCAATATATGTGTGTTTCTTTTATTTTTAATAACAAGATTTTAAAGATGTTATAAATTGTTTCAGGCATCTGGATTTCACAATGACACCAGATCAGACAAGTCATACAAAGGACTCTCAGGGTGATGAATAATCCTCCCCAGAACAACTAGCAGGTTCACCTCAGAAAGTGATGATTCTGAATGAATAATGCCACATCAGTGTGATTCTGTAGGTTGTTTTATTACGACATTAATCAAGTCTAAAGGAATTAATACCACAGCAGTGAGACTATGTTTATGTGGTGTACACTGACGCTGACTATACAAATCTGAATGACTTTTGTGGTTTACTGCACAAACATAATTGACTTTAGATATTCTTCTCCCTTGAAATTCTTCTGAGATTTGACTGATTTGTTTATTCAGAAAATGGCATTGAAGCATCTGTTTCTGTTTTTGAATGTTCTTGCAAATACCTTTGGTTACTGAACCAATGAAATGTCATAAACTCAATAAATATGATTTGTTATCTTAACATTTTTTTTTGTTTTGCTTCTTTAAAGAAATATGATATTGATCATTCATAACATAGGTGCTAACATATATCAAATATACTAATGCCCTGAATGTTTTCCTACAATTAATACAGCTCACTGAATGAAGCTTTTAGTTCCCTGTCAGTAGAAAAATTACATTGATATTTTTATGTACCGGTACTTTATTAGGTGTTTTCTGTGGATGCACCCATTTGGGTTAATGATATTCTGTTTCAAACTTCAATGAAACTCGTCTGTCAAGATGTAAAAGTACTGATACAGTTCCAAAATAATCTTTTAATCTCACCAGGAACAAAGGCCCAAGTGAGCACATAGCCAATGACTTTCATTTTTTTTGTCAGAGTGAGTATGGTGTTATGTCACTTTATGAGCAAAATTCCAACAATATCATGATGGGTGACACCAAGCAATGTACTGATGTGGTGAATCGAGCGCTTCAACCACGAGAAGCTAGAACAAACTGGGAATATGAAGATGAAATGTAAGGATACCATCATACCAGGACTGAATGCTTTTCATTTAATACGCTGAACATCTAAAATGAAATATATATGAATTTGAAAAATGTTTTCACCAAAAGTACCTGCCCATAGATCTCAACTTTAAGGGGATATTTACAACCAAAATAACACAGAATATTACTACAGCTATCTGATATGCCCAGGCTAACATTATTTACTAGGAGAAAGACATCTCGAAAAATTGCATCCGGATACCTGCCGGATACCTGCCGGATACCTTCAGCAATGTTCAATTTTCATGGTTAGTTTCCAATATATCTTTAGGTGTTTCACACTTAATTAAACAAAATGCACCCCCCAAATTGTGACATGTTTTTGGAAACTCAGAATGAGGTATCCGGTGCCGGATCCCTGGACACCCAGATTGAGGTATCCGGTGAGGTATCCGGTGCCGGATACGCGGATTCCAGGTGGCATACTTTCAGGTGAGGTGTCCATGCCGGATACCACTGATCTGGTATCCGGCAAGGTATCTGCCACCGGATACCCGGGCGCGTTTTGGGTAAGTGTCCGGTGGTATCCGGCAGGTATCCGGATACCGGAAACTGCATTTTTTTTGCTGTGCTTGTACTGATGAAATAAATCTTCATTCCTGAGCAACGAAACGTGTTTTGTTACCAGTTAGGGGACTTTTTTGGTGCCGAGACCAGGATTCAGGACAGTAAAAACATCAAGTGCAGGGTAAGTGACTTTTGGTTTTCTCTCCATTGCCTTCTCTCTCTCTGGGACCATTTTCTGAACTGTGTTGTTAGGTTTTTTGTTGTGTTTGCTATTAGCAGTAGGTTTTTAAAGGCTTTGAATAGGAATTATTTGGTAGATAAAATTACTTAGTTCTAACATGGCAGAAAGGATCGAAGCCCTATTCAACCATCTGGCTATGCAGTTAGGGAATTTGCATGAAACGATAATGGCTGGTATCAGGCCACTTTCAGTGACAGTAGAAAACCAAATAGGCCAACTATCACAGGCCATTACATCTCAAAGTCTTTCACAACATGTGAGACCGTTTGAGGGAGACCCGAAACAATTCAAAGAATGGATTAAGTCTCTGGACAAGTATGTTAGTTTATCAGGAATTCCCGAAGAAAAAATTAAATTAGTAGCTTTTCAAAGTAGCCGTGGCCCTGTGAGTGATTTTCTTCAGCGATACCTACATGACAATCCAAGCCATACTTAGAATGTAGTGAAAAAAGAATTAACTTCACGATTTGCTGAAGTCACTGACCCACAATATGCATTTGCACTGCTACAGAAATTAAGGCAAAACAATGAAGAGAGTGTGCAAATATTTGCGGAAAGGCTGTTAGCCTTTGCAGAGGAAGCATATGTAGGGCATGATCAAAATTCGAATGGAGCAATAGAGCGCCAGTTAGTGGGATTCTTTGTAGAAGGATTAAAACATAACTATTTAAAGATGAAGATAATAAGAGATAATCCCAACAGTTTTGCTGAAGCATTTACAATAGCCATGAAAGAACAAAATCTGAGAAAAAAGTTTGACTTAAGATTAGGAACCAAAGAATGGGTTGATGGAATAAACAGGGCTGCCCATGAGCCGATGGAGGTAGACCATTATCGATCACCTCGAAAGTGCTACAAATGTGGCATGGGTGGACATAAAACCAGAGATTGTAGAGGTGGTAGACAAACAGTCAATGCAGTGAGCACAGAAAATAGACGGCAAGATAAAGGTTTATGCTGGTATTGCAACAGGCCAGGTCATTATAAATACCAATGCCCGGAGCTTAATCAACATAGGAATCAAGGACGTGGAGACCGTTGCCATCCTTTAAACTAGATAGGTCTCTTCCTGGGGGAACACAGGCGGAGACGAATCAAAAAGGGGAATTATTTACAATCAATTTGGCGGGAAACCCAAACTCATGTGTTGTATCAGTAGGAAGACGTAGGTATAGGGCGTTGGTTGATTCAGGAGCAAAAGTATCTCTAATTCACCCAAGAGTATATGAAACTTTAAGAGGTGTTTCAAAGTCAACTTCAGAAAACATTTCTTTACAATCAGTCAATGGAAGTCCACTGGCTGTTGAAGGATGTACAACAATACCATTTAGGGTAGGGAATCAGCTCAAGAAGCATAAGTTCTATATTGTTAGTGGTATCAACAGGAATATAAATCTTGGACGAGACTGGTTGACTGACAATGGAGTGAGACTGTACTTTGATCTAGGAAGATTGAAAGTAGGTGATGCTTATGTTCCTTTAGAAGAGGACATACAAATAGCATCAATCCTCAGACTAACAGGTCAATCATTAAGCCCCAAACAGTCAATGTGATAAAAGTTAAGACAAAGAAAAAGTCATATTTTGACACAACAACGTTGTATGAGATCCAGGGTGAAGAGGGAAATTACATTAATTCAGAACCAGGATTGATGGTAGGAAACTCACTGGCCAGGTTGAACAAGCAAGGTGAAATACCAGTCATGTTAGTCAATAAAACAAATAAAACATTCCGACTCAGGAAAGGATGTATCCTAGGGAAGATAGAACCCGTGCCTGAGGCTAATGCAGTACTGTTAAAAGACATGACAGATAGGATGAACTCAAAAATGACAGAAAGAGATAACAGGATAAGTCAGGCAGATATTGATGTGCCTGTGGAGCACAGGGAGGTCATTACCAAGTTACTCTATAACCATAGAGACTTGTTCGCAAAAACTGACATGGACTTGAGTCCTGCAGACACAGTTAGAATGAAACTTGACACGGGTGATCACGCCCCAATGAAACTGAAACCTTATAGGACACCCTTGAACAAGAGGAAGATTGTTGACAAGGCAGTAGAGGACATGTTGGCTGCAGGGGTTATCAAGAGATCTAGATCACTATAGAGTTTTCCTATAGTAGTTGTAGACAAAAAGAATGGATCAAAACGCTTTTGTGTTGATTTTAGACAATTAAACAAAGTCACAAAACAAATATCACATCCTCTGCCAGTAATTGATGATATTTTATCATCATTAGGTAATGCATCCTACTTCAGCTCCCTTGATTTGAAATCAGGATACTGGCAAGTCCTTATGGATGAAAATGACAGTGAAAAGACTGCCTTCTCATGTCATCGAGGGCTGTTTGAATTCTCAGTTATGCCATTTGGTTTGAGTAATGCACCTTCCATATTCATGGAGCTCATGAATATTGTACTTCAAGACTGTGAAGCTTTTGCTATTGCATATCTTGATGACATTCTCATATTCTCATCAACCAAAGAAGAGCACATGAAACACATTGGAATAGTACTAGACAAATTGAGAGAACACAGTCTTAAGTTGAAATTGAGTAAATGCAGCTTTCTAAAAGAAGAAACAAATTTCTTGGGGTTTATTGTCAACAAGGACGGAGTGAAACCAGATATGGGAAAAGTAGAGGCTATAAGGTCAATGCCCCCTCCTTCATCAGTTAGGGAGGTCAGAAGTTTAATGGGAATGTGTAGCTATTACAGAAGGTTTATACCAAATTTCTCGAAAGTAGCTGAACCCATAATAACCTTGACAAAGAAGTATGCTAAGTTCAAATGGTCCACAGAATGCCAAGAAGCGTTTGACTTTCTGAAGAGCAGCCTAACTGTTGTTCCACTCTTAGCATATCCAGACACCAACAAACCATATGTGCTGTATACGGACGCTAGTGACACATGTGTAAGTGCATGTCTAACTCAGGCATGTGAAGATGGAACAGAATTTCTCCCAGGTATTTGTAGGGAAAAACCCATTTATTTCCTATCCAGTAAATTGAGTGGTTCTCAGATTAGATGGTCTACAATTGAGAAAGAAGCTTACGCTATCCATTATGCATTACAGAAATTAGATCACTACTTACACAATGCAGATTTTGTGATTCGGACCGACCACAAACCCCTTAAATACTTGTTAGAATCACCAATGCAGAACAGAAAGATTCAAATGTGGGCAATAGGCATTAGCGGTTACAATTGTAAGATAGAGTATATCGCAGGTACTGAGAATATTTGTGCTGACCTACTGTCTAGACTTCCAAGTGACAAGTCTAGAAGTGAAAACATGACAGTTACTGACATTGACCTAATTCAAGAAGACGGAGTTGACATCAGTGAGAATACTTTGCAGATTAATGCTCTGAATTCAAATAAGTTGGACCCGAAGATATTTGCTAGTTGTGAAGTTACAGAACAGGAATCCCCTGAAAAAGCCAAAGTAGGCATGTCTGGATACGACATGGTGACTGAACAAGCAAATGATGTCAAAATTATGGAAGCAAAGAGAGCCATCAAAACAGGACAGGCAGGCAAAGTAGAGCAAAACAGGATGATTATCATAGAAGATATAGTGTACTTCATATCCGATCCTAATGATGATCCCATAATACGCCTGTGGGTACCAAAACAACTTCAGAGCTTAGTCGTTAAACAGTATCATGATGACAATGGACACATGGGCATAGATAAGACATATGATTCTATCAAACAGAAATATTACTGGCCTCAGATGTACAAACATCTCTATGAGCACATCAACCAATGTGTCCCTTGTCAAGAGAGAGTCATGAGGAAACAGAAAACGCCTATCCAAGAAACAGACATCACCCATATCCATTTGCAAAAATAGGATTAGATCTGTCAGGGCCTTACCCTAGATCTCTGTCAGGGAACAAATATATCATCAGTTTTGTAGACCATTACAGTGGATGGCCAGAGGCATTCGCGGTGCCAGACAAAAGTGCGGAAAATGTAGCACATCTTTTAATTGAAGAGATCTTCCCAATAATGAATAATGAGAGAGACATTAGAAACACTCAACATAGATCATATCACTACTTCTTACTACCGACCCCAAGGAAATGCTAGGGTGGAGAGATTTCAAAGAACCCTTCATGATGTTCTGTCAAAGAAGTTAAAAGACGATCTCACGACCTGGGATCTCTATTTGAACCAAGCATTAGCTGCAGTTCGATTCAATATAAGTGGATCTTCAAAATTCTCTCCTTACTTCCTGTTATACAATAGGGATGTTGTGTTACCAATAGATAACCTATTACATCCTAGAAGAAGGTATGCGGGTGAAAAGCAGCATAGGATAGCACTGCAGCAACAACACAAGGCTTTCACATTAGTACATAGGCATTTAAAGAAATCGAAGCGAAGGCAGAAACATTACGCTGACAAAGGTGCAAAGCCTGTTGAAATAAAGGTAGGGGATCCTGTTTACTATCAGTGTCATCAACGGCAAAGCAAGCTCCAAAGTAAGTGGATCCCATACTATCGGGTAGTGGAACAAAAATCCCCTCTTACTTTTGTAATAAGAAGTCAGTTAGATGGCACAACTATCCAGGCACATGCAGGGAATTTAAGGTTAGCTAAAATCGATGAATGGGAGATACCCATATCAGGAAACTATAAAGCCCGTCGAAAGGCGACCTTAGTTGTACCTCCAGAAAGTAGCGAAACGGACAGCGACGATGAGAGAGAGACACCCCTTGATAAGATAGCTAAGAGGTACAGAAAAGAAAGGGATGACTCTTCTGATGAAGATGAAAATCCTCTCACGGAATTATCTAGACGTATGAGGAGCCGGGCACAAAATACTCTTTTAGAAAACAATGCTGAAATAGTAAACAAAAAGCAAGAGAAAACGGTAAGATTTGCAACACCAACAAAGTACAATAGTGACAGTACAATAACAGAGAGTGAAACTAGTGATGAAGAACATGATGATAGACCTGAAGACATGGACACAGAAATGATGTAGGTCAATGTTATTGATAATCAAAAACTAGACACGAGAACGGACAGTAAGAAAGAACACAACGCAAAGACAAGACGACTATTAAAGGCAGTAATCAGCCTATTGTAGTTAGGATTCGTCCTAATTATTGATGAAAATGAAAAAAATGTTATTTTCATTCGTTACAGAATCATGACGACGATATTCCTTTTTCTCCTAGGGTTAACCATTACTAATTCGTTAATAATTCGTGAAAATGTAGTATTTAGGAAAATCAAGGACATTTCAATCATGAATCATTTCAATCATTGGCTTGTCACATTTGTCATTGACCTTAAACCGTATGAACGACTTATTGACAAACTGGAGAAGGATATAGAGGACGTTATAAGGGTTACAAGTAGTATAATAAGCCGCCATTACAATACTACAAAGAAGGATATTTTTGTGCTATTCAACGGATTAATCAATGACGTCTTATCCCTTAAGAAGACACAGATCAAACTTAGAAAAATGTTTCAAGACATTCAGACACTAAGCAAGGGTAGATCAAAGCGATCTGTACTTCCATTTGTAGGAAAAGCACTGAGTTTTCTATTTGGCACGGTATCAGAGAAGGATTTAGGAACCATACATAAAAATATTGAAATCTTATTTAAAAATCAGAAAGCTTTATCCCATGTTGTAGAAAAAAGTCTCTCCATACTGAACACTTCCAGAGTAGAAATCTCAGAAAATAGACATATGATCAATGAATTGGCAGTCGATTTACACAATGTGGATGTGAAATTCTTAAATATAACTAGAAGTATAGAGGACAAAATGTTAAAATTTGAGCATTATATGTTAGTGTATTTGGGATGTTCGTTGGTTGTCGGAGAAATTCGTGAAATTATCCAGAAAACAATGTTGTATCTACAACATCTTCAGTTACAGTTAAACATCCTTGCACTAGGAAGATTGACACCCAGTACTATCACCCCTTCTAATTTGAGGAAATTGCTCATTGACATTAGTACGCACCTCCCCCGTACAGTACAGTTACCAGGAGACCCCAGTAAAGAGTTATGGCGTTTCTATAGGACTTTAGAAAGTACTACAGTTATATATGAACATAAAATTCTAGTGATTATTAAAATCCCTCTGTTGGACATTAATGGAAGATATGAAGTTTATAAAACCCATAACTTACCGGTTCCAAGATTTGGAGTTAAACTACAATCAAATAAGTTAGGTGATATGGTTGCGCAATACCAGCTCGAAGCCAGTACACTTGCAGTAAATATTGAACGAACAAAATTTGTATTACTTACCTCGGAAGAACTAAAAGTTTGTACCCAACCACTAACTGGTTACTGTTCCATCCAAAGCCCGGTTTATCCTATAAACCTTAGTAAATTGTGTATAACTGCATTATTCGTAAACAGAGAAGATGATTTAAAACAACAATGTCAAGCTTTTATTAGGTTGAACTCCGTTTTACCTCTAGCGGAGTATGTGACAGATGGGATATGGGTAATTGCTACAAAGATAAAATTCTCGGTTATCTGCCATGACAATGTAGCAGTGACCTCCACAGTACTTGTTGAGCCACCTTTGGGTATAGTCAGACTGAATATGAGTTGTTATGCTTCTAATGATTACATAATCCTACCCCCGTTTTATCGAAAAGAAAATCAGTTTCACATTAAAGAAGACTTCTTCGATGCGGTCAAAGTATTCAATTTGACTAGTCTTAAATGGTGGGAACCTGTTCATTCCACCCTCAGTAAGACAAATCTAACTAAATTACCAGATTAGCTGAAAGATCTGAAAACGATACCCATGAATCAGTTATTAAATGAACTGAGGGGTATGCAGAACCAGGTCAAACAGAATAAGAAATCAAAATGGCCTTATGCACTGTTGGGAGTCTCAATTATAATAAGCATAATAGTAACGGTATTAAGTTATAAAAGGTTCAGAAAATGGTTAACCCAGAGATGGAGAGGTAAGAGAGTTACCAGGGTCACACCCAGTTACGAGATGGCGCCGATGAATTCGGAAGGAGAGGTTTCTACCCGCAGGCAAGACGTTGGTGCGGCGCGAACACGTCAGGGAGACAACTCGGGACTCATGGTCAACCCAGGACACCAGGTGGCGACGGCTGAGCCAGAGGGCATGGGTATTGCCCACAGAAGAGGGTTATCTTCTGCGCCATTGAAGGACGAGGAGACGTCAACAGAGGCAACAGTCGATGTAGTACGACGTCTATATCCAGCCTTTCAGTGAAGGGTAACAAGGTGTTGGTGGGAGATCGAAGGAGTACTCTGAGTGTGTTGTTTAAGTGAATGATGGTGTGACAGACGTCTAAACATAACAAGACTTTGGAAGCCACATCAGTGTAAATTGTGTGCGATGTGTTTCCATGTGTACAGAGCCATTAAAATCCAAATGATGGTTGACTGTGTACAGAACAGTTATACTCAAAATGATGATGGACATAGTTCTCCTGTGTGTACAGAACTGTGATACTCAAACTGATGGTGGAAATAGTTCCCCATGTGTACAGAACAATTATAATCCAAATGATGGTGGACTTGGTTCTCCTGTGTGTACAGAACTGTCTTACTCAATATGATGGTGGAAATAGTTCCCCATGCGAACAGAACTCTTATCATTGTATTACACTATAATCATGGAGAGTATCCTCCCAGTGGAATGTGTGACTCTGGGTACTCAACACAGATATATGATTATACATGTAATAATGACTATTGTTAACTGTTTGACTTGTGTACATATATCAAACCATGTCCAGTTGCATGAATTGTAAGTTTATTTAGAGGACTATAACTGTTAGCAATTAATTGGCTCAAATTGTTAAATCGGTTTTGAATGTGTTAAATTGGCTCGTAGAAATCTCCAAGGGATATTTCTAATTAGTAGGGGGCGAGTGTAACATAGCTGTCCAGCACTAGGGTCAGTGTGCATCGACTTCGGTCACATACAATTGATAAGATTGCTAGACTCAGCAAATATCCTAATTACTTTGTTTGTCAAAGAGATGTATACGATGATAATAAGTTGTTATCTTGTGCTGGACAAAGCTAATTACTGGCCAACTCTGAAATACACAGAGTTGCCATATGACCACTCGTTAAAGGAAGATAGGATACCCTATAGTGTTTCGCTGTCCAAGCAGGCACACGTGGTGTCAACATGTGGTCATTACAAAGCAGATAGCCTGGATTTAAATATCCCTTACGCAGCAGAAATAAGAACTGCTGACGTACGCCACGATGCAAACTCTAGGCCACCACGTCAACCCAGATACCCTTTAAAAGTAGAGGTGTTTGAGACAGACGGCAGACAGCCCGAGACGAGCAACCTCACCAGCAACACATTGGAAAAGGTCCCGAGAGCCAGAGCCAGGCATAGAACTATCTTGTACTGATGAAATAAATCTTCATTCCTGAACAAAGAAATGTGTTTTGTTACAAAGGGTAGATGCGTTAATGTACGAGTGTGCGAAGTTAAGGGGGTGTTTGTAATTTGTTTTCGTATTGGTAGTGCAAAGAGTGAGTGAGTTAAAACTTTAAGTCACATCGGCAATATTTCAGCCATATCGTGAATATCATGAGTTAAATATAATAAATACAATTAAACTTATATTTAAAAAATGCCAACGAAGGACAGTAAAATAACTAGACCTATCACAGAAAAAGATTTAAAACTAGTATGGAATCATAAAAAGGATAGCACTTTTACATAACAATAGCATGTTAAAAAGATATCGATCACCAGCCACTGAAGGTAGATCACCATACTGGGGACCATGGGGACTTATGGAACTTTGCTACATGCATGGACCACAGGAGTATTTATATCATCCCTTCAAGTGTGGTCGATTATTGGCAAAGTTAGCCTAACATCTTACGATGACACATATTCTACGATTACAAGCGTGGTAGTTCTAAATGTACTTTGAAAGATGTGGAACTTCCGTACTATCTCAGGAGGACAATAATTGTACAGCACTTTAACCCCCTTTGTAGATCCAGCCACTAACAATCACAGATGCTACTTTATTCTACCAATCATAAAACATTTATATTTTACCAGATACATCAAGCAGATTTGGCAAACATTCATATTTCCTTTAAAAAAAACAATGATTAAACGATAATAAATACTTTTAAAAAGATCCTTATATAGATGATGATTTGAAATATTTATCCCGTGTGATCACAAAATCAATACAGTTAAGCAGGACATGCTTGACTGTGATTCTCTCATCACAAGGAATACAAAATGGAGGATCCTCACCTTTCAATAAATCTTCATGTGTATACCTGCCATGGCTAATAAGACATCGTCGTTTATCATCCTAAACTGGCTCCTACAGGAGATATCGCTTGGATGAGATCAAGCGATATCTACACTGTAGATATCGCTGCAATGAAATTACATCACAATGCTTTGCAGACCATTGTGACATCAATGGTTATCACAATCAAATGACAACACTAATGGCTCTGCTACTGAAGCTGTGAGCAGCACTTTTTACACTGAAGACACTGCTACTTACTGTCTATGAATTGAAAAAAATGGAAGTGCGTATTGTATGCGAATAAATAAGTCTTGTGTACATTGATCAATCTGAAGGGGTGCTAATTGGGATCGTTCACTAGCCAATATATTAGCAAATATAGCCGTGGGCGCTTATTAGAGCAGGGCACTTATAACGTCGAATACGGCAACATAAAAACAATTAGCGTTATGAAATTTGTTTGGACTATTTTGAATGACATTTACAGTTTGGTTGCCGATGCTGTGCCAACAGCGTCCCCTTCGAAACCTACGTTTTGAAACTGTTTCCGAAAGCATTTATGAATGAAACAGATTTTTGCACGATCCGATCACTTGAACTGAAGACATGGGATATACATCAAACTTCAACTCTATGAAAGTGTCCCTCACTTCAGCAGGGCATGACAACACTGAAACTGTAAACAATAGCATTCCATGGCGTTGACCCCATTTTAATCATTTATAGAATAAAACCGATATGTTTGATTTGTTTGTTTGTAGTTAAACACCGCACTCAGCAATATTCCAGCTATATGAAGGCGGTCTGTAAATAATCGAGTCTGGGCCAGACAATCCAGTGACCTACATCATAAGCATCCGTCCACGCAATTGGGATGCGACGACATGCATCAACCATGTCAGCGAGCCTGACCACCCGATCCCGTTAATCGTCTCTTACCACAAGCATAGTCGCCTTTTACGGCAAGCATGGGTTGATGAAGACCAATTACCCCGGATCTTCACAGACTAAAACAGTTATGTTGAATGCTGTATTTTTCTACAGATGGTCGGAAGTACAGAGTCATGGCATATGGTGCAAGGAAGCAACGGAAAGGAAAGCCAAATACTTACGATGATGAAACAGTTAGAACATAGCTAATATATAGCTTATATGCGTTTATTTAGACCCGTGAAGATCTGGGCTAGAATAGGTCTTCAGCAACCCAAGCTTGCCATAAAAGTCGACTATGCTTGTCGTAAGAGGCGACTAATGGGATCGGGTGGTCATGCTCTCTGACTTGGTTGATTCTTATCATCGTTCCAAATTGTGTGGATCGATGCTGATGATATCAATCACTGGATTGCCTGGTCCAGACTCGATTATTTACAGACCGCCGTCATATAGCTGGAATATTGCTGAGTGCGGCGTTAAACAAACAAACAAACAAACAAACAAAACGTTTATGTAAGTTTAAAGGCAACAGGCCCAAGTACAATACAGATACATGTATTATATACAAGGTGGTGGTACAATATCAATAGGTACAGAGTGCAATTACAATACAAATTAGAATTATAATAATGAAGAACGTAAAGATAGGACATATTTGATGTATTGAGCACGTTATGACAAGGTCTCAATGTTAGAAATTTGTAGTAAAGTTCATTCATTTTTTAAGTTAGTGTTGGACATACTCACAAATAATGTAACTCATCTTCTATCATATTTTTTACAAAAAGGACAAAATCTTAGGTTTCTAGCTACACTCTCCCGCCTTCCTATATTTGTCATAATATGTATTTCTCCATTCTTAATAATGTTAAATATCTTCTTCTGTCGCTTTGTTGTATATAAAGCAAACATGGTTCAATTCCGAAAGTTGACTTTATGGTGTGGTAAAAATCTAAATTTGAATGTTCATTTTACAATTAGAACATATCCGATTATCAATTTCTGTTTCAGTATTAAAGTGTTTCCTTAGAAAATTACACACGATGCAATTTCATAAATGGCAATATAATACGGAAATATTTAGCCAGCACTGCTTACCCCTCTTTCCATTTCGCACCACACAATGTCACTGTGTGTCTCAAGAGACTGCACTGAATACATCAGCGCGGATGTCATTTGTGTGTATTGTGGAGAGATCACATGAATGTTGTGGAGAGATTACATGAATGTTGTGGAGAGGTCAAATGAATGTTGTGGAGAGGTCACATGAATGTTGTGGAG
Organism: Haliotis cracherodii; assembly: GCF_022045235.1. NCBI lineage: Eukaryota > Metazoa > Mollusca > Gastropoda > Lepetellida > Haliotidae > Haliotis > Haliotis cracherodii. The sequence continues at coordinate 29,150,057 of NW_027266330.1, read as the reverse complement.
AGATAACATGAATGTTGTGGAGAGATCACATGAATGTTGTGGAGAGGTCACATGAATGTTGTGGAGAGGTCACATGAATGTTGTGGAGAGATAACATGAATGTTGTGGAGAGGTCAAATGAATGTTGTGGAGAGATCACATGAATGCTGTGGAGAGATCACATGAATGTTGTGGAGAGTTCACATGAATGTTGTGGAGAGGTCAAATGGATGTTGTGGAGAGGTCACGTACATGTGCCGCTCTTAGTGCACTGTTTCGGCGTTGACGTCTGTAGTGAGAAGGGAAGAAGATTCTTGAGATCTGGTCCCGGAATGGCTTGAATGTTCCAGTGAAGATAAAAATATTCGTGAAGCAGTTTAATCGTTGAAACATCTTCAAACCATAGGAAATAAGGGAGTCTTCGGGAACTAAACCAGACAGTCTTACCACAATTGAAGGAAAGAGAGATATTGCTCTACAGGCCAGGTAACTCGTGATCAGCCATGGGAATTTGATTGATGCTCCACCCTGAGCCTCTGACGATCCGGTATGACGTTTGGCTCTGTACTCCTTACAGAGTAGTATGTACGACAATGCTATGACACAAACAGGGATAGTAAGTAGAATGATGGTATACAGTAACCTGACATAGAGGTTAGAAAGAACGAGGACACATTGGAACCCTTGTGTATCTAATCCTGTCCACGACACTGTAAGCACAAATACAAACACGACAAAACACACTCCAGCATATGCAACTGTGGCACCCACAATCTTCCTCCCCGTGACGAGGACGATGTAGTGGAGAGGGTGGCAGACAGCAATGTAGCGATCAAGTACAGCCAACGTGGCCTGGAATAAGTTGAATGCTTGAAGAACACCTGAAATGACTGTTCCAACAATAATAAATGTGTTGTCACATGTCAGTTGTGGAGAAAAGCATAATGGAACGTCATACATGAGTAGATGAAATCCCGTCACAAAAGCGGTACCACCGATACCCGTCAGAATATGTAGTGTTGGTATTTGAAGACTCAGTGACTTAACATTGACGAAAATGATGATTCCATTGGTGAGCATGATTGTAACAGCCATACAGATGTAGACAGCACCAAGGATGGGGTTACTCTCCCTATCAGGGAGCGTGTTTGTCTGATTCGCCATCGAGGATTTCTCTTTAACAACGAAGTGTTTAGTTCTGCGTGTACTTTTTCTGACGGAGCCGCTCCTCAAGACACTAACCCTCACCAGAGTACCTGTATCACTATTAGATTCTTCTCCCACCTGAACCTGACACATTGCTTTCAGTTATGACCATTGTGCATAATGCTGTTCATCAGTAGGGATGGAAGACATTTCTCAGCGAACTCATATTACTTCGTGTTAATGAAACAGGAAAAGGCGTGTGGTTGTCAATTATAGGTCATTTGATGAGCGTATGAGTACTGCCTTGCAGTACAAACTCATTATTCGAATTTGACGCAAGGCGGCTGCTAGTGTAGACGCGGAGTGTGTGAGGTTAAAGTGGTGTTTATAACTTGTTTTCTTATTGGTAGTGCAAAGAGTGAGTGAATTAAAATGTTAAGCCATATCGTGACTATCAAGAGTGAAACATAATAAAAAAATGTTTATGATGAACAATGTAACAGATCAAATACTGTCCTGTGGGGCACCCTGATCCTGATTATAATGATCAGACAGGTTTGAACCCACACGAACTTGAAATTGTCTGTCTGATATAATTGAGGCAAACAGCCTCGCAACCCAAAGTCTTGTACGTCTTGTGATACTGTGCTTCCATGTAGTGTCATGAGCTTTTTCTAGATAGAAAACGATAGACACTGCATGTTGTTTGTAATGGCATTCTTAACGAATGACTCCAATCGAACTAAATGGTCATTGGTACTGCGTTTTTTACGGAAACCACATTGAATATTTGTTATTAAATCATTTGAAGGAAATTCTCCTGACGTCCAGATTTTATCAAATATACTGAACAGCAAAAGAAAGGATGTCACCATGGATAGCTACTAGTATATGAGAAACCATATCTGTCCAAACACTGTAAACACACTTTGCGACATAATAAAAAGATGAAACTTGGCAAAACTGATCATCAAAGTTGAAATTAAAGTGTCAAATATTCTTAAAGTGAAACACAACACTAATCCCTGACATAATGGTATCACAAATCAGTATCTCGTGTGTCCGCAATGTGCATTTATGACTGCCGTGCAACGTGGATACATAGAATGGATGAGACGGTTGAGGAAGGCCATAGGCACTTGAGCCCCGACTCTGAGGAACGCCTGATGCAGTTCAGCTGCAGTTCCATGGGATTTAAATTGGGACTGAGGGCAGGCCACTGCATGGTTCTGACGGTGACACAGGTGATACAGCCATACGGGTGATGTAAAATGGGGTTTCACGTTGCGTTCATGATTATTTAAATTATATAGCTACATTCAGCTATACAGGTGATGTGAAATGGGGTTTAACGTCACGTTCAAGATTATTGCACTTATATAGTAACGTTTAGCTGTACAGGTAAGATAAAATGGGAGTTTGACGTCGCGTTCATGATTATTGCACTTATATAGCGACGTTTAGCATTTTTTTAGGTAAGGTGAAATGGGGTTTATAGTCACGTTCAAGATTATTGCACTTATATAGTAACGTTTAGCTGTACAGGTAAGATGAAATGGGAGTTTGACGTCGCGTTCATGATTATTGCACTTATATAGCGACGTTCAGCATTTTTTTAGGTAAGGTGAAATGGGGTTTAACGTCACGTTCAAGATTATTGCACTTATATAGTAACGTTTAGCTGTACAGGTAAGATGAAATGGGAGTTTGACGTCGCGTTCATGATTATTGCACTTATATAGCGACGTTTAGCCTTTTTTTAGGTAAGGTGAAATGGGGGTTAACGTCGCGTTCAAGATTATTTCACTTATATATCGACGTTTAGCTTTTTTTTTAGGTAACGTGAAATGGGATTTAACGTCGCGTTCAAGATTATTTCACTCATATATCGACGTTTAGCATTTTTTTAGGTTAGGTGAAATGGGGTTTAACGTCGCGTTCAAGATTATTTCTCTGATATATAGCGCCATACAGAGGGCACTGGCAATGTACATATCAAGTGACACGTTCACTGTACTGTCCATTTTATATAACTAACATGTCTACATTCAATTTGGAATTTTTTGGGGTTGTAATGTGTAGTGACGAGTGGCTTGTAAACACCGTAGGCGTTTTTCCTCTATGTGTAATATGACGACTTTCAGAGATTATCAGATACCTTGTCTGATACCTTGCGCGTGTCTGTGCGTTAATATGTTCCAAATAATATAATGAAATAGCAATTGTATCCACTGTTTCCTCTGCTCAACCTATTTTCCTGTAACTTCTTTGATAGAAATTTAGAAGTTGGAGTACTAAGTAAGGATAAGAATTTATGGATGAACAACTTCTTTATTACATTTAAGAGCGACGTTTCGGTGTAGGTTCTAACACCGTTATCAAGCAAGTGATTTACAGAGTGTAGTAGGCAAGTATATATACAAGTAGGAGGCAATGTTTGTACAGTAGGGTAGATATTGTTATACTGGAGTAGAGAAGCCTGTTGTGTACACACAAGGGCAGTGATGATGACCATCGGTGAAGTCAGTGCCTTAAACAAAGGATGAAGTCAGTAATGTAAACAACGGGATTATGGCTGATTGGGGTCTTTGATGAGTTGATGGTACGCCGGGGGTATGTAATAGCCTACTACACTCTGTAAATCACTTGCTTGATAACGGTGTTAGAACCTACACCGAAACGTCGCTCTTAATTGTAATAAAGAAGTTGTTCATCCATAAATTCTAATCCTTACTATTTTCCTGTGTTTCTTCGTTGAAGTTCGATTAAGTCAAAATCAAAAAGTAAAATTACTTCAACAAATCCTGCAAAATCAGCAGCAGCTCACTCGATACATGACCCGTGAAGATCCCGAGTTAGAATTGTTCTTCAGCAACGCATGTATGTCGTAAAAGCGGACTAACGGGCTCGCTGACTTGGTTGATGCATATCATTGTATCCCAATTGCGTGGATCGATGCTCATGATGTCAATCACTTGATTGCCTGGTCCAAACTCGATTATTTACAGACCGCCGTCATAAACCTGGTATTTGTTTTTGAGTGCGGCGTTCAACAACCAACTCACAAACATTATGGAATAACAGGTCACCAGTGCGAGATCTCAATCCATGTGACTATTGGAAATGTACGAAGCCGAATTGCTAAGCCGTTTACAGGATTCCAAGACAAGAGGGTCGATTAAAGATGTCCATTTCTATCGATTTAGAAAGTGTGTTGGAGGAAATGTCTAAATATATGAACTTCTATTAGTTAAGTTACAATAAAGTTTGGTGAACAACGCACAGCGCTAGTGTTCGATTTTTGTCGAGGATATGAATACCCACCTTTACGGTTGAAAACTGACGTTCATGTGCAACTAATCGATAGTACTTTGAGTGCTTTGAGTTAATGAGCTTCCACGATGTCTTAGATGGTGCAAATGATGTCAATATTAGTTTATGATTAGACTCTTCAGTATGGAATACTGTAAGGGACATTCTCGCGATCTCGCATTCTCGCGATCTCGACCTTTGGAAACGAGGTAAATATGCCCAAAACACGAGAATGCGATCTCTCATTCTCGTGTTTTTGGTACAAAGCATTTTTAGTGAAAAGTCGACAAGGCGAGAATGCGATATTTGGACATGATGCAAAATCTCGCAATCTCGCAATCTCGACTTGTCCAATTAGGCCACAAAAACACGTTATCGCGAGAACGCGAGAATGCGACATTTCATTTTCTCGCGATCTCGCGTTCTCGTGTTCTTGCGTTTTAGACGCTGTCCGTGCGCATGCGTAATATCATAAGGTCAAGGCGCATGCGCACGTTAGTAGTCCTTTGGTCATGCTTCTTTCATGCTCTTCATTCTCCAAGTAGCATTTAGCAAAATTATGACTCGAGCTTGAAAATGCTATGTAAATTACATACGCAAAGTCTGAGTCATCTCCCGTTGTTACAGTTTCCCATGTACTTTATAATAAAACCCTCAACTTGCTCAATATAGTTTAACAAAAGAAACTGTGTACATGAATGTCCAATGGTGGTGAAAACATTATTGTGTCCGAAAGCTGGAAACAAAACTATCACCGTCAGTGAGTGAGTGAGTAATATTGCTTAAAGCCGCATCAGCAGTATTGCAGCTATTCGCGGCTACACTGTCAGTTACAGAAATAGTCACAGGTCAGTGAGTTTCTCCATGAGGCAATATTATACACGGCTAGCATATTCATGAAAGGCAAAATTCTCACAGACCAATTTGAAATACAAAATTAATTATCATATTTTCATCCACTCCAACCTGACTACAAAGTATCCCGCTTTACATTATTTTATAGTTAAAATGGATAAAATTATCATTAAACCGCCCGCATGTTATCCTAAATGAGCGGGCCACTGTTATAGAAATAAACGACGAGTGGGGTACAATACAACACTGCAGGGAGAATAAGCCGTGAGGGGCGAGTGTTTTATTGTACAACACTGCAGGATACAATACAACACTGCAGGGAGAATAAACCATGAGGGGCGAGTGTTTTATTGTACAATAAACAACAACCACGAGTCGTTTAATGATTATATGAGATATCAACATTATGTACAAAGTCAGCCTCTTTAAAGATGTTGATAAAATGTACAAGGTTTAAAAATATTTACCCCTATTTAAGGTGGGTATTTCCCGCATATGCTCACACAATCCTCAAGTCGATTACATGTGCCTTTTCCCCCAATACCGATTGTCATATTGTAACCGGGGATTGTGATGGAAAATGCAATTTCAAACAGAGGCTACGGGTGTGAGTGTTTATTGCCCGAGTAGATAATGACATCCTGTAATGTACAAAACAATAACATTATAAAAAACAATAGTACATAGGTTTCATACATATTCATACAATACAAAGCCACCATTCATCTCATATAAACATACGTCTATATTCTGTACATGAACATGAACTTAATAATCAATGATATACAAAATCATTATCTTAACCCTATAATAAACAAACAATTCATCAAGGGCAATAACTCGATCCCTACATCACTTATAAGATATAATATAAACCTGGCCCATGTTCTAATCTTTATTTCACATACTGAAGAGGCCACAGGCCTATAGTACAATTTGAAGAATATACAGTTTTATACAATTTATGTACATATCTCACCAGATTCCACCTCACGTCATTCCACCTCGCATTTAAACTCAGTCACATAATTTCACACATACAGTACAATACCATACCCTGTAATTTCATAATTTCTATATTACCATATCACAACTTGTTATATAATACAACATATTCTATAACATCATATCATATTGTATCATTATTATAAGATCATACTATATAGTATTATTTCATATAACATTATCATAACATACTATACATACCATCGTACCATATATCACAACTATATTGTATCACATTTCAACATGTCATATCACACAACACATTAGCAATATCATAGCTTGTCCCATCATATCTTATCATATCATACCATATAATGCCATGTCATTCCATGCCAATTTATTTCATATCAATCAATCAATATTTATTCAACACTGGAAGACCGCAAGCCATTTAACATGTACACTAAAAAACAGTATTTACACAATTTCTATAATACACATAATATATTGCATCATATCCCCTTATGTATCATATCACACCACAACACTTCATATCATATCACATCATATCATTTCATATACATATAACTGTACTTAACCATTTGTAATATCACGTCCCACAATATCATATGACAGCCTAGTAGTTTAATACCATTTCTAACTCTTTGGTTTGTAGTTTATTCAGATAGCAAATATCTATAAATATGTACTTAATGTATATACACAATAGTTTCCTAATACCAAGCAGCTAAGATTATTCTTTCATAAGGTTCTGTCGGTATAAAGAGGCATAATATATGTACATGGAAACATTTTGTAAGATACTTCTTTTTGTGTTTGACAGCAATGTAACAAATTTAATAATATTAGGGTACCTGTAATAATAAGCTTGCAGGTATTTTTCTCTAAGGTGTAAATACACTGGACAAACAAGGAAGAAATGAAATTCATGGCCCATGTTGTAAAATACACTTAACATTATAAATACTATTACCACTTTCTTGAAACTACTTATTCAGTAACTCACCATATATTTGGCACGATACACTATTTACAATTTATATTTCGAGACACGACAAACATGTAAATTACCCGCACCCTGTGGGTGACACTGGGATGTTTATCGTCTTCAGGCAGCCGCCTAAACGAAAGAAATGCCTCACGTCTATGGAGAGTAACCTAATGGTCACTTCCCTCTCACAATTGTCGTCGTCAAACTCACTACGTTATAATGTTCCAAGATCACGTTCGAATCATCAGAAATGGGGTCATGATAGATCCATGATTAATCGTGTAATACACCCCGCTTCGTTCTTCAATGATCTTAGCGATTAAACGCGTAGTCATCTATAGAGTAAGTGAGAGAGTTGGGTTTAACACTGCTTTTAACAGTATTCCAGTTATATCACAGCGTGTCAGCTTAATATTGGAGGAAAGCCTGAAGTGATGCAGGTCTCAGACGTTTACCTCTTCGATGAAGCCGGCGAGCACGGGTATGGTGAAACAAGAAACATAATCGAACCGGGATTCCAACCCACAATCATAGGTTTCTGGCGTGCCCAAGTGACGCAACTCTGCACAGAGAATCGCGGCGCCTTAGACGACTTGGCCACCCTAACGAGTGTTGATATATTTGAAGTCAGACCGCCGTCATACAGCTGGAATATTGCTGAGTGCGGCGTTAACAACAAGCAAACAAACAAATCTTTCTGAAAAATACCATTAGGCATCCATGTTGGTTATTTGACTGTTAGTTGTCAGACAATATTTGTCAAATTCAGTCAGTTCACAGGCAAGAAACGGAGCGTGTTCTTGACTATATTATGTTACTAGTGATATGTGTACAAATCTACATATAATTTTCTGTATAATCAAAAGACTTGAACAATTTGCATTGTGACATTGTCAAAAGTCACGTGATTTTGGAGCAGCCATTTTGAAATAAACTGCACTAATTTGCAAAGCATAAATTTCTATGAACGTTGTGGTTCATCTCGACGTTTTGATGTCAAAAGACACGAGCGTGAGATTTTATTCATCATCCAACATCATTCTTCCAACTTTTTCAGTATTTTTTAAATAAACTGCACTAATTTGCAAAGCATAAATTTCTATGAACGTTGTGGTTCATCTCGACGTTTTGATGTCAAAAGACACGAGCGTGAGATTTTATTCAACATCCAACATCATTCTTCCAACTTTTTCAGTTTGTAGACAGTAATAAGCAGTGTGTTAAGTGTAAAAAGTACTGCTAACAGCTTCAGTGGCAGAGCCATTAGTGATGTCATGTGATTGTGACGTCATGGGAACCAATGCCTTCACAATGGTCCGCAAAGGATTGTGATGCAATTTCATTGCAGTCACATCTGCAATGTAGATTTCGGTTGATCTCACCCAAGCGATATCTTCCGTGGGAGCCAGTTTTGGATGATAAAACTTGATAATGCCCTCATATTGCTTAAAGACGGGCAATGACCACACCCGTTGTTTGTTGACGTCATATGACGTTCAATAGTGACGTCATCTGGTTTGTTGTATATCGTTTCCATATTTGTAAACGTGGGTCAGTGACATTCGTTGTTCGTTAATTGCAGTAAATGTTTCAAAACCGATATTGTATCATATCATTTGATAACAAATGCTATCCGTTTGAGCTATAATCACGCTTATGCTATTTTTAGGGCAGTATCCTTTGCAGAAGGCCTCGGTCATTTCAACTGCTCTCCTTCGCCGGGCAGTTAATAGAAGGCCTCGGGATTCTGAAGAAAAATAGAGGTTACCCTCATACTATTTTCTCTAAGTTCCTGGAGGTGAGGTGAAATGGGGTTTAACGTCGCGTCCAAGATTATTGCACTTATATAGCGACGTGCATGCACGTGTATGTGTGTGTGTGGCTGCTTGTACTAGTGCGGACTGATTCCGATTTATAGTGCTAGCTCACTGAGATACCATGCCGCAGTTTAACATGAATACCCCACTCAGACACTGTATACTGACTCCGAGTCGACCAGTCCTTGTTTTAGCCCCTTAAATGCCGAGCGCCAGACAGGATAACAACAAGTACCATCTTTTAACGTCTTTTGGTATTACGCGGCTGGGGATCGAACGGGCGGACGCTCTACCATTACACCACGGAGGCGGTCTCCAAGTTCCTGGAACTATACATACTTATACATATCGCTAATATGTATGTGCCTACTTTCTTTACTTGATGAAATACTCCAAACACGTAGCCCTACTGAACATGCATTATGCATGTGAATCGCACCCTTCGACAATAATCAATCAAACTCTAACTATTAATTTATTGCGGCCTTGCTATCTACATGCTGGGCAAGTGTGTGATTGTGGCTTATGGACAAAAAAACACGAAACGCGAGATTGCGACATTTTTCAAGTGTCGCGAGATTGCGATCTTGCGTTCTCGTGTTTGTGTGCTAATTGCCTATACAGTTATATGCAACTATTTTCAAAAACACGAGAACGCGAGAACGCAAGATTGCGACATTTGTCAAGTGTCGCGATCTTGCGTTCTCGTTTTTTTGTGCTAATTGCCTAGTATACACTTATATGTAACTATTTTCAAAAACACGAGAACGCGAGAACGCGAGATTGCGACATTGGTCAATGTCGCGATGTCGCGTTTTTCTACCAATTACCCATACAGTCATCTTGTGGCTCAGTCGTCTGAGTTGTCGCAATTCGTTGTGTAGAGTTACGTCCCATGGATGTGCCAGAAACCTACAATGGTAGGTGTCCTCTCATTTTAAAGGGGCACTGATCTACAGCAATGCCCCGAGACTGGTTGTTGCCTTTGTTATTGTTTTTCCCCCGTGAGTATCCGGATGATATAGCGGATGATACACTAGTTATTCAGTTATTTTACAAATTGACTGAAAATCGGTCAATATATGTTATTACGAATTCCAAACATTTTTTATGTTTTAATTTCATCACCCAGTGACTGAAAATGATAGGATTAAAAGAAAACGAAATTCAAAGTACGTATAGCTTTGGCTTCTAATACTAGCGGGGCGGTAGGGTAGCCTAGTGGTTATTGCTGGAATAGTGCTAAAAGCGGGGTAAAATCAAACACACTCACTCACTCTAATACTAGGATAAATAGTCTATTGTGATGTTTTTGAGCCTTTTTGAACCTCTTAAAAATTGTTAGTCAATCTGGACTTGGATTCAGTCAATTTGTATATTACTGAAATATTTAGACATTTTATAAATTGCCTGAGTGAATCACTTTTTACACATTGAGTGTAACATATACACGCCTACAGGAACAAGAGGAACAAAAATGATTCTATCCAATGCAACAGCAAATTAATGAAAACAAAATGCAAATATCATAATTACGACCCACCGAAGTTTTATGTATAAATTTGGGCAGCTTACTTGTTAGAAGAATGTATCCGTGAATATTCACATATATAGGAATAATATCCCATACGTCTGCAGCTGTACAAATAAACCTATTCGACGTCACGTGGCGCTGTTACAATAAAATATTTTAAAATATATACATATAGCGTTCCTGGATATTATAACCCGTGTTCGTTTCTCAACTGATCACTAAGTTTGTTTCAGATGTTTCACAAAGGTGTCAAATCTCATCGGTCAGCTGAGATAGCACGTGTGACAATTGTTCTTTAAAAATATCCATGGAGTTAGAAAGCAATGAACAATCAATAAACGTATTATCGGCTAATCCTTTGAACCAAGTGTGTTGTCTTTACATCGGCACTTCAAGCCATGATATGAGTCACTGTGTATTCCGTCTGCTTTAGTAAACCTACACATGTAAACACTTACTTTTGACAAATCCACTGTGCAAGAGAACAGTGATTAATTAATGAACGTATTTTCTGTGGAAATTTTGATGGCGAGGAATGATCCGTTTAGAAAAAGGTAAATGAACTGATCACTCCTCTTGCTGGGCTGCCACGTGAATAGTACATAACATACATTTCACCTCACTTCAAACCTGGATTCAGATGAAATAATTACCCCAGACACAAGAGATGCCGAATGGGAACCTTTGTCAGGTAATCTGAGTAGTGCTACCACTAACTATACCTGTATTAGGTTCATTAACCGAGCTTCTAGCTAGTGAATGGCAACAAAGACACAGGTGTAGGGTTATGCCAGACAACAAGAAATAGCAATCGTATTATCCGCGCAATCCAAAATCCGAAAATGCTTCCACTGCCATTTTTTTAACTATTAAACGATAACCATCTGGGGTATTTCCAAATAACGACATCCGATGGGCTTCCATCGTTCTTTTTGTCCGTTTGTTTAAGCTGAAGAAATTAATCAACATGCGCCCTTTGTCTGCGATTCAGAGAAAACAGGTAACCAATCAGTGTTCTTGAAGACGGTAGCCCAGTCTCTTGTCACGCTCAGTTGCATCAGCGAGCAAATCGACTCACGGCAGATAGTGAGCCCCAGCTGGCAGTGTTAGACAGCCGAGAAGAAGATTAGTGCCCCTTTAAACCGACCAGCCGGGCTATAACTGAAATATAAATACTGTTCAAAGCAGTGTTAGGGGCACGGGTGGCCCAGTCGTCTAAGGCGCCGCGATTCGCTGTGTAGAGTTGCGTACCTTGGGGACGCCAGAAACCTATGATTGTGGATTCGAATCCAGGTTCGCCCCGATTATGTTTCTAGGTTTGTCAGCACCATACCCGTGCTCATGGGTTTCACCGAAGTGGTAAACGTCTGAGACCTGCATCACTACGGGCTTTCCTCCCACATTAAGCTGACACGCCGTGATATAACTGGAGTATTGTTAAAAGCGGCGTTAAACCAAACTCACTCACTCACAAAGCAGTGTTAAACCAAACTCACTCACTTATTCAGAGCCATGCCGGTGTCACGAAATATATTCGCCCCAGAATAAAATCTCACCCGGGCGAATTTATACCGGTACAGTTCCGCCCCTCTCGAAATAAACTCTCCCCCACACTACGAAATATAATCTCCCCCCAGAATATTTCCTCCCCCGGTCGTTTTATAAATACTTGCCATGCAGTTCAACAGTTGAGGGCATTGCTTAAAAGCCGGACCGGGCCGGGCCGGGCCAAGACGGGTGAAAGTGTTATTGGCTAATTACTTCATTATCGGCGATCATACCTACATGTACATATTATTGATGCAACATACACACATGACATTACTGAACAATCACCAACCAAAAACGTGCACCATAATTAAGTAATTCGGAGTAAATCACTTGAAAACCAGAAAGTGGTGCTGTGTGTAAGCGTCGCTGATCTAGGTAACATGTAAAAGATCAATCGTTAAACGAAATAAGATTTGAAACGTATCAAATATACTGAACCAAATTAAAAACTTCACAATCCTAAAATTTTAACATTTTGACCAGTTGTTATTGTGGGCCCTTATTGTGTATTTAAACAGTAATGGCCACGTATTGTCTTCAGATAACACCCGTTTTTGTGCAGGTGAATCGATCAAAATCATGTGCACAGCGCTATAGTGGCAAAAGTGGTTTTGTCACGTGCAACTGGTAACGTGGCCATAATACCGCACGTGTTTTCAGCCATACTTGTTAGCAGTCATAAACAAAAAAAGAAAAACACAAAGAAAACAAAAGTCTTTAAGGCCATTTGTCATGCCACGCCTTTCAAATGTGCAACGTGAATGTGCCATCGGCATGTTGCAGACGGGAACGTCCGCAGCTGAAATCGCAAGGACGATGGACTGTTTATGATTTACAGACGCGTCTACAGCAAACGGGTACCACCGCTGATCGCCCTCGACCAGGTCGACCACGTGTGACGTCACATGCAGAGGATCGTTAGATTGTCTTACGTCACCTCTGTAACCGATTTTTGACGGCTACATCAACCAGAAATGAACTGTTTAGGGGTAGACTGAGTGCGCAAACTGTTCGAAACCGTCTGAGAACTGCTCACCTTCAAGCACGACAGCCATACTGCGGGCCGTTTCTGACTCAATTACACAGACGTCAACGTCAATTGTGGGCACAGCGACACTTACGATGGACTCAGAGGAATTGGAATCAAGTCGTCTTCAGTGATGAATCCCGATTGAATCTTCGATTTGCTGATGGTAGGGCGAGGGCGTGGAGGCGCCGTCATGAACGTTACGCCCAGTGTTGTGTACAGGAAGTTGACAGATTTCGAAGCGGAAGTGTCATGGTGTGGGGGGTGCTTTCTGTGGCAATGCACGTTCCAGGCTTCTTTTCATCCGTGGCAACCTCAACGCTGTTGCTTACCGCGAACAGGTACTGGCACCAGAACTTCTGCCTTTTCTGGCAGCACATGGACCCGGTTTGATCTTCCAACACGACAATGCCAGACCCCACACAGCAATTTTGACAAGGAATTTCCTTCAGAACGCGGGAGTCAACGTCAAGGACTGGCCGTCAAGGTCTCCCGACCTCAATCCCATCGAAAACGTCTGGGATGCTCTTGGCAGAAGTCTGCGCACTCTCCAGAACCAACCACAGAATTTGCAAGATCTTGGCACCATTTTGCAGCTACAATGGCTTCGTTTTCCCAATCATGTGTTCACAAGCATCACGAGGTCCATGCGGAGGCGTTGTGTGGCAGTTGTCAACGCACATGGTGGCCATACACGCTACTGAACTTTTGTGCCATCAGATTCTCGTGCTTGGGACTTATGATTTAAACTGTTGATGTTATTACCGAATACCGTAGGTGCTTGGAACAAATTATGGTTACCACCGTTAATTAAAATTCTTCTTTGGACATTAATGATTAAAAAGTACCTTCTCTGATACATTTGTCCGTTGTATATCATATATGGGATTACTTTTAAAAATGTGAAGTTTTTAATTTGACTCAGTATACTTCAAGCTCAGGCTGGATATTGGGGGTACTCTTCCAGTATAAGCATGCCTGTCATTTGGATGTTATAAATTAATAGTTACAGTTTGATTGATTTTTTTAAGAACATGGGAGACAGGAGGCATTTTATTTTTAACGTTTTATTTTGTTCTTATCGACCTACTGTAGGCATATGTGTACAATTGCTGTCGACTGGTGCGATTCACATGCATCATGTGTGTTCAGTAGGGCTACGTGTACGGAGTACTTTATCAGGTAAAGAAAGTAGGAACACTCATATTAACGATACTTCTATTTCTAGGAATTTGAGGGTATTAGAATAATGTAAGGCCGGATGTTTTGTTGTCAGGCGGGAGCGGATGAAAATCTATTAATTAAAGTAGCGAATATGGTATCGTATAAAAACAAAACAAAAAAACATCGGACAATATCATTTTATCCGAATGCTACAAATTGGTCTGTGAGTATTTTAGTTTAATGAATATTCTAGCCGTGTATAAAATTGCCTCATTGAGAAACTCACTGGCCTGTGACTATTTCTGTAACTGACTGTGTAGCCGCGAATAGCTGCAATACTGCTGATGCGGCTTTAAGCAATATTACTCACTCACTCACTGACGGTTTCCAGCTTTCGGACACATTAATGTTTTCACCATCATTGGACATTCATGTGCACAATTTCTTTTGTTAAATTATATTTAAGCATGTTGAGGGTTTTATTATAAAGTACATAGGAAACTGTAACGACGGGAGATGACTCAGACTTTGTGTATGTAAATTACATAGCATTTTCAAGCTCAAGTCATAATTTTGCTAAATGCTACTTGGAGAATGAAGAGCATGAAAGAAGCATGATCAGAGGGGTAACGTGCGCATGCCCCTTGACCTTATGATATTACGCATGCGCACGGACAGCGTCTAAAACGCGAGATCGCGAGAAAATGAAATGTCGCATTCTTGCGTTCTCGCGATTTCGTGTTTTTGTGGCCTAATTGGACAAGTCGAGATTGCGAGATTGCGAGATTTTGCATCATGTCCAAATGTCGCATTCTCGCGTTGTCGACTTTTGACAAAAAATGCTATGTACCAAAAAACACGAGAATGCGAGATCGCGAGAACGCGAGATTTTGGCCAAATCTCGCTTTCTCGCGATCTCGCATTCTCGTGTTTTGGGCATACTTACCTCGTTTCCAAAGGTCGATATCGCGAGAATGCGAGATCGCGAGAATGTCCCTTACAGTATTCCATACTTCAGTGACTGCTATTCTTATTCATAGCTACAACATATTCTTCAGTATTGAAATCAATCAATATTTAACCATTGTTAAAGGGGCCACATAGGTACTTAAAACATGTACGTTGGTCTTGTTTGTTTTTGTGGCAGTGGAAAAGACGATGGGGATAACGACGCACCATTTGGAGAACAAAGGATGAGAAGAAAACAAGCCTATTTTCAAACAACTGTACCGTTATATCCCGATATCCTGTGACGCGTCCTCTAGTTTTTCTTAGGGCACAGTAAACATTGGAGTTCTACGAATAGCACATCCGTCCAAATCGTGAACAGTTCGCGCATTAGGCATGTTCCGTTCCCTCTCAAACCTACGGCGCAATCGTTGATGTAAATCATGAGATACATAGATGAGTAGGCGGAGTGGTTACAATACGTAATCATGATGTATTTATACTACAAATGTCACATATGTCAAACATGTTTATCACCGGCTTTATCTGAACAATTAGAAGTCGATGGATTTCTTGCAATGAAACACTACACTAGGAGCCGTCACCACCAACAACTGATGCTCAGAAACCACCCAGAGACAGAACCACGATGAGACCAACAGTGAATCTACTTGTCGCTCTGTGTTATACATCCCTACAAGGTATGTGACCATTTTCACGTTATGGACAAAATTGATTTCATGTGGAATAAAATAGTGTGTATTTCTTTACAACAGAATTGCAGATGAACATTAAGTATCGACAAAAGGTTTAGAAGGTAACCTTGTATGTTTTATCAAATTGATACAGATTAAAGTGACATAACGCTGATGTGTTGTCACCAATTAAAAACGTTGCACGTTACGTTAAAGATAATAGTAATAAATATTCGAAAAACTGTCCCAAGCGCGAGTCGAGTTGAGTTCTTTAAACACATCCCTACTTTATTAAATTTAAAGTACATTCTACGTTCAGACAAAAATATCTTTCTTGGAGAAAAATTAAAATATAAAACACAACTTTTTGTATTTAGTCTGAGTGTGTAGGTGGCGGTGGGGTAGCCTAGACGTTTATGCGATCGCGTGTGACGCCGGGCGCCCGGGTTCGATTCCCACCGACGTGTGAAACCCATTTATGGTGTGCCACGCAGAGATTTAAGTGGAATAATAAAAGCGGCGTAAAGCTCAACTCACTTAGTGATCTTTGCGTGATAAACGAAGAAAATGTTGCACCTGATGCACCTGCACCAAGCTCTGCTGCTAATCTTTACACTGCATGGTACAAGCCTTTCTATAGTTTCTTTGGGTCCTAATGAAGCCAGTTTGTATCAACAGGGAATCCAGCACTGCAAACACGAAAACGTCGTTTTTTTCCGTATATGGTCATTGGACGGAAAAACGACGTTATTTGGACGTTTTCAAACCATCGTTTTTCCGTCCAAATAACGTCGTTATTTGACATCGGAATTTACTGGGAGAGAACGATAGCGTTAAGCTCCTCCCTTTCTTGATTGACATTGTCAATCAAGCAACAGCGTCTACCGGTATTTCTACTTCTCAGATTTCATTGGTCAGTCCCCGCGTGTTAGATTACAGGCCCGCGTTTGACGCTGTACTCGAAGCGCTTAGCGGAAGTACTGAAATCAATCGTGCTGCGCATGCGGATTACTTAATGCCTTGACCAAATTTTCCGTTCTGTGCATGCGCGATTTCGCGTATTGTTTCCTAGATTTAATGTCACCACTATTTGACAATGGTTCATAAACACAGTCACGTGAAGGTTCGGAATCGTAACGAGTAACTCCATTTAAATTGAAGAAGATCCCCAGTGATATGGGAGATTCCAAGATGAAACTATTCTATGGCTATCTAGGCTGCAACCCAAACCGATCTAAACGGGACCCGATAGCTTATTGTATGCTATATAGTCATATGGAAGTGGACAAGAACTATACATTGTATTCCGGCCGATTGTTCTTGCATTTACTTATAAGTCAGGAAAATGGACTTAAAAGGGGAGTTGTTGAATGTAATTATTTTAATTATTACTTGCCCGTGAAGAGATCACCCGTTTAATAAACATACAGTTGTATTACACATTGTGTAATACCAAAACGCGTGCTTATGTACTCTCGGAACACGTTTCACGAAAAATATTGAAAGCTCTCAACATCCCTTGGCTTATTCAACGACATTGCGTGTGGAGATGATAGATCACTGAGGGGAGCTTAAGCACACTCGATGACCACAGCAACCTTGTTGCTAGGCTGACGTCACATGGCATTGTTTCGCCGAAGGATCTTGCAACAAAATTCCACAAATTACGTCATCGGGTATTGTGACGTGATTGTAAACTTTGAGGTGCAAGGCCCCGTTCCACAAGGCGATCGTGCTGTAGCGCAACGACAGTCGTTGATCTAAGTTTAAGTATGTGAGTTGCGATAACCTTAACGCTACGATAATTTTGTGGAACGGACGCATGAATTCTAAAGATAGACCGTTGTATGGTATTAAATTCATACGTTTCAACTTTTGACGTGTTTGAAGTATTATTCTGTTAAACTCAATTGTATTATGCCGTGGATCGTGTAGGTGTCAGCCTATTCACACTCGACAGTATAATTCTAAAAACGTTTTAAATGGCAAGTAATAAATAAAATACTAAACTCGCTACCGTGTAAAACCAATTTTATGAAACTCGTGAATAGTTGTGGTATCTGACTCGCTTTCGCTCGTCAAATACCACAACTATTCACTCGTTTCATAAAATTGGTATTACACGGGAGCTCGTTTAGTATTCTATATTTATTAAATGTTGCCTATACACTAATCTGGACGAACTTCTCATTGTGCTGTTTATGTCATCCTATATACTATTAGTATGTTACCGTTCTAAAGTCAACCTCTCACATAACATTATATTGTTCATAGTATCAAAGTTTAATCAACAATATCAAGAGCAGCGATTTAAACCACTGAAACACCCAATCACAAGGCTGTTATCAAGCGCTAGTGCAGACGTGATGCATCGTAAAAACTGTATCGTGATGTCTTCAGAAATTCAATTATACTACGAGATAGTACGTCTAACGCTGACTCACCGGTGGAACAAAGACAATATCGCTAATACAGATATAACGTATTTGAATGTTAATACTAAAGACAAACAATCATATTTTTGCAGTGACGATATAACACGTATACACGTTTATTGTTAACTTTCATCAGTTTTGCTCTTCATTTTAATAACTTTGTTTTCACATATATATGTAGCAATACCCGACAAGCATGTCATACATAATTATGGGGCAGTTTTCAATCTTGTACTGACTTACTCTGGTGTTAATGAGCGAAGTTTATTGGCTTGTGTGTAAAACCCCGTTTTTCTGGTAATCCTATTATTACTTAGTTTATTTCTATCTAATGACACCCTGTTCTCTGGATCATGGCTCCGTGACTATCTATAACAATTAAGATGAACATTCAGTTCAAGTAAATGAGTGAGTTTGTTTTGACGCTACAGTCAGTAAAAAAAACAATGCTGTGAGGTTTGATAACACACTTCTACCAGGTCGAACATCGTGGATCCTCATTTTCTGCCTGAAGAGAATCATAGTTCATATGCTAATCCATCTGCGAATACCCTCCCACTCAAGATGACCTTACTTGTTGCTAAATCTATCATCTATCCCCCCAATCTCACCCCCACGCACCCCCCCCCCCCCCCCGCCCAGACCCCACCCCCCACGCCCCAACCCCCCACACGCACGCACGCACGCACACACGCACACACACACACACACACACACACACACACACACACACACAAACAACTGACCTAAATAACCTGGACAGGAAATACTGCTGATAGCCTCTGGTCAACTCAGCCGCGCCACCGCAGAATGTTCGCCCAACTCTGCAGGGGGCATTCTCAGTGGCTTCAACCGCGCTGAAATGTTTTCGCCTTGCATCCAAGATGGTGGACAAGTGAAATCGTATGAAATTTGGCTATTTTAGGTCCTATCTCTTTTTTGATTACCCAATAAAGTCAATTCATAGTTACACGGTTGTGAAGAAGCTTACAACTTTATAACACTTATTCATCTCATTCCAAAAAAGCTACTCGCGCTCACATAAAGTTGTAGTTATTATGTCACTGTTTTATTTCTTTAAAAATATATTACATGTTCAACAATAACAATTAAGATGAACATTCAATTTCCGATATAAGTAAATGAATAAGTGTGTTTTACGCCACAATCCGTCAAAGACCAACGTTGTCCGGTCTGATGACACACAATCTACCAGGTAGCACATTGTGTACACCCTATCCCCATTGAAGTCTCCACTGTGGGTATTCCTGGGGACGAAAAGGCCCCATGTACCTAGGAATTTCATCAATACATTCATGCGCGGCATTCTCTGCCTAAAGAAGATCATATAGTTAACATGCTAATCCAACTCGAACTACCATCCCGCTCAAGATGAATGTTTTATGTAACATCCAACAGGCCCACATTTACGCACGCACGCACGCACGCACGCACGCACGCACGCACGCACGCACGCACGCACGCACGCACGCACGCACGCACGCGCACACACATATTTGGATTTACCAATCCCTGAATTGAGAAGACGTGCGTTACGAAGCTCCTCCAAGTCATCATCAATATCCGTATATGTCTGTGATATCATTACCCATCCAAAGCCGAATATACATTTATTGTGTTTTCTTGACAACAAATGTTATAACTGGGATAACACTTTCTGAGTAAAGTACAGATTCTCGTACTTTCTTGGGTTGAGTCCCGTCCGGGATTTGAACCCACACTGTGAGTGAGGCACCTAATCGCCAGAACACAAAGTTGGCGATCTAACCCAGCCACCGAACCAAAAATGTTAGTCCAGATGACGTATACTTTGTGTACTCCTCTGACAAGAGAAAAATGGCACGGCTTCTATGACCGAAAGCTTTGAACCAACAATGCCTTTAAGAAAGGGGTCAACAGTGACACACATTATATTTGGATACCACTTTCTCAGCAAACTACATATTTTTAGGGTGGTGATAATAGACGTTGGTGGTTGATTATCAATGGACAAATTAAAGCCAAAACTTAACTTATGAATGATTGGTAATGGGAAATGGACAATGGGCAAACGGGAGGCGGGGTAATCAGCGCCATGCCAGTTATCTGTTGGCTTCCTATGTTGCGTTCCCTTCTTTGCTATCTTTTTACTTTTGTTGTTCTTACAGGTACAAATATATGTTCTCTGCCTCATAGCATTTAATAATATGCACCTGATGAAGGAGAAAGTATATATTCCGAAACGCAGTGTTCCTCCGTTGACATCCATAAATAGTTTTCCCTGTGTGTATCAGTTCTTAATGCCCTTTAAAGACTCAATCTAGCTTTGTTTTTAAATGTGGTGATATTTGCGTAGAATATAATATGGTCATGCCTATATACATTTGGGTCTTTGTCTACATAAGTATTTAGACATAAAATTTAGAGCTAAGGACATTGCTAATTCTGCAGGCATGAAGTACACGTCATAGCAAGCTGTGATCTTTATTCATACTTTAGATATTCGTAATGGAGATCTGTAACTGAAGTTTACCGTAATCTTCCGCAACTCTCACCTCCTGTCCAGTTGAACGTCTTAGTGCATTCAGATGCCATTGTAAAATTCCAGGCTGCCCCTCTTTCTGTGATGTTTTGACGGATGAAATCTATTGCGTTATAATAATCTCTGTTTGCTGATATATAATATGTACATGTTGTAAAATATTTACGATATTTTAAACGTGTAATTCGATGCATATGCAATGCAGTGTGAACATAAGTGCGGATGCACGAAGGCGGTTATAGTCATAGTTATACTGCGATGGATGTAGGGGAATGGTAGGGGGGTGTATGTATGTATGAAAGCACGAATACCGATACATGAGGGCGGATATAGTTATAGTTCGATGGATGTTGGGGAATGGTGGGAGGATGGATTATGTATGAAAGCATGCGCATGGATCCATGATGGCTGACGTAGACATAATGGTGGGGAAAGAAGAATATGTGTGTGTGTGTGTGTGTGTGTGTGTGTGTGTGTGCGTGTGCGTGCATGCGTGAATGCGTTGTGATACGAGGGTTGGCGAACATGTTGTCAGATGATTGTGTGAGTAAGTTAAGTGGTTGAGGATGTGGCAGGTATGAGTATTGATACATGCAGACTTGGGGTTGGGGGACTGGGTGTGCCTGTACTGAGGTCTTTTGTTTCACTCACTTATAGTGTTTTCTTTCACTCAAATACTGTTTTACGCATTTTAATGACTGAAACTGTAATGACTCAAAGGTCATACTGGCCGGGCATTCAACATATCTACCCCAAATACATACGTAGCCATTTTTATGGTGTACAATTATTCTTCTACCTCACACACACACACACACACACACACACACACACACACACACACACACACACACACACACACACACACACACACACACGCATTAATTGTTTTATTAAATGTATCTTCGAGAGTCAGTAAGAAACTAGAAATAACTGCCTTTGTTCTGTAAACCTCACCAAGTTTCAGCTTTCGCCTCTTCCTTTGTGGACTGAGGTTTCACATTTGTAAAATGATCTCTCTTATCTGTCTGTACCATCAACTTAACTGCCCTCACCCCCTGCAGTTTTCCCGTCCCATATTGCCAAGCAGGTGACCCACAAGGAGGAATACCGCCCTCCCTCAGTCCAGTGATACTGTGCCTAGCATAGTCTGTCTTACAGACCCTGATACAAATACATATCAAATACAGCCCATGCAAGTCTATAATGTTTGGCAAGTCTAGATAACTGCAGTATCAGGATGAAGAGAGTCAATGGGCTCCTTTTTATTATATTTTTATTAAGATAACTAAACAACTGTTTTTTATGTACGATATGTTCATTTCAGAGACTAGATTTTAGTCTATGCCTAGCACAATATGTTGGGGATACGTAGCCTTGCTCTGGGCAAACATTTTGTAACAATTTGGCAAACTTTGATATGTAAACAGCAAATATTATTCAGTTTTATTTCAACAAAAACGGAAAAAATCGGATCCTACTTATTTTGTGGATACCATAACAATAAATCAAGCCAATAGATCGTTTGAGCTGGCAAGAATATAAAAAAAAATTAGCAAGTCGATAGTCATAATTCCCTCTGTTGGTCCCACGTGAAATGTTCTTCATGAATAGAATAGATGGCTGATAGACGTTCGACCGAATAATACCATTTGCTAACTTCATCTAATTTCCATGAATGTATGTTACATAGTTCATATGTTCATGGGCTTCTTCACTGAATGTATAGTGTGGAGGACTACTTCACTTGAGGATAAGTAACATACATAATGATGATAATTATGATAGTATTGCCATTATTATTCCTTCAGGTTATTAAAAAAAAAGTTATTATGTTTTCATAGAGAGAAAGAGGTATGGAGATTGTGAGATTATTTTCAGCATCGGAATTGTTAACAGAATTCTTAAAGATATTATGTTTTGTTTGTTTGTTGTTAAATGCTGCACTCAGCAACGTAAGGATATTAAAACATTACATTTAGGTTCAGTTGTATTTTTATATTTGTATCATTTTGCAAATGTTACAGGGACCTGATAAGGGATATATAATAATGTATAGTCGCTATTCTTAAAGTAAGAATATGTTAGATTTATCAACCAGAAATATTGCACACAAGAGGATAATCATATTTCATGACACTTTTCAACGTCTAAGTCAACGATATTTGTGTATGTTATTGCTACATGACACGGATACGTCATGATAAAGCAATTAGAAATTGGCATTTGATGATATAAGATAGCTACGCGATAAATCACAAAGAACAAAGAAGGAAGCGATATTGATTTCACGATAAAACATTGTTCTATCATGACGTCATTTATTGAGATTCGAACATGCACTCGCAACTTGAAAAGTAAAATTTGTTAATTTGACCTTATTTTTGAGAGGTATGTGTCTAGTGAGTTGTTCCCAATAAATATTGCTGGAGAATCCGAAAGTGAGAGTGATATGACAATCGGTATTGGGAGAAAAGGTACAGATGATTGACGAGAAAATTGTGAGAATATGCGGGACCAAACTCAAATCCTAAAATGGATTTATCTAGCATGGCCGCTGTCGGATTCTATTCAAGGAATCATCATTATTTAAGTACGGGTAAATATTGTAAAGCGTGTATTTTTTCCTAATTTAACACCCTAAAAGAGGCTGTACGTAATGTTGTTATCTCATATAGAAATAAACGAGTCTCGGTCGTTGTTTATCGTACAATAAACAACTCCCACTCGTCGTTTGTTTCTTAATTACATGACCATATACACTAACATTATATATTTTCATGTTTATCGGTCAACAAAAGCGACATAAGCATTTCCATTATCATGAGAAACCCTTGCCAAAAGTAGCGCCAACTGCACCATTGCGACAACATCAGGAGCATGTTTCATGATTCATCATAATGAATGATGACATTAGATGCTCGTAAATACGCGAGCTCATTCAGATCCACTAGTGGCACCCGCCACAAACACATCCAAAGGCAAGCCAGTTGTTCACCCGAAAAGGCAGAGAATTGCATCTGACATCATTTTTGTCATTGATACGTCAAACCTGGAAATGCCGTCTACACGTCCAACACAAAGCCCAAGCCAGGACCCAAATCCTTCAAACCCGGCCAAAGTTCTGTTAATTACATACATTTCCCCCTAACCTTAAATAATCTATACTAGTTCTGAAGTAAATCGTATTTACCCGTATGAATCGTCTTATGTTATTTATTGCCGATAAACAGAATATGCACACTTTCTGAAAGTACTGTGTGATAAGTCACGCACAAAACCTATACTCTCGATATACATGCTGCTCTTACTTAAAAAAGAATATTGGGTTAACAAGATACGTATATTAAAGTACCATGCTTTCCTGATGTGCTCTCATTCTAATTTGAAATAATGGCATAAATAGTTACCACTCATCTTTCAATATTTTTCAGGGTTGGGTTAATCACGAACATATTTGAATATGTACAACATCTATACTTACTTATCTTTATACTTAAAGGCATCAGGTTTGTCTGTCATAAGACCCCGAAACAAATATGTCCAACACAGCCCAATATTTGGCTCTTGGCTCCTTGTTCTTATATTTTATAAGTATTGTTTAAACAACTGTTTTTTTTCTGTAAAATATGTTCATTTCAGAAATTACATGTTATTCTAGCATTAGGTCTGTTGTACGTTTACTGCATCAGCATTACTTTAAAACGATATTTACATTATATAAATACATACAGAGGAAATGCTTAACATTTATCTTTTAAGGAAGAGTGCAGGACGACTTGCTTTATACATATAAATGTGGTCATATATGTATGGACATTTGGATGATACAGATATACCTCCTTAAAGATAGTGTTCGTAGATGACTGTAGAAAATGGAATAATTATGTGAGTAATCGGGTTAATACCACGTTCAGCAATATTTAGCCATATTGCGATATTGGTTTCCAACATACAAGACGGACCATGAAATTATGACTTGAATTTGGACCTGGCTTTGTGGTGTGATGTAACACCCCAGAATCTCCGGTAGAAAAAGGGCTCAAAGCACGAATTAAGAACACGAGATGATACTGATGTATGCATCTGGACATATATTTGCGTAGTATTACTACCTTAATTCATAAGTATATATGTATTTTGCATAAAAGGATCTTATAGGATCGACGCTGACATGCGCATATAACCTATTCACCAGTGCTGTAATATTTTATTTCTTCTGACACATATCGACACGAGAAATTATATTTAAATTTAAAAGGCGCCCAAGTGGGATAGAAATTTGAGTCTGAACCTGTTGAACAAGGTTTGTTTCATTTTGGGCTATAGCATTGCCGCAAGGCCTGGGCGGAAGGGAACACCTGTTTGCACCCATCAGATACCAATCACAACTTCTCTCTCAAAACGAAAACAAAATACGAAAAATGTCGGAAGTGTATCCTTCTAATTTTCTATTTAGATACATGTTTTAACTTTAAAGTAATTATATGTATCTCATGTATTATTGGTATCTGTGATGCTGGTACCGTTTTGTTGCCATTGTGTAGCTTTTGTGGAGTTATTATGAATATCAAATACATGCCTTGAAATATGGACTTGTGAAAGTAGTCATCATTGAATCATTTGCATTTAAATTAATGCATACACCATTTACTTGGTGTGTATGGACATATTATCCATCTACTTATACACACTTATTATGGACATATACAGAATTTCATTGTACCTTATTATTCAAAAAAATACCTTTGAAGATCCGGGTTAGAATAGGCATTCAACAACCCATGCTTCTACGAAGGCGATTTGGCTCGCTGACTTGGTTGATGCATGTCATCGTATCCCAAATGCGTAGATCGGTGCACTTGATGATAATGACTAAATTGTTTGGTCCAGACTGGATTATTTACGAACCACCGTCATATAGCTGGTATATTGCTGAGTGCGGCGTTAAACAACAAACAATCAAACAAAATCTATATAATTATTAAACACCTTCCAACAATGAGAAATTAAACTTATATTTTCTAAATATTGTTATATTTATAACATAATTTGATTCATAATTTAATTATTGCGTTGCTTTCTTCCCTGTCATTCAATGTGCATGTTCAAACCCCTAAACTTTTAATATTTCATTTTACATAAATGGCTACGTTAGTGCGTTGCCTAGATCTCTCGTTACCTACTCACAAGAATAGATTAAAATAATTTGTTTTACTATCATATTTCTGTTTATCTTATTCATAATACGAAATTGATCATTCATATATAATAGTATAGATCATATTCGTGTATATCACTATCTGATGCTAAGGTTTTATTTCAGAAAATATAATTAATTCAAAATGTAGAAAGATACACAATTTGCCATTATTGGACTTTTAAACTGTACAAAGTATGATATAATAATCAGAATGCCTGTAACGGGTAGTATTTAAGAAAGAAATATTTGTCGAGAAGTCCCATTTTTCAGATATGCCCTTCAGTAGTATTATTGCATATCTCCAGAGAGAGGTTTACATTGTAGTTCTCATTATTTGTGGATAATTCAAAAAGCAACATAGAAAATATATATGCTACCATGACGAAAGAATACAGAGTATACATAACTCGCAATTCTATATATTCAGCAAACAGCCCAAAACCGAAACTCCACAACATATCCGATTACACTGATTAAGGCTGTCCCAGTTCTCCATGCGATACTGACGCCCGTTCGTCTCCCAGACCATACAGAATAAATTTAAAAGGAATCCAGCTCAAGTCTAGAACGATTTGGCAAGCCTAGATTGCCTTAATTCTATCCATGAAAGTAAGCATTAATAAAAAAAATATTGTTCTTGTCTGCTTCAGATTATATTTTGTAGATACTTATTTTAACTAGGAAAATTGTACTGACACCGGCGCTGTCCCTATTGAAGCTATCCATAAGAATTTCGAATTGCCGTCCATTGTTCGATGTCAATACATCGATGACAAGTGAGGATATCATAAAGTAATCGTTGATGCCGCGCTACACTTTGATAAAAATTATAATCAAGTTGACTGGTGTGTACATTGCTACAGTGAACATGTACATGATCATGCCCTAATAATCAAATTCCGTAATGTCAAATACTAATTTATTATTGTGTGATGAATTTAACTGGATCAGTGGTAACATGTGATATTAATATTCCATCAATTTCTTTCCTGGTTGGTCCATCCATGTCTACAAAATGAAAATAATACAATTAAAATGGAGCATAGAACAATTCTTAATTTCAGGCTAGAGCTGTGGAAATCGAGACTTTCCCAATCATTATAGACTTGAGTTGGTCTCATGTTTTACATTATTCTCTTGGGTCAACGTCACAGCTCATACCATACACTAACAAGACCAGCTTGCCCCCCGCCGGAGCGCCTGGATTTTGGTTATATCATCTAACATGGCCAACTCTGCTCTTCAGTAAACAAGAACCTAATCAGCGAGGGGTCCTTTATCATCCCTATGTGGCTGCTTATAAAAATCTGATATCTTTTCCCAAAGACCTGGTTAATAATATATTTTCTGCTGAATATTCGAAACAAATAGAGTGAGTTGGTACTACATGTACATATGTATACGGTTCTATTTTAAATGACTGCAGAGCTCCATTATGAAAACAATTTGTTTTAACGCCGCTCTCAGCAGTATTCCAGTGGTATATGACGGCGGTCTGTTGTATATGAAATATATGCAAATTGAATCTTGAATCTTGAAAGTTTTAACATTTCCGCAAATAAGTATCACATGCAGTATACAGTATATCAAATGCAATATGCTGTATACATCAGTATACAGTGTGTCGCGAGCTCTGCTCTGGGCTGGAGCACACATTTCCTACACCTCTCCCTTCGGCAAACACATCACGAGGGTTGCAACGAGGTCACAGGTCAGGCGTGCACTCGTCAGTTGTCTAATACGGTCAAGAGTAAGATCTTCCGGAAGACCACTGCACTGGAGGTATGTGGATTATTGAGGAGGTACGACGTGTTTGGAACTGGGAGTTGAACACTAAGCACTTTTAGAGAAGAGCTCACAATAAAACGTTATGGACTCGCGGACGGACTTGTGTTTTCATTTCAAGACGTACATTTATCAGGTTGAACTTCCTAACTGTAACAATAACTGAACTTTACGCCTTTTATACACATTTGTGATGGGGCGACAATGCGACAACGAGACATATTTTGACCTTGAAAATGTCGCGTTACGGCATCGTCGCCCTTTTGTAAAATAAAGAAAAAGATTATCAAAGAGCGACAATGCGAACACGCGACAATGCGACAAATGGCCAATTGTCGCGCTTTTGTTAATTTTGACACGTTTTGCTTGTTTTTGTAAAGGCGTCAATGTGACAATGCGACAACGAGACAATGTCCCTTCCATAGTAATCCGTGCAAATAAAACTGAGTAATGAAATAGAAGTCTGACATGCCAGTTAAAAGATAAAAGAGTGTTGCAGCTTCTGATTTCATAGATCTTCAAGAAGGGTTATCAATAATGGGATGGGTGATGAGTTCAACTGCATACGCTGTGATTAACAATAATGCTCCGAGTCAATACATTTTGTCAAATGTATGACATGTATTACGTGAATGAACATATTGTTTATACTCGTCCATGTTTTTGACGGACAAAATAATTTACATGCTCGGTAAAACTGAGGACGGGCATCATTGTGTGTTTCCGTGCTTTGTTCAGGTGAATCATTGACTTGTCCTTGCATGTGTTTGTGACGGTGCCACTTGTGTGGCAGGATACGCTCACCTTTTCCCGAACACCCATTGGATGACCTGAACCACTTCGGATTTTTATCCCACATCAGTCTGATACACCATGATGTTATGTAATATGTAAAAGAAAGCATATTCAATTATCCAATTGATTTGAATAGAATATACTTGCGTCAGTGTATTTTATTAACGCCCCAAATCGTAATTTAAACACATAAAATAACAGATCACGCATGGTGCCTTGACTTACTACTAGATTTAATGGGCCACCCCGGAATAAAATAGTTCCCCCCAAAGAGAGGAACATATGTTTTAGTATGTTTACAAGAAATATATTCCAAACAATATCCTCATTAGATGAGAAGATCTTTTACAGAATTACCTGAGTAAGTCAATTACAATGACAGAGCGTCGTAATACATTTACATCAAGTACAATACGTCAAAATGGCCGACACGATAAACGTGACGGGAGATATTTTTCGTGTTTTTTCTCTCTGGGATGGGTTGTAGCATGGACCTATACAAGTCCGTGGTTGTAGCGAGGGTATCCTTAAATGGGCTTGCAACCACGCTTCTGTATGAATTCGTACCAGGGAATTCCAAGGGTTTTCCCCAGGAATGTGGAAGTAGTCAGTGTTTACGCCTTTTCAAGAATACAGTCACGTGAAGAACGTCATGTGACCGACCTCGCGTCCAAGTCGTATATCTTGTAAACTTCACATTAAAAAAATTGTTATTGTTATAACCAAATGAAACACAACCCATTATCCGCTAGGGGTAACTGTACATAGCCGTTACCACAATAAACCTAGTAACATTGTTTGGTTTGACTTCTTGGCGCGTGTCTGAATTCCATTAACATGTAACATATCCTAAAACTAGCTTATCAGCAAATCTCGCTGCACTGCGCGCGAGAGATACTAGAGCAAGGCATGCCAGAAATACGAAACCTAAAGCTTCCGAAAGGTAGCCTTGGACATCACGTGCGTCGGGGGACCAGCGCCATCTGATTGGCCGTTAACAGTTGTACAAGGCGGAGCAAAAAGCATCGTTTTTCCGTCCATTTTACGCTTGAAAAACTCGACCCTTTTCTGGACACTTTCTAGACGCTGACCAATTAATCAATTTTAATGAATTTTTAGTCGTTTTTCCGTCCAATGACCATATACGGAAAAAAACGACGTTTTCGTGTTTGCAGTGCAGGGACATGGTGTGCTTTTTTCCGTTTCTGTTTTTTTTAGTTTTCCTCATGAAATGTTTCTCTAATTCCTTCAACTAATATCTCACAATGTGACACAAAATTATGCATAATATTTTCTTAACTTTTGAGGATAATACAAATATTTGAAAAATATGCAAGGGTTCAGTGTTTTTCCGACACATTTTGAAATAATTCACTTCAGTGTCAAATGTATAAAGATTCTGTCAATTGTAGGTGGATATTAGTTAAAATATCGTTTTAAGATAACGTGTGCAGGAATAACTATCCTTGATTCGTTAAAAAATGGAGATAATAAACAATAGAGTGACGTCACAGATGTTCACTTTGCTGCTGTCCGAAAATAGAATAAACAGAAAATTGTCACTGGGTATATACTCCGCCTCATTTTTTATGCGCATTTAATAAGGGTATTAAAAATGCATCGCATTTCAAATTCCAGTTACAATTCAGTTGTATCCGGTATTAACTGTTATAAAACTCACACTGACCGTTACTTGTCAGTTATTGCACGTGCATGGGCTAAACTGCTGCACACGTTCAGGCGTTTGTTTTGGGGAGTTGTTTCTATTACGTTCAATCGTGCACTTTTCTTCATTTTAAAAGTCGTTTTAATAGTCATGTTTGACACCCTACATACCTAGGTGACCTTCAATAACGGCTTGCTTGGGAAGTAAACCTGCGACTTTATAACTGGTTCTCATCCATGTCACCATCATCAGTGGATAATGTTTAAATGGCTTCACTCTATAGGATTTCTAACAGGGCGAAAGGGGAATTGCCACGCTGCACCCTCCGAGCACACTTTTTAGTGTCTCTTTTGTAGGTTCGTGTTTATTATAGCCTTCAACAGCAACCAAAATACATGTCAGAAGCTTCCACATCGGTGACACATCATTTGTCGTGCAGCAAGAC
This sequence comes from Haliotis cracherodii, assembly GCF_022045235.1. Classification (NCBI taxonomy): domain Eukaryota; kingdom Metazoa; phylum Mollusca; class Gastropoda; order Lepetellida; family Haliotidae; genus Haliotis; species Haliotis cracherodii. Next base: position 29,119,201 of record NW_027266330.1, on the reverse strand, counting down.
GCTGTTCGCTTGTTAAAATACATATCCTGTTTTGTATGGAGTGAGTGAGTGAGTATTCCAGCAATATCACGGCGGGGACATACGAAGTGGGCTTCACACATTTTACCCGTGTCGGGAATCGAACCCGGGTCTTCGGTGTGACGAGCGACCACTTAAACCAATGGGCTACCCGACGGCCCTTGTTGTATAAGGAAAGATCACATAATAATACTGCACATTTTAAGCGTCTCTTTTATAGGTTCGTATTGATATTAGCAGCAATCAAAATACATGTCAAAAGCTTCCACATCAGTGACACTACATTTACCGTGCAGCAAGACGCTGTTCGCGTGTTAAAATACATATCTTGTTTGGTATGGAGTGAGTGAGTATTCAAGCAATATCACGGCGGGGACACCAGAAATGGGCTTCACACATTGTACCCATGTCGGGAATCGAACCCGAAGCTTCGGTGTGACGAGCGAACACTTTAACCACTCGGCTGTTTTTTTTACGGAAGGAGCATGAACAATTCAGAAATTATTTTTTTAATTAGACAAAATTCCCAAATTTACCAAAACGCAACTTGCAATATATAATTGTACGAACGTCTCTAGAAAATGCCACATGTGGTATATTACCAGAAGGTTTGAGGACGTTTCAAGTGATTCATTGGACACCGTGTCATCTTGTCTCAAACATTAGCTTTTGTAGTTTGGTTTTAATTTGACACAAAAACACCATGCCACATCGTAACTCGGGACAACCCGATGAGGCTAACCGGTCTTATTGAAACTGGAAGGAGACTGTCTAGAGTACTCGATATAAAAATAAATATTGACTTTCTTGTGCAGCGTCCAAGGACCAGGCAGGCCAAGACATGAAACACAACGTTATCAACTTTTCTCCAATTCAATACATTTCATAATAACATTGCGTTTTGTGGCTATTAGATTGACTAACATGTGTCTATTCCAGAGCTAAATAACGTGTTATATATAAGGAATTATATTTTTCCGAATTCATGACCATTTATGATAGCATTTATATATTCCCTTGTTTACAAAGCAATATGGGTTAATTTACACTTACACAGTAAGGTGGCACTGGAAATACAGGGGCTACATGAAACGTTAGACAGGCCATCTGTTTAAGGTCCAATATACTCAACCGCAAAAGAAACGGAAGTAAACAATTATGTTCGATGCCATTCGTTATTTTGACTTTTTCAGGTGAACAATTGCATATTATGTTTCTGACGGGTGCCAACTTTTGCGAACACCTGGTATCATTTATAAAAAAATACTATTTGATAGTGATTCACTGGGTTTTCTGCACACCTAGCCGGTTGGCTAGGTCTGGGTGCATGGATTCACGTAGTTCCGCTTCACGGGTACCTCCCTTGCAGTTAGTGCCACATTCTGAAAGAATTTCAAATGGTTGTCCTCATCTGGAACTGAAATGGGGTAAAGCCATCAAAAAAGCATCAGTGTCCCTACTTACAAGAAGATCTAGATGAACAGCACAGGACGTGAGGCAAATCGCTTTTCCCTTCTCAATGATATTTTGGTATGCACGGACCGAAACAGTCCACACCACAGGAGTAGAATAGAGGTTTGAACAAACAGAGCCTGACAACAGGACGATCAGCCATTCTGGGTATATTTGGATTGGCACGCCACCATCTACAGTCTGGACACAGTCTCTGATGCTGGTTAGTTTCACGACCTCTTGGAATCCAAAACTAATGTTGGCGAATAGATTCCCAGCTCCAAAGTGATGCTGACAGGTGTCATAATCCTTGATGATCAGTTTTGCGATGGGATGTTCAGGATCAAGTAATATAGGATGCTTCACATGGTCGGTTGACCATAGGTGTCTTGTAGTAACTTCATTGAACTGGTATAAGGCATAGGGTCATGCACGAAGGCATAAGCAAATGTTCTTGGTCCACGTATCTATCAGCACATGATATTTATATTGATCAGTCAAATTAGATGGATATTGATGCCATTTCCATCAGTGCAACCACCTTAGAAACTAAGGATTCAGGTCTGGGTACACCAAAGGGGATGATATGAGGAGTTCAGCCAGATTAGGTGTCACTGCACCTTGGGTCATACATGTCATCCGTTATGGTTTCTGGAAATACAGAATGTGGAGGCATGAGATAGGGATTGTGAGGCATCTGGTGTTGATAGGTGACTATGGTTGACGGAATGTTGCTCGTCATTCCAGGACTGGAGCAGGAAGACAGTCCATATGGAGTCGGTGGGTTGGCAGGTTTGCAGGGATTTGTGAATTTGAACTCACAAAACAACTTGCTTGCGGGTTGAGCAGGCTTAAACGCAGGTGAGGCTGTAGACATTGTAGAGGTCACACTTGTTGATAGAATCTCAGTGGAACTTGACGGTGGAGGCACATGGTGAATGGTGGAAACAGTGTCATGACATGTTATCGTGGTAACACAAGCCATAGGTTCACCTTCACTGGTTTAAGATTTCGTTATCATTCTCTCTACACACTTAGGTTCACTAAGTTCTGTCTCAGCTCTTCTGATCTTTCTCTGTCTATTCAATTCCGCGTGAATCCTCTCTTTCTCCTTTAAAGCAAGGTGGGCCACATGGGCTTCATCGGCTTCTGTATCTAACTGGGAAATGGTTTCATCTGCCAATTTCTCCTCCTGTTGTCTGATGGATAGTTCCTTTAACTTGGATTCACATTGAATTCGCTTAATGATTGTCAATTGTGTATCCGACAGTTGAGAGGAGATGGAACGTTCACTATTCTGAGAATGATTATTCGCCTCAGAATAACGTGACGGTCTGTTGCTTCTCATGTCAGATATGTGTGATTTTCCGGACGCTTAAATCGATGTCGACCGCCTCCCGGGAATGTCGCATTCATTGTCTGTCAGGTATTCAGGAATTCTGCTTTGTCTTCTAGATCCACTCTACTCAGATTTAATTATTGGTGCAGTAACAGAACTTACTGTATTCAATGAGTTATCTTCACTAGCCATTATCCGAATACAAGGCCGACTGCCGGTTTTGCTACGTGGAGTCATTTCGGAAAACACACTTCGTGTTCCGATGTCAAATTCACCTGCTCTTGCTCGTGCGATTCCATGTCAGAAATAACTAATTCCACCATACCGATTCCTACTGTACATTTCATGCAAGACTGTTTATCCGCATCGTTGCGGAGGATGGAGCCTAAAATCCGTCGTCTTGAATACGTATATTAATGCATGATTTAACACGAATAGTTGGAAATGTCCATTCATTCTGGTTCAGGGTCATGGATCATTTTATGGTTCGAGTGCACACTAAAGGTTCAAAATTCATACAATAAAAACAATAAGGATATTACGGAACGAAACTGGTCCGGAAAATAATACGAAATGGGATTGCTCTACCTTAATTACTTTCTCACCGAGATGGACCCAGTGACATATGCCAAAGCTCACCACCCTCGTACAAAAGAAAATTAACAAGGCAGCCAAGGATTTTAAGCATATTTTTTTTACCAATAAGGAAAGCCGGATATAGGATATTAAATGAATTTTCATTGGTCGCTCGTACTACGTTTCATTTGTTCGTTCTTTCTGTCTATCATCCTCGTGCTGACATGGAATGAAAACGAAAGTTGAAATGATTTTCATTTATTTTTGTAGACACTTTTACATGTTTTGTGACCAAAATTACATACAATCCGTCAGCGTAAAACACATATTGAAGATAATTTCTTAAATTATATCATAATGTAAGAAATCTGGTTGTTGATGTAAACAAAGATGGCGTCCAGGCTAATTATGGCAAAGATAACAGTAAACGATTTGATGGCAACTTAAGCAGAAGAAAGTACACTTTACAACCTTTAAATACAGTTAATGCTTTCTGTGTGGAAGCTATCCTTGGACAACTACAGGAACCACGATACAGAATCAGGATTGAACCGGAAACAGCCTCATCGGCTGCGTCCACCGATTTGCCTCGAGTGCGTGCGTGCTTGCGTGCTTGCGTGCGTGGGTCCGTCCGTCCGTCCGTCCGTGCGTGCGTCCGTGCGTGCGTGCGTGCGTGCGTGCGTGCGTGCGTGCGTGCGTGCGTGCGTGCGTGGATATATGTACTTAATGATTTAGTGGTATTTTTCTGCCGGAAAAAGAAAGTGAAAACACGCTAAAGAAAACTGAACACAGTGAAAATCTACCAAAGTTCAAAATGTTTCAAAGCGACGTTGCACAATTCTGGATTCTGATTCCGAATAACTAACGTGATTATAAATATTCCACATTCATACATACATACACCAAGTGGTATGCATGACTGACTTTGTTTAAGGTTTGAAAACTTTAAAACTTTCGAGTGAGCCGTCAACGCATGTTACCTTCACCTCATCTTCTCGCACTAGCACTCAAAATTGTTTACTTGCATTTGCAAGTTGTTTTTTTGTACGTGTAGCTGATACAAATATACTACATTTAAATGGCAAAAGGGAACTATTTGACACAATCCGGTGTGTCGTGAACAGGTCGCTTGTTTTCTGTTGCGTAGGGACACATCTCTGAATAATGTCTTGAGATGTTTGTACAATATTTGATCATGGGTAAGGAAGAGAACAACCCACTCAAAGCTAGGAATGATAAGGTTCATCGTTCCCTCGGGAATCGATACTACAGATCCCTCGTTCCCGACGCTCACTCGAGGTCTATGGCATTAATTTCCTTGAGAAAGATAAACCATAATTCCTCGTAGATCGTTACTTATTCTCATAATCTGCAAAACATACCGTGAAAGGTATCTCTGGCTATTGAAGAAAAGTACATGCTGCATGAAATGTAAAGTGAATGTCACCATGATTTCATTACTTTCAGATATTGTACTGAATAAGGCAGAGAACATTATGCTGAGAAAGCCGCGTAAAATGCCTCCAACATTGTGAATCCCTTCTGGCAGGGAGATCTTCAGGGGTGGTATGCTATCAATAGCATCTCAGTTACAAGTGCCGATTACTTGTCTTATGGTGAGTCTCCGTGTTTCTGAAATTGTAATCTTGATATCAACATCTGCCCCACGTCAGCACAAAAGTTGTAATTTTATGTGTACCTGCAGTGTAAATACTGAAAACGGATAATCGAGTCTGAACTACACAATCCACTGACTGATATCATGAGCATAGATTCATGGAATTGGGATACGATGACATGCATTAACCATGTCAGCGAGCCTGACAACCCGCTCCCGTCAGTCGCCTCCTACGACAAACATGCATATGGCTTGCTGAAGACCAAATCTTCAGGGGTGCGATGGTCATGATGTCAATAACAGGAATGTCTTGTCCAGAATCGATCATGTACGGACCGTCGTCACATACCTAGCGACATTATTGCGGAGTGCGGCATTCAAGAATGAACAAACAATGATGTAACCATCTTACATTTATTTAAACAGGGATGAGTGATTTGTTGAGTTATGAAGTCACTGAATTACTGAGTCTGACCATTTTGACCTGACTGGACACACTACCTATAATATGAAAAATATTGTATCAAACAGAGGCATACTTGGGAAGTGCGAACGTGGGCGTGTCTGCTGATGACCATAGACTGCCCAGATGTGGAAATCTTTGTCTGCGGCCAGTGTCCAGCATCTGCTGGTCCAGGAGAAACCTTCACGTTCAACTGTTCCCACCCACGACCGGTCAGATTCGTGAAGATCTGGAGACACTTAACTGGTTATCTAGCTGTTTCGACAGTTGAGGTTGAAGGCACGCCAACAACACAACGTGGTAATATACCTTCTCACTTGGGGAAACCATCTGGCAATATGTCATCCATCCTTCCACAGCCACGGAGCTGCCATAACTGTGTATTTATTAAATTAGATGCCAGAAACTGTCAAACCTATTATCTTTTCAGGCAGATATCTCACTAAAGCTATTTATCAATTATTTATATTTAAATCCACCCCACCTGGGAAAGAATTGATATTCATCAACCTGTGCTTGTTGTAAAAGGGCGAATAGCGTTATTGGTTGGTCAGGTTCGCTGACATGGTTAATACATGTCATTGTATTGCAATTGAGTAGATCGATGCTCATAACGTTACTCATTGGAATGTCTGGCCCAGACTTGATTATTGACAGACAACCATGAAATAGCTGGAATATTGCGGCGTAAAACAAACAAAGAAACAAAGAATCAAACATTAGAATAGCTTCCAACTTTGTTGCTTTTAAGATCGGAGCCATTTCATTCATATAAGATGGCATGTTTTTGTTGACGATTAAGTAGCTATTGTATTTTAATTATCTGAGCTTCGAAATTTGCTTCTTTTACAAATGGCGATCCGTGTTGATTTCAGGAACCAAGTACCAAAAAGTGATGAATACTAAGGTTCAAACACCGATGACATCTCTCACGGTTGCTTCCGCCAATGAATGCGGTTACCAGTGTCACGTGTTCCAGCCTTGCCTGAGTTTCAGCTACAACCCAACAGCTGCTCCCAACTGTCTCCTGACATCCAACCCAGAAGATGCAGCAGCAGCAGCAGCCGGCTCGACCAAATACACCATCGAGAAGTGTTCCAGCAACATCACCTGTCTCCTGACTGACCAGTTCAATTAATACCAGATCCAGTATTTGTTCTGCAGATGTGACATACTGGGGCGTGTCAACGACATGATGAGCGAACAAAAGCATCAATATCAATACGTTCTTCTCTGTTTTAGAACTTCGGAGTACATTGTAAAAATAATACCTTTTCAGATCATCTCGAGCTATCTGTACTGAAGACTTGGTGTTTAACTGCTATTTTTATGTAGTATTCCTTCATAAAGGCAGGTATGTGAATGCCAATTCTTCCTGTATCATACCACTGCCTTTTCGGTTACTATTATGTCAGAAATTATAGTGTCCTCATCAAATTACGAACGATTTCTCAATTTACCAAGACAATTGTCACTCGACGTTGCCAGTTTAATTGATGTGGAAGTAAACTGGTCATTTAGGTTAGGGGCCGACCATTTGATACACTGGAGGAAAAGGGAAATTGTCCCAGAAAATGCTTGAAACAAATATTTATGCTTCAGATTGTTGACAAACAATTGTCAGACACAAAACACAGAGCACGTTCGTCAAACGATGATCAGCTGATACAGTGTTAGTATTATAGTATTAACCAGCTGTGTGGATGAGTGGGATTAGCTGAATACACGCCAATGACTTTAATTATTCACTTTCAACAAGAGTGTGATCATGGACTTTAAACCCACCACAACGATCCTCACCTGACGTATGTAGGTGTTTAGTGTCACAAAGGGTCCACACAGTCAGTGGTATTGTTTCAAGATTTTGTAACCTCCGTCTTCTCCGGAGGAAATCGAACAAAACATTTCGATATCCCCTGAAACGATCATATGTTATTCAACAAATGCAACGTGCATCATTTAGAATAATGACTGACTCACTAACAAACGGGCTGACGGACAGATAGACAGATGACTCAAATGAAACAGATTTATACAAGCCGCTATATCCCAAATAGAAACTGTAGAGAAGAAATAGTTGAATCATCAAGAAAACAAAACATGTCAATGTGCGCAGAAAGGCTGCTAGCATCACCCGTTTAAGATAAGAGAACAATGGGAAATCGCTGATAAATGAAGTAAAGAAGTCATCGCAGTGTGACAATACATGACAGAAGCGCACACTTGGCAAATACTTGGCACTATTAGGTGAGGGGTCACCCATGATAATTATCCCATATAATCAGTTAGTGTGATTTCAAGATCGTTACGGTGTTTGCCACAATCGATAGAGAGCGTCACGTATTACACATGGTATCAAAGGATAAAGTCAGATCTTTGTCAACCCTGAGTTTACACAGACGATTAAGTGATCAAACTGAGGGAGGGAGGGAGGGAGCTGGGTTGGGTTGGATTTTACACCATTTAATACCACTGAGAAATATTTCGGTTTGATGTAGAGAGTTAGCCTGAAGTGATGCACATTCAGACGTCTACCACTTTGGTGAAACCCGCGAGCACGAAAATGGCGCTGGAAAACAGAAACACAATCAGGACGAACCGGGATTCGAACCTTCAATCACACCGGCAAACATCTTAAGTTTGTGGCACCTCAAAAGGACGCAACTCTGCAATGCGATGCCTCCTGCTCAAACGGTAGAAAAAGGTAGCTGCCCAGTGACTCATGACGACGACCCCTAATCCCAAACGAATCAGAACTGACTTTGCACTGTGTCACAGCTTCAGGCAGTCGTGTCGCCATTTCGGCGACTGTTTTAAAGTGGACACTTTCTTTTGGCCGTTAAAGAAGTACTCATGTGCTTTATTTGTTGCATCAATTTACCTTTGTTGTGTGACTTGGCCATTTAAGGCCTTTTGTTTTAAGATGCCATCCTTAAACAAGTACCAATATTGGAGATACATGCCGTGGGTTGAGAATAGTGGCGTGCTCTAAGAAAACATAGAATATTGTTTTTTAACTGTTCATGGTATGCAAGGTATAGATACCTTATAAGAAACGACAATGCCTCCTCTTCAGAGCTATTTTCCATTCTTGTTTAGGACTGATCAAGGTCAAAGAAGAAGATGAACGGAAAAGGCAGTTTTCAAAAAGGCTTGCATATGTGTCGATCTCAAAACTTCCTATTCTCGGCGATGATGAAGTTTGTTGTTTGTTTTTTAACGCCGCACTCAACAATATTCCAGCTACATGACGACGGTCTGTTAATATTCGAGTCTGGACCAGACTATGCTAGTGATCCAGTGATTGGCATCATGAGTATCGATCCATGCAATTGCGATCGATGACATGCATGAACCAAGTCAGCGAGCCTGATCACCCGATCCCGTTAGTCGTCTTTTACGACAAGCATAGTCGCATTTTACGGCAAGTATGGGTTGCTGAAGACCTATTCCGCCCCGAATTCTAACGGGTCCGATGATGAATAAGAATTATGTGTGTGACACATAGTGAATATATTTGAATAAGGAGCTGGCTTCATTGTACGACAGACCAAACATATGTAGACTAATACTTCTATGCCATGAAAACATATCCTTTGTCATCTGTTTTGCAACGTGACGTACTAATTGCTTTCAAAGACAAGGATACATGTTCAATTGCTGTAAGCAATATTCTATTTGTATCCGACTGCTTGTTTCTATTTGAGGCTGAAACCAGTGGTTGATGTAATGAGCAACGTCGGGTACGATGACTCGCAATCAACCATGTCACCTAACCTAGGCGATCGTAGATCTGCGACTAGTCGTAATAGTGACTTCTCGCCAGAGCGGCATTTGAAGATACAGATCTTCTCGCTCAAGAGACATGCGGAATGCCTTTGTAGACGTGTCAGTTCTTACAGCCATAGTTGAGCATACGGCAGTCATACCGCTACGGTCTCTTTGTGAAATAAGGCCCTTACCACCCGATATAACCCCACCTCTTACGAGAAGCAAAGATTGATTGAGTATGGTTTTACGCCGCTTTTAGCAATATTTCAGCTTTATCACGGCAGGGAACACCAAAAATGGGCTCACATATTGTGCCCATGTGGGGAATCGAACCCGGATCTTCGGTGTGACGAGCGAACGCTTTAACCACTAGGCTATCCGACCGCCCCAAGGAGCTAAAGAGACTGCAGCTTTAATTCAACCGATGCCGGGTGATGCAAATAAGAAGATGAGTAATTCACTTCCTTTCGTGACATTTTATTCATGATAGATGTCACATTGACATTTACAGAAGTGTTTTTTTTTTACTTTTCGTTACGTATGTACGATGCAAAATTAACAGGATATGAAGTTTATTCAAAAGCACAATCATACACAAACTGTACGCATGTCACATCTACGTTGAAAACCATGATTTAGCCCGAATATATCGTGGACAAATAACGGTAAACGAATAACTGTCTTGCTTAATGTCAAGGCTTTCTCAATGGACGGCACTGTGAAGGACATGTCCACATGCAAGTGTCAGGTGTTTGATGATGTCAGTGCATTCCAGTGTGACGTCATCTCTTTTCACTGCTGTACGAGTAAGCGGGGAAAGGGTGTTACCGCTGGTTTTAACAAAAAATAGATGAAGCACACGTCATGCCTCTTTGGGTGATAAAGAGTTGTTAAAGCCTAGGGCAAAACAAGGACCAAACATTTCCAAGTACATTATGCGGACCTCCATTAGAGCCTACACATTAATACCTGCAAATCGGAAATAATTAACTCAATGTTATTCCTCTATTTGATCAACTACAAAAAACTGTTTTGTTTGTGTGTTGTTTAACGCCGCACTCAGCAATATTTCAACTATATGACGGCAGTCTGTAAAGCATCTAGTCTGGACCAGACAATCCAGTGATTTATATCACCATCGATTCACACAAAATCGGATACGATGACATGCATCAACCAAGTCAGCGAACCTGACCACCCGATCCCGTTAGTCGCCTCTTACGACAAGCATGGTTTACTGAAGACCTGTTCTAACCCGGATCTTCACAGGTCCTACAACGAACTGACAACTTATTGGTTTAGAAAGAATTATAGATAGCACGTTGATCTACTTAAAAGAACTGACGACAACGAAAAAGATACAACTAAATGACACTAACAAGAATCAGACAATTTACTGAACAAAGAACTGACAACGTCTTCATCTATAACTAAAAACAGACAACTAATTAATTCACAACAAAAACATAAACGTTGTATGTCTCCTACACAGACGAGACTTGCAGATTTACTTCAAAGAGGTGACGACTTGTTGATATGCTACAAGATAACATGTCGACCCACAAAGGACTATTTACTCCGCTACAAATATCTAACAACTCTTTTACTACTAGATATACTTGATAGTGTTATTCATCTATTGAAAGAACTGGCGCCTTATTGACCTGTCTTTACTTGCCTTATACGGCAACTGAAGACACCTTAATGAATTTATTATGCCGAAAAGTTTACACTATCTGGTATCAATATCGCACATCTCATGTCAAAATGAAAACTTTCAACCTTAGACTTAAGGGCTAAAGGAAGATTACTCTTCAAAGCTCAGAGGCCAAACCTTATTCATATGTTTAACTTTATATAATCTTTATTAAAGTCACGAACGTGATCCAAAAAAACCCATTAACGTCCTTGCAGATTAAAATTAATGATATTACAACACAAAACTGTGTCGAATAACGAATTTCTGTACCAGAATTTCCATGTGAAATATGTGAGGTGGGTGTTGTAAAATCCAAAATGGCTGTTACTGACGGTATACGGGCTCATATGGGGTCTGTAGTTCTGCTCTCTGATTGGTCAGTCTCACTTTGAGGCATAATAAAGACGATAACGTACCTACAGTTCTTATATTGTCCAGATGAACGAGTGCATGACAGAGAAAGCTAAATCAGAATTATGTATTACTGTGAAATACGAAATAACGAACACGCATATAACGAACTGACGGATGTACTGTATAATTATACTTTAGTGATATAACCTTTCAGAATTGTGTGCATACGGAAGTGGCGGTTTGGGCCAAACTGGATACGGTGAATTGTTTGATAGACATTACAGTAAACTACGTTTATAACGAACACGCTTATAACGAACTGACGGATGTACTGTATATACTTTAGTGATATAACCTTTCAGAATAGTGTGCATTCGGAAGAGACGATTTCGGCCAAACAGGATACGGTGAATTGTTTGATAGGCATTACAGTAAACTACGTTTATAACGAACACGCTTATAACGAACTGACGGATAAACTGTTTATACTTTAGTGATATAACCTTGCAGATTTGTGTGCATTCGGAAAAGGCGGTTTCGGCCAAACTTGACACGGTGATTTGTGTGATAGACATTACTTAGAAGTTGACGGATGACAAACCAGACAAAGTTTATGGATAACAACTTCTTTAATTTATGTAAAGGCGACGTTTCGGTATAGATCGGTGGATACGGTGGTTTCACCGTTTCGAGTTAATACACAACACTGAGATGGAATGGCGACATGTAGATTCATACGATGAGCACCTGGTGCAGTTTGATACAATGCACGTGTTGTAAGCATTATGCTGCTGTTGTTGTCACTTCAAGGGACCTGACTGCTGTTCCCGAGGATACAGAGATGTGCTCCACTCTCAGCGAGGGGGACGCGGAGGGGAAGTCCGATACCATCTTTCCGCCGACATATATCTGGAAACAGTGCAAGATAGGACACTCACATTAACAGGGAATAATAACTTTCTTTGTTTGTTTGTTTGGGCGACGCACTAACCAATAATCCAGCTATGCGACGGGGGTCTATAAAGATGCGACTCTGGACCAGACGATCCAATTGACATTGTGAACAACGATCCACGCCGTCAGGGTATGATGAATCACTAGCAACCAATCCAGTTGTTTGCCTCTTATGACAAGCATAAGTTGTTTGGTCCAATTCTAACCTGGAATTCCCAAGTGATAATTTAAAAAGGTAAACAATTGATTAACTCAGCTCTGTGGCATGTTCTTTATCTTTACCTACTTTACTTTACCTACCTACACAATGAGCAATATTTTCTGTCACGGCGGAATGTGAATGATCGAATCTGGACCAGATATTACCAGCAAAGTGCCACGCTGTCGAGTCTGATCTCCCACAATCTCATAAAAATCAGATCTTAGTTCTCGCTACCGCTAAACAAAGATCTGAGAACACCCCATTACTGGTCATGGCAGACCGACCTTGCGCGAACTTTGACCGACCAATGGAATGACTGACAAGAAGTCGATATTAGCCAATCAGATGGCAGCTTTCTCGTGCTTTACGCACTAATTTTATATTGGCGACTACGCTTCGAAACATAATTTGACAAATTCTCGATTACCTAATTTGAAACCTGAACAAAAGAACATTCTTGAATGGCTAATAGATGGTCTACATTGTATGGATTCAATCGCTAAGCCCTTAACTATCGTAAAGTTTTCGAGGTTGCATGAATAGAAATCACATTCCGACTGTCACTTTAATGATCTGGTAAGCGACGCTCTGATTGGATGGATGAAAGGTCGTTCTGACGTGACCCCTAATGGGTGAGTGAGTGAGTTTAGTTTTACGCCGCTTTTAGCAATATTCCAGCAACATCACGGCGGGGGACACCAGAAATGGGCGCACACATTGTACCCATGTCGGGATTCGAACCCTGGTCTTCGGCGTGACGAGCAAACGCTTTAACCACTAGGCTACCCGACCGCCCCGACCCCTAAAGTGATGTCCTCAGATCTTTGTTAAGCGGTAGCGAGAACTGAGATCTGATTTATAATGAGATTGGATCTCCCGTTTAATTTTTGAATTTATCCACAGTGGGCACGTGCAGTACGATCTGTGCACGGGCACACGACCTGACAAGCATCACCATAGTAACCCTTTTTTTCGCCCAGAGCCGTAATGTGCAGTCTACAGTTCAGCGCCGTTCCGTAGAAGTCATTTTTTTTGTAAAATAAAATAAGTTTTAGAATGTTTTCTAGTATCTTGGTTTTAATTCCCTAATCCCTGCTACCGAGGGTTTTACAATCCCCACCAGAAACGAAGAGGAGCGATTTAAGGTGTACATAGCCTACGGATGACCTAATTTTGTTATGAAAGGAATAATCGAGACTTAAAAGAGATTTTATATAAATATCATAAGCTTATGTTATGACCTTTTAATATCCTGCATCCGACATATGGTGTCGCATTGATAATATTTTATACCTGACAAAGGAAAATACAAAAACATGAAAAATATATATCGTATTCGCAGCAATAATCGTCTCGCACGATTAGAAATTTGACAATTGGGGGCGCGTTTTAAATGCACAAATAACAAGTCAAATTTGATCTCATAGATAGACCGTTACTGGGCAAACTTTGTTCTACCGACAATGAAAGTAACACAGTTGCGATAATAGTCACAGTGCTTTTGTTTACATACACCTTCTACTGTGCTGTCTTTCAAAGAAATATGCAATAAACATAAGAAAATAAGTACTATTATGCTAATTTTCGGTCGTTTATAAAGATTTGTTCCAGATTTTGTTAAGATGGTGGCCAGTGGGAGCTTATTGGATCAGTGCGTTTAATACGGCGAAAATAACTTATATATGCATAGCAACCAAACGAAGGTGTAAACTCTTCTGTTTGTCATCCATCTGTCCCGTAAAGATCCGGGTAGAAAAGGTCTTAAGTAATCCATGCTTGCTGTAAAAGGTAACTATGCTTGTCGTGAGAGGCGACTAACGGGATCGGGTGGTCAGGCTCGGTGACTTGGTGGATGCATGTTATCGTATCCCAATTGCGACTATCGATGCTTATGATGCCAATCATTGTCTGGTCCAGACTCGATTATTCACAGACCGCGGTCATGTAGCTGGAATATTGCTGAATGCGGCGTTAAACAATAAACAAACAAACAAACATCCATCCATCTTGGAAGTGAGAACTTTCCTTCATCCCTACCCTGATTAATTCATAACAATATCGCCTCCGTGGGTTACTTGATAGAGTGTCTTCCCGGAGAACGGAAGGTCGGTGGTTCGATTGCCTGGCCGCGTCATACCAAAATACTTTGAAAGATGGTACTTGTTGTTACACTGTCTGGCGCTCGACCTGAAGGTGATAACACAAGGAATGGTCGGCTCTGGGTCAGTATACCGAGTCTTAGTGGGGTATCCATGACAACCATCGTGGGCTAGCACTTCAAGCCCTTCCTAGTACACCCACATCCTGAGACAAACACCGCACGTCTCTAGATAAGTGCAGCATTCTTGAACGCCATGTTAAACGGCATTTCACCTCAACTTTTCATTATGTTTTTGAAACAAACTACGATCAATGTCCGCAGGAATGGCACTGTCCGGTATTACGAGGTTTCTCTGTACAACATACAACATATCTTACCATGTAGGAATCTTTCAGCACTTTTATGCTTAGTTTGAACGCCACAGGTGCGAGCCCATGACTCGATACTTCCTGCGTCGTCAGTACTGTGCCGTTCAGGACGTTGCTGATAATCAAGGAGTTCCCTACTTGGTCATAGGTGACGAGAACCACTGCCTCTGGACCAGCTACGAGTGCCATGCGGAACCTGGTAAATACAGACGGATAGTTAGAGTGAGTGAGTTGGGTTCAACCACACACTGGGGACACAAGGCACTGAACTCAGGTGAAATTCATGAGCACGGGTATGGTGCTGTCAAACCAATTATCATTATTGGAACCGAATATTGGATTCGAACCCACAACCGTTGAGTCACACTACTGACAAGGGACACAACATTGGAATGTGAACGGCGACACCTTAGACAACTTGGCCACCCGCAACCCCGTATACTATATGCTATGAAGTTGTGTTGAGATCGTGAGAAACACGGGAATAGATCCAGGGGTTAGTGTAGGTTTAGTGAAATGCGAGTCCTGGAGATTTTGAGGATGGAGGTTTGGGTGTGGTTACGGAAAATGAAAATTATATATGCCAGAAAAGAATGGAAAAAAAGATAATCTTGCTTAAAATTTTAAAAACCAAAACTTTTCGCTGGACATAATGGATGTCCTGAAAGAAATACACTGACAAATAAAATTAAAACTTTCGGTGTATCTTTCTGATATTGTTTGTAACGTTTACAGCAGTGACTGAAGCTGTTTTCTGTAACCATAATTGCAGACCATAGCCTCATCCACCCATAACATGAAATGATCGGTCTCTATCTGTTAGGACAGTTGTCAGGTCAAGGACAATACAGATTAGGTCACTACTTACACGTTCGTTGCCCTTGACAATGTGGCCTGCAGTATGATGACATCCCCGGTTTTCAGCGCACATGGGATGGGAAAATTGGTCTCCTGAACAACAGAGAGAAAGTTTTAACTGAATCCAAGTACAAATGTAGCTGGAAAATATTTGCATTCAAACGTTAGCAACTATAGATCGTTTTTGGAGCTAGGCTAACGGTATTTTAGCCACATCATGACCCAGCTGGAGTGAGTGTGTGAGTTGGGTTTAACGCCGCTTTTAACAGTATTCCAGTTATATCACGGCGTGTCAGCTTAATGTGGGAGGAAAGCCCAAAGTGATGCAGGTCTCAGACGTTTACCACTTCGGTGAAACCCATGAGCACGGGTATGGTGCTGACAAACCTAGAAACATAATCGAGGCGAACCGGGATTCGAACCCACAATCATAGGTTTCTGGCGTGCCCAAGGGACGCAACTCTGCACAGCGAATCGCGGCGCCTAACACGACTGGGCCACCCGTGCCCCATGACCCAGCTGGAAATCAACGTGCAGGGATAAAGTGATGAAGAGCCAAGGATCACTGTTTGTTTGTGTTTCTGTTGTTAACGCCGCACTCACCAATATTCCAACATTCCAACTACCGTATTCGACGTAATAAGCGCCAAGGGCGCTCTGAAAATTAGAAAAAGCGGGCTCCTATCAGAATATTATTTTGAAAATTCGTAAATTTCGTGGTTAATGTCTGAAATGTTTATATACGACGGATATATTTTTCCTGGATTTAAATGCCCATAATTAAGGGTGCATATAACACGCGAGTGCGTATTATACATGAATAAATACGTCTTGTGTACATTGATCAATCGGAAGGGGTGCTAATTGAGATTGTTCACTAGCCAATATATTAGCAAATATCGTCGTGGGCGCTTAGTAGAGCAAGGCGCTTATTACGTCGAATACGGTAAATGGCGGTGGTCTGTAAATAACCATGTCTGGACCAGACAATCTAGTGGTTGATATCATGAGCATCGATCTGAGCAATTGGGATACGATGACATGCATCAACCAAGTCACCGAACCCTCGAAGTCATGTGTCCAATTCCACATGTGGATACAATGCGTGAAACTCTTTTATTGGTGTTCCCCTTCTGATATAATTGGCACAATACTGAAAGTGGTGTAAAACCAACTAACTCACCACTCATGCAATGCTATTGTGTCCTTACCTTGCCTAGAGGGGCCAGGCTAGTCCATTGGTAGCGTTCGCATTTGTCAGGTCTGTAGAACTTCCAGGTACCGTCACTCCAGCACGTGACCTTGGTGTGTGACCCGCAGTAGCGGTGTTCGACGTTACACTTCACGTGACCTTCAGCTCCCATTGACGTCTCGGAGGTGATGACCTTGGCATTGGGCACTGTGGCAGTTGCGCAGTCTTTGTAGCCTCTCTCTGGAAAGGCAGCGTGAAGAGAACGACCTTTGATATTTATTTTCTGAAGGGATACACTCCCAACGCCTCCGAAAACACTCTCTCACCCAAACCCTCACTCCATCCCCCAACATTATCTTTCTCGTTATATCATGCAGCAGTGCAACTTCTAACAGTTGACTGCTACTGGGTGCAGCCAAATATATCTCCCCTTAACTACAGTTCGAGACAGACCGCAGTGTCGATACACACCATTTTATCGATATATACGTTAAACCATCTTCACTGTACCCAAGTAAACATCCTGGTCGTAAGAGACGACTTGGCTCCTGTGGTCAAGATCAGTGATTGCGTACATCGAAAAAGTTGTTCATAATATCAATTACTTGTTTGTCTGGTCCTGGCTCGATCATATACAGACTGCCGCTATATAGCTGGAATGTTGATGTTTACAGTGTTACAATAAAAAACAAACAATCTGTACATACAGAACACCATCCCATAATCCGTTGGGCTTCGTGTGCTTCTACAAAACTCTCTGAGCTACTCGTGAAATCATTGTCATCGCTGTCAAAGTCCTATTTAAAGGTTTCTGATAAACGTTCTTATGACTGGATTCATGTAACTGGTCTTGTTGCTATGGTTTCTTATGTGATAACGGTAGATCCAATCACCATACGTCTCCCCTTCTCCCATACAGCCACCCATGTTGTCACGTAAAGACTCTTATTCATGACGCGAATTAATAAAGTCTCGGTTAAAAAGGTAATCGATAGAAAAATGACTGTTCCCATACATTATCACGATTGTTTCGATGCTGTCGGTACCATTCAAATTGATTTGCAGGAAAAATCAAGAAAAACTAAAACAGGGTGATTCAGAACATTAATAAAGAGATGCTCAATCGGTCACGAAAGCTCCGGGATTTTTCCGATTACGACACACATGAATTCATGGTCAGATTAACTTTTAACGAATCAAATTGACGTATTATGACACTCGGTCACCTTAGCACCTGCAGAGAAGTGCGGATTTGTCAGTTGACTGGGGCACATGGCCATCACGCCGTTTTCCCACTTTGTGATGAGCCTACCCTTTCTTGTTTAGAAGTTGTATTTTGAGTATGAACTGAAGCGTGAGTAAAGGATGTGAGTATGACCTTTGTGTTTCGCTTATCATTATGAGTAAGGCCCGCACATGCATGCTGATGGAGACAGTTCAGAGCAAGGGCCGATAGATCAAGCACTCATTGCCTTAAATGACTCTTGGCTGACCAGGCGAATTGTAGAGTCAATGGCTTACATTGACCATGACGGCGAGGAACGACGTTTAAGTAACTGTCGTAGGGTTCAGTTTGAGCCCATTCGTTTCGACATTATCAAAGTCAAGATAATTTAAGGTTCTTGCTTGGGACGAACACCCAGAGTACAGAATCAACTCTATTCCATATATACCACACCAGTTCGGGGGCAGGCAGTGAATGTAGCACATGGAAAATATAAATGTTTATATGGAAAGACATTTTTTTATTTATTTTTTTTATTGTTTTTTTTAATATTTATTTATTATTTATTTATTTATTTATTTTTGGAGGGGGGTATTTTAGTCTCGATTATATTTGTCTGGCGATCGGCATTAAGGGGCTAAAACAGGGACTGGTCGGCTCGGAGTCTCAGTGAGCTAGCACTATAAATCGGCATCAGTCCGGACGTACATGCACGTCGCTATATAAGTGCAATAATCTTGGACGCGACGTTAAACCCCATTTCACCTCACCTCACCAGATACACCACAATGTAATTAACTAATTCTCGGACGGGTTGACCTGAAAAACACACTCATTAATAACAACAACATATTACTGTTACCAGTATGTTGGTATCAGCAGCTGTGATGCAATGGTGGCGTTGAGCGGGGACAGAGAAAGATCGATATTATTACATTCGACCTGTTACACTCATATCTATCATGAGAATATGTTTTCATATCCCGACGGTCTTCTTACCTGTTTACGTGCAGACTAAACTAATCGTCACATCCATTTACTATAATTGTATATTTTAATTAAATTTTTAATTTCAGGGTTTCCGGAATGCTGAATCGGTTTATAATACTTACCAGGTGTAAAAATGTGGACAATGTCGACATTGGGAGACTCGACTACAACGCTGCTGATTGTTGTGTAGTTGACGACGTGGGGGAACGTAGCCACGGACGTCCCATCTACTCGGACCTGGATGCAGATAGTTGGCCTTAACAATTAATCGAAAAAATCGATGTATTGCAATTGTCCATTATAGTTAGAACATGTTAGCGAGCAAGTAATCATTGGTGTGCTTTTACGACACTTTCAGTAATATTCCAGCAATATCATATCAGGAGACACCAGAAATGAGCTTTCCATATTTTCCATATTGGAAGCTTGGAAGTCGAACACGTGTCTTAGGCGTGACGATCTAACGCTTTAACCACTAAGCTACCTCACCGCCCCAATACCGCGTAAAAAATATTGCCAGTTTACAGAGAAGCTACTAAATAAACTTAACACTGGACTTCACCATTGGTTAATGTAGTGGGACCGCTTCTGTGGTCTAGTGGATAGAGGGGCACGGGTGGCCCAGTCGTCTAAGGCGCCGCGATTCGCTATGCAGAGTTACGTCCCTTAGGCACGCCAGAAACCTATGATTGTGGGTTTGAATCCCGGTTCGCCCCGATCATGTTTCTAGGTTTGTCAGCACCATACCCGTGCTCGTGGGTTTCACCGAAGTGGTAAACGTCTGAGGCCTGCATCACTTCGGGCTTTCCTCCCACATTAAGCTGACACGCCGTGATATGACTGGAATACTGTTAAAAGCGGCGTTAAACCAGACTCACTCACTCACTCTAGTGGATAGAGCTTCTAAGTGGACGAGAGCTTTGCTTAAAGATTGTGTAGTGAATCATTGTCACCTCAAAATGTGGTTTCAGGATCGTGATAGTCAAATGGAATCTCTTTTTGACCGGGAAAGGGAAAGGATTAACAGGGACTGATCCTCCCCCACCGGGTACTGTGTTACCCAGAGTAAGCTGTGACGTCACGGAGTCCGCCTTTAACATAAAGTGTTTGAGCTGTTCCTTCATCAAACTGACGCTGATGGACCTGAAACGTACATTGAAATTATAATTGAATGTGGTATACATTTTGTACTGTTGTAAAATGTCGGAATTTCCTGATTTGATTAAGATAATTGATGGTTTCCAATTGTGAGTACTACATGCTGCTAACGCTTAAGGGATTTGACCGGACGTACAAATGGGAGGCCCGAACTCATTCGTATATCTCCTCTCCAGGAGGGCAGCGATAACTGCTAAACCAACCATTCGGCAGGACCCTGGGTAGGATACATGTAAATCCCCAGGGGTGACTAAATGGGATCATATATTCAGGCTCGGTGACGAGGTTAATTTGCATGTCATCGCACCCTCACGGCATGGGGCGGCATCAGTCAGGGGTTTGTCTGGCCCAGACGCGATTATTCATAGCTGGAATAGTGGAAACACATCACCCAATCCTTATTTTACATTGTGAACGGAACCGTAATATGATGCTATCATTATGGGTACAGTTAAGACACATACTATAGTACCGTGACAGTAAACTGTATAAATATGTACGTTATATATACGCGGCAGGGAGATGCAGGGGCTACATACGTGTTCAGTGTGAGATACAGGGCCTACGTACGTGTTTAGTGTGAGATACAGGGCGTACGTACGTGTTTAGTGTGAGATAAGGGGCGTACGTATGCGTTCAGTGTGAGATACAGGGCCTACGTACGTGTTTAGTGTGGGATACAGGGCCTACGTACGTGTTTAGTGTGAGATACAGCGGGTACGTACATGTTTAGTGTGAGATACAGGGCGTACGTACGTGTTCAGTGTGAGATACAGGGCCTACGTACGTGTTTAGTATGAGATACAGCGGGTACGTACGTGTTTAGTGTGAGATAAAGGGCGTACGTACGTGTTTAGTGTGAAATAAGGGGCGTACGTATGTGTTCAGTGTGAGATACAGCGGGTACGTACGTGTTTAGACTGAGATACAGGCGTACATACGTGTTAAGTGTGAGATACAGGGCGTACGTAGGTGTTGAGTGTGAGATAAGGGGCGTACGTATGTGTTCAGTGTGAGATACAGGGCGTACGAACGTGTTCAGTGTAAGATAAGGGCGTACGTACGTGTTTAGTGTGAGATACAGGCGTACGTATGTGTTCAGTGTGAGATACAGGGCGTACGTAGGTGTTGAGTGTGAGATAAGGGGCGTACGTATGTGTTCAGTGTGAGATACAGGGCGTACGTACGTGTTTAGTGTGAGATAAGGGGCGTACGTATGCGTTCAGTGTGAGATACAGGGCCTACGTACGTGTTTAGTGTGAGATACAGGGCCTACGTACGTGTTTAGTGAGAGATACAGCGGGTACGTACATGTTTAGTGTGAGATACAGGGCGTACGTACGTGTTCAGTGTGAGATACAGGGCCTACGTACGTGTTTAGTATGAGATACAGCGGGTACGTACGTGTTTAGTGTGAGATAAAGGGCGTACGTACGTGTTTAGTGTGAAATAAGGGGCGTACGTATGTGTTCAGTGTGAGATACAGCGGGTACGTAAGTGTTCAGTGTGAGATAAGGGCGTACGTACGTGTTTAGTGTGAGATACAGGCGTACGTACGTGTTTAGTGTGAGATACAGGGCGTACGTAGGTGTTGAGTGTGAGATAAGGGGCGTACGTATGTGTTCAGTGTGAGATACAGGGCCTACGTACGTGTTTAGTGTGAGATAAGGGGCGTACGTATGTTCTCAGTGTGAGATACAGGGCGTACGTACGTGTTTAGTGTGAGATACAAGGCGTACGTACGTGTTCAGTGTGAGATACAGCGGGTATATAAATATTCAGTGTGAGATACAGGGCCTACGTACGTGTTTAGTGTGAGATACAGGGCGTACGTATGTGTTCAGTGTGAGATACAGGGCGTACGAATGTGTTTAGTTTGAGATACAGGGCGTACGAACGTGTTCAGTGTGAGATATACGGCTTACGGACGTGTTCAGTGTGAGATACATGGCGTACGTACGTGTTTAGTGTGAGATACAGGGCGTACGTAGGTGTTGAGTGTGAGATAAGGGGCGTACGTATGTGTTTAGTGTGAGATACAGGGCGTACGTACGTGTTTAGTGTGAGATAAGGGGCGTACGTATGTGTTCAGTGTGAGATACAGGGCGTACGTACGTGTTTAGTGTGAGATACAGGGCGTACGTACGTGTTCAGTGTGAGATACAGCGGGTATATAAATATTCAGTGTGAGATACAGGGCCTACGTACGTGTTTAGTGTGAGATACAGGGCGTACGTATGTGTTCAGTGTGAGATACAGGGCGTACGAATGTGTTTAGTTTGAGATACAGGGCGTACGAACGTGTTCAGTGTGAGATATACGGCTTACGGACGTGTTCAGTGTGAGATACATGGCGTACGTACGTGTTTAGTGTGAGATACAGGGCGTACGTAGGTGTTGAGTGTGAGATAAGGGGCGTACGTATGTGTTTAGTGTGAGATACAGGGCGTACGTACGTGTTTAGTGTGAGATAAGGGGCGTACGTATGTGTTCAGTGTGAGATACAGGGCGTACGTACGTGTTTAGTGTGAGATACAGGGCGTACGTACGTGTTCAGTGTGAGATACAGCGGGTATATAAATATTCAGTGTGAGATACAGGGCGTACGTACGTGTTTAGTGTGAGATACAGGGCGTACGTACGTGTTCAGTGTGAGATACAGCGGGTATATAAATATTCAGTGTGAGATACAGGGCCTACGTACGTGTTTAGTGTGAGATAAGGGGCGTACGTATGTGTTCAGTGTGAGATACAGGGCGTACGAACGTGTTTAGTGTGAGATACAGGGCGTACGAACGTGTTCAGTGTGAGATGTAGGGCTTACGGACGTGTTCAGTGTGAGATACATGGCGTACGTACTCGTTTAGTGTGAGATACAGGGCGTACGTACGTGTTTAGTGTGAGATACAGGGCGTACGTACGTGCTTAGTGTGACATACAGGGCGTACGTACGTGCTTAGTGTGAGATACAGGGCCTACGTACGTGTTCAGTGTGAGATACAGGGCGTACGTATGTGTTTAGTGTGAGATACAGGGCGTACGTACGTGTTCAGTGTGAGATACAGGGCGTACGTACGTGTTCAGTGTGAGATACAGGGCGTACGTACGTGCTTAGTGTGAGATACAGGGCGTACGTACGTGTTCAGTGTGAGATACAGGGAGACCGTGGAACCGACTAGTCTCTTGCAAGGCCAGGCGAATTTATTAAGCTGCGACTGAAATGTTATAAATTGCAAGAATACTAATACACAGAAAAACATACATGTTCAAATTAATATAAAATTGAAAGTTTTATTAATTTCTTAAGCATTGATGTGTTCAAGCTAAACGCAAACATAATTCACTTCTGGTGGCCATCGTTTCATATCTTTCACACGCCACTGTATACTACCAGGATTATTAGCGGGAAGGAAAACAAAATCAACACGTTGACTGAGTAGAAAACACAAAGAAGGTTCATTTACCTTTGGTATCCAGGTCATTTGCCGGCATTCGCCTTTCACTTGGTTTGTGACTGGACCGGTAGCAGCACACCGAGACACCATGTCCTCTCCACAGAACATGTACGTGTCATCAGTGCACCTGTACTTAGTTGTAGTGTAGTCCCCGGCGCTGTGTTTGTCTATTGTCATCTGGTATGGCGGTGGGTCTGGTTTGGTACACAAGGCCAGATTCCCACCTGAAAAAAAGATTTCACACTCAATACCCGATATAGCTACGAATTAATGTCTGAAGTCCAGTTGATCTGATGTTTGTTTGTTGTTTAACGCAGCACTCAACAATATTCCGGCTGTATGATGGCGGTCTGTAAATAATCGAGTCTGGACCAGATATTCCAGTGATTGACATCACGAACATCGATCAACGCAATTGGGATACGATGACATTCATCAACCAAGTCAGCTGGCCTGACTACCCGGTCCCGTTAGTCGCCTTTTACGACAAGCATAGTCGCCTTTTACAACAAGTATGGGTTGCTGAAGACCTATTCTACCCCGAATCTTCACGGGTCCATCTGCTATTTAATTATAGGGCAGTTGGGTATGCTAGGAGTGTTAGTGTTGGCATGGGTTCGATTCCCCACAAGGATTCAAGGTGTGAAGTCAATCTTGGTATAATCAGTCGTGATACAGCAGGAATATTAAAACAACGGCTTACTAACTTTTCAAGCTCTTTGTCAAAAAGTACGATGGTTAGTGGTGGCACTGACCCTGTGTACAGGGCACAGGTCGTCACAATGACAACCACGATGTATTAATGGATTTTTTTAGGGTATTTGTTTTCATTATGTTGATTATTTCTTCATCTGCGAAGTTTATGTCACACTGGTTTGTTTGTTTGTTGTTTAATTCCTTACTCAGCAATTATATTTCAGCTATATGACGTCGGTCTGAGTCTGCACAAGACAATCCAGTGATTGACATCATCAGCATCGATCAACGCAATAAGGATACGATGACATGCATAAACCCAGCGAGCCTGACCAACTGATCCCGTTCGTCGCCTCTTCCGACAAGCATAATCGCCTTTTACGGCAAGCATGGGTTGCTGAAGACCTATTCTACCCCGGATCTTCACGGTTCCTTGAATGTTTTGAGAGAGCTGTTTTGACAGCTTTTTAAGACCTTTGACCCAGTTAGAAACCCACTTGCAGGGGCATAATGATGAAGAACCAAGCATCCCTATTTGTTTGTGTTTCTGTTGTTAACGCCGCTCCAAGCAATATTCCAACTATCCAGCGATGGTCTGTAAATAACTGAGTCTGGACTCAACTCTTCTATTGATTGACATCATGAGCATCGATCTACGCAACTGGGATACTATGACCATGCACCCAAGTCAGCGAGTCTGACCCAATCCCATCAGTCGCTTCATATGTTGTTGAAGCATGGGTTGCCGAAGACCTATTCCTCAGCAGGATCTTCACTGGGGACATGTCAGAAGTGAAATTAAATGTTATTGTTTTGACAGAATTAAAAAAACAAACAAGCAGCACCACTTTCTATAATTACCATCTTTTACTTTGGCATTGGCACTAACGCGTATTCTCCCCACTGGAACGGTAGACGGCCACCCCGAACTCGTTATGAAGTCGCGACCGATGACGTAGCCAGCACCAACACGCATCTCGCTGCCATTGCCCCAATCCAACCAGAAAGGCATGTACTCGCCACAGGACAGGGGGCTGTGCCACTTTGTCAGTTCCGTTTCACATATCGTACAGTCGGTCTTTGTGTTCTTCCGGGCACCAAGGGTAAACTGGACATTTAGCCCCCAAACTTTATCTGCTTTAACGTCAACAATGACCTCTGTGCACGAGTTTACCCGGAATAATTTCGTCCTCTCAGAACCACTAAGGGGCAAGGTAATCCACTTGTTATCGGTATCCGGTTTCAACGGTTGGTCGCTATAGGCGAGGTCATTATCTGAAACAAATGGGGTGTAATGCAATTTCACATTATCACATTTATTTCAAATTTGATATGACATTTCCTTGTATTATCGTTAGCGTGACTCTGCATGCTATAAGGCTTGTAACCTGTGAAGAGCCGGGATAGAACTGGTCATCAGCAACCCATGCTTGTCGTAAAAGATGACAAACGGGATCGGGTCGTCAGGCTCGCTGACTTGGTTGATACATGTCATCGATCCCAATTGTGTGGATCGATGCTCATGATGTCAATCACTGGATTGTCGGGTCTAGACTCGATTATTTTACAGACCGCCGTCAAAGAGCTGGAATATTGCTGAGTGTGGCGTTAAACAACAAACTATAAAGCTTGTTTGTTGTTTTTCAACGGTCTGAAAATATTCGAGTCTCGGCCAGACACGCCAGTGGTTGATATAATGAGCATCTCCCAAAGCCGCCAGGATATAATGGTAATATATAATCTCTCACTAACACACACCTGACTCCCTCACTAACACATACCTGACTCCCTCACTAACACATACCTGACTCCCTCACTAACACATACCTGACTCCCTCACTATCACACACCTGACTCCCTCACTATCACACACCTGACTCCCTCACTAACACATACCTGGCATCTGAAACTCGACAGTCCGGACGGCCATTGGTCCTTGCATCGACACAGCGGGGATAAAATCTCCCTCTACATCGACCTGCACGTCTCTGACGTCTTTGCCGTCAACACCTACCTATGAGATATATATATTTCTTAAACATCCAAACTATGAGACATATATCTTTCTTAAACATCCAACCATAAACAATATGCTGATATGTAATTACTTATCAAGTGGCCGGTATGTGACTTTTTCAGTTTGATCAATCGTTAAACATGCACACACAAAACAACCACTTAATCCCTCTCCAACCGTCGTACAGCTCTAATATTGATGGTGACAATGATCAGAAATAGTGTAAAGAACTTTACAAGGCAGAATTCGAAATTTAAATTTGAAATTAGAACAAACAGCATTAGAACGAGTATAGGGATTTCACTCCAATTAAAAACAGCACAACAACATCAGCAGCAGCAGCATCGTCATCATCGTCGTCGTCATGTACATCAATATTTTGCCTTTTGTCATCAATAGATCTGTTTGGGCATATATTATTGGCTGATTTTTCTGTATCTTCCCGAGGCAAGGGCGTTAAAGTCCAGTTTCCACCATTGCCGAACTAGGCTGGAATATCCAGACTAGGCTATTACGAGTTATGTCCCTCCTATATCCCTCCTATTGACCAATCAGATTACATCTTTCATATCACATGCATTTGCTTTAAACAAAATGGCCGCGCCCAGTCAAGACGGCTAATCAAGATCTATATTGTAATAAAACGGGCCTTACCCCGCGATTTGCATGATCTACTCACTTGAGCAAAAAACATGAAATGACTTGAAGGTACACATGCTTTGCAAATCCTGCAGTCTACCTAACACTGCACGTTGAAATCCATGTTGTTTACGAACCAGATGTCTAGTTCGCTACACGATTTTGATTGAACTATGCAGACTCGTTCGTCAACCTAAAGTGTAACTCAAGCCAAGTTCGCCAAGGGTGGAAACTGGACATTTATGATCATTTAAAGCCCTTGCCTCGGGAAGATGATTTTTCTTCTGACGTTGACTTTTGGGATCTTTAGAGAAAGAGAAATAATCGGTCCTGAGGATACATGACGATACACATCCTTATCCATGACCCCTTACATATCATGTGGTTGTCGTCTAGTATATACACTCATGAAATTAACATCTACTTCATAATTTAATTCTGTAACGTATTGTTGAAGTATCAAGCTCTCTCTTCAAGCTTAAGTGTAATCGTTATGTCTTGCAGTTCCTTGTGAAAATTCCCTTCACACAGTACGTCATCATATTATAACAGAGAGGTTCTGTCGTTCACATTAAGTCCCAATTATTTCATATCTAAATTATACATTGATTGATTGATTCTTTGTTGTTTAACGCCGCACTTAGCAGTATTCCAGCTATATGACGGCGGTCTGTAAATCATCAAGTCTGGACCACATAATCCAGTAATTGACATCATGAGCATCGATCCACCTAATTGGGATCGATGTCATGCATCAACCAAGTCAGCGAACCTGCCCACCCGATCCTGTTCGCCGCCTCTTACGACAAGCACAGTCGTCTTATATATTTGATTAATCAACAGTCAACTAACATGAATTTGTACTTGAATATCACTCACACGGAAGCCCTTGACCAGATACGTGATGACCATGTGAAACTCCTGACCCATGTGGAACGGGAAGGAGTCGATGATGATGTTGCCGGTGACGTTGCTAGCCAAAATGAAGGTGTTGATGTACTGGACACTGCTGAAGATGATGCTGGCTGTCAGGACGGGCGTGTGTCTGGCAGTGGCGGTGTTGACGAGTTGTATCTCCATCCTGGAAAGATGAATAACCAGGACGATCCAACAGCCTGGGAGTTTTTGCATTTTGCAACAGAAATTTCACTAACCCGGGAGCTTGTTGCTATGATTCCCTCACTGACAAGGATCATTTTGCTACAGAAGCATCGCTGGAAGTACCTTGTCGCTATAGTAACGTCACTGGTAGAATGTTGCTGGGAACAGCATTGGAAGGACAATGTTGCTATGGAAACATCACTGGACGGGCATTGTTGCTACGGAAATAGCAGTCGGGGAAATAGTAACTGCGAGCTGTGGGTAACATTTGTGTGTGGTGTCTGGACAGCAACGACCTTACTCCATACAATAAACAATATTTGTAGCTGAAGTTTAATTGCATCTTTGTACTTTTGTCTTGTAACATAAAATGTGTAATTAAGATTCTTGATACATTACACAGACGGAAAAGCAAAATGATTAAAATGACCTACACTTGAGCCAGAGTTGGCGTTGCGTAAATATGGAACTCCGTTGAAGACACTGGAGGACATGTGAGCGTGAACGCATTCTTCCTAGTCTGAAATGAAATGTAAAGCCAAATAACTTTGGAATTCTCACTTCTAACCAACAATATGTAATTGTTATGCGACACAATTCTTCCGTTTCCTGGACATCAACAAAATACATCACTAAAATACAACGTTTTGACCTTGACAGGAATGACATACACTTGTGGGGCATCGTTCCTCTTAAATTTCAAATTACTTTGCAATTGACCATTGTGTTACAATATGCGCCAGTGGTAAACGCAATAATCCTTTTTGTAACGATACAGGGCTGGTTGAGGAAGCCTACTGGTTTAAAGGGTTTGGTTGTCACACTGAAGGTCAGGGTTCGATTCCCAACTTGGATACACTGTGTTAATGTCGTGATATTGCGGAAACATTGTTAAACATTCAGACTCGCGCACTTTCTCGTATCGATAAACAAAGTAAACAGTTATGTTGGTCATATATTGAAGCAGCCACACTCGTTGTCACAGTACGGAGTGGTTTAAGATTTAATCAGGTTATCAAGAATTTTCATTGGCCTTCATCATATCTCGCATTAGTGACCTGATTAGGAGATGACCAACATCTGCGTCTCCATCGTTACACTGTCACTCCCATGAACACTAAAACTTTCATTCCAAATCTTTCGAAAATATCAAACCGGTAGTTTTTGTTTGCTGTTATATCACAAACATAAATGAGGACAAACATAGTATTCACGTCGTGACAATATAGAGCAATACAACGCCTTCAAAAGCAGCCCAGAGTAGTACAACGCCTTCAAAGTCAGTCCAGAGCAGTAAAACGCCTTCAAAAGCAGTTCAGAGCAGTAAAACGCCTTCAAAAGCAGTCCAGAGCAGTAACACGCCTTCAAAAGCAATTCAGAGCAGTAAAACGCCTTCAAAAGCAGTCCAGAGTAGCAAAACGCCTTCAAAGGCAGTCTAGAGCAGTAAAACGCCTTCAAAAGCAGTTCAGAGCAGTAAAACGCCTTCAAAAGCAGTCCAGAGTAGTAAAACGCCTTCAAAGGCTGTCCAGAGCAGCAAAACGCCTTCAAAGGCAGTCCAGAGCAGTAAAACGCCTTCAAAAGCAGTTCAGAGCAGTAAAACGCCTTCAAAAGCAGTCCAGAGCAGTAAAACGCCTTCAAAGGCAGTCCAGAGCAGTAAAACTCCTTTAAAAGCAGACCAGAGTAGCAAAACGCCTTCAAAGGCAGTCCAGAGCAGTACAACCCCTTCAAAAGCAGTCCAGAGCAGTACAAAGACTTCAAAAGTAGCCCAGAGCAATAAAACGCCTTCTAAAGCAGTTCAGAGCAGTACAACGCCTTCGAAATCAGCCCAGAGCAGTACAACGCCTTCATAAGCAGCCCAGAGCAGTACAACGCCTTCATAAGCAGCCCAGCGCAGAACAACGCCTTCAAAGGCAGTCCAGAGCAGTAACACGCCTTCAAAAGCAGTTCAGAGCAGTAAAATGCCTTCAAAAGCAGTCCAGAGTAGCAAAACGCCTTCAAAGGCAGTCTAGAGCAGTAAAACGCCTTCAAAAGCAGTTCAGAGCAGTAAAACGCCTTCAAAAGCAGTCCAGAGCAGTAAAACGCCTTCAAAAGCAGTTCAGAGCAGTAAAACGCCTTCAAAGGCAGTCCAGAGCAGTAAAACGCCTTTAAAGGCAGTCTAGATCAGTAAAACGCCTTCAAAAGCAGTTCAGAGCAGTAAAACGCCTTCAAAAGCAGTCCAGAGCAGTACAGCACCTCCAAAAGCAGTCCAGAGCAGTACAAAGACTTCAAAAGTAGCCCAGAGCAGTAAAACGCCTTCTAGAGCAGTTCAGAGCAGTACAACGCCTTCGAAAGCAGCCCAGAACAGTACAACGCCTTCATAAGCAGCCCAGCGCAGAAAAACGCCTTCAAAAGCAGTCAAAAGCAGAACAACACGATTAAATGCAGTACAGAGCAGCAAATGATCGGAATATAGCTGCCCACAACATACGTACAATATCAGGGTATCTGAATGTCGTCACGAAACATGTTCCTTCCACGGTCTGCCAGATCCCCTCGCGGCAGGTACTGGAGGGCGGGGCTGCCCCACACGGAGCCGTGCCCACCTCGCACGTGTATCTGGCGACAAGGGAGCTCCCTGTCGTGATTACTGCTTCAACTTTCATTCCTGCCATTGTGGGCGGGGGCAACATGCAGTCAAAGGGTCCGGGTTCTGAAAATATTTCTTCAGCCATGCAGTGCTCTAGAATATAGACTTTATCTCGGCCTCCAATGTGGTCAGGGAGGAATTGGTCCCCAACACCCAGTGATTATCGCTAGAGACGAACGTTATGAGCACAATGTCGATCGGAACAATCAACAATGGCTGTCAGTCTCGATAATTCAGTTTACTTACAGCCATAATTTAGCTGGAATATCGCTGACTGCGGCGTACAACATCCACTTAGTTTGTTAGTTAATTCGTAGCTTAACGCTACACTCAGCAATATACCAGCTAGATGACGGCGACCTGTAAGTAATCGAGTCTGGACCAGACAATGATTGGCATGTTTAATCATGAGCATCGATCCATGCAATGGGGATACGATGACATGCATCAATCAAGTCAGCGAGCCTGACCACCCGATCCCATTTGTCACCTCTTACAAGAAGCATAGTCGCCTTTTACGGCAAACATGGGTTGCTGGAGACCTATTCTAACCCGGATCTTCACGGATTACATCCATTCAGGCCATGTGAGGAGGGAGATATTTGTTTCTGCAAAGCCGATTGATAACACTTGTTGATTTTTTATTTGAGCATCTTTATCTGCGTGATTATCGTTTACTGAGACTTTTGGCGATTCATGTAAGTGGTGGTATATTAGTGCCTACCTTTAACTACGCCATGTCCCCGCACCCAGACAACCCTCCTCAAGTTAGCGCTGACCGGTGATATTGACAGGATTTGGGTCGGCTCTATGGTGTGTGGGTAGATCACCACCGGACGGCCGTTGACGGTTATCTACAAACAAATACCACGACAATTTACAATCACGGGTTATAAATAACAATATAAACATTACATCTATAAAACAGGCGGCACTCATAACGTTCACAGTTCTTTTCTGACAATAATAAATACTCAATAAAGGAATGAACCTCCCTTTGTATCAGTTCACTTAAGCAAGAGTGAGTGAGTGTTGTTCAATGCGGCAATCGCTAATATTCCATCCATAACAAATGATTGACATAATGAGCAACGCCCAACGCTATCGTGAGTAGCATGACACGTAATCATCCAAGTCAACAAGCCTGACCACCTGATCGATGTTAATTGTCAAGCAACGCTTACTGTGAAATGTTTACAGTGCCACTTATATAAGGATTTTCTAATGTAGTACACACTTAGTTACACACATACGTACATACAGATGTTTTCCTGCAGTACACACATACGTACATACAAATGTTCCCCTGCAGTACACACTTACACACTGATGTTCTCCTGCAGTGTATACTTACATACATTTGTTCCCCTGCAGTCTATACTTACATACAGATGTTCCCCTGCAGTACACACTAACATACAGATGTTCCCCTGCAGTACACACTAACATACAGATGTTCCCCTGCAGTACACACTTACATACAGATGTTCCCTGCAGTACACACTTACATACAGATGTTTCCCTGCAATACACACTTACATACAGATGTTCCCCTGCAGTACACACTTACATACAGATGTTCCCTGCAGTACACACTTACATACAGATGTTTCCCTGTAATACACACTTACATACAGATGTTCCCCTGCAGTACACACTTACATACAGATGTTCCCCTGCAGTACACACTTACATACAGATGTCCCCCTGCAGTACACACTTACATACAGATGTTTCCCTGCAATACACACTTACATACAGATGTTCCCCTGCAGTTCACACTTACATACAGATATCCCCTGCAGTACACACTTACATACAGATGTCCCCCTGCAGTACACACTAACATACATATGTTCCCCTGCAGTACACACTAACATACAGATGTCCCCCTGCAGTACACACTTACATACAGATGTTCCCCTGCAGTACACACTAACATACATATGTTCCCCTGCAGTACACACTAACATACATATGTTCCCCTGCAGTACACACTTACATATAGATGTTCCCCTGCAGTACACACTTACATACAGATGTTCCCCTGCAGTACACACTAACATACAGATGTTCTCCTGCAGTGTATACTTACATATAGATGTTCCCCTGCAGTACACACTTACATACAGATGTTCCCCTGCAGTACACACTTACATACACATGTTCTCCTGCAGTACACACTTACATATAGATGTTCCCCTGCAGTACACATTTACATACAGATGTTCCCCTGCAGTACACACTTACATACAGATGTTCTGGCAGTAGGGTAAGGACCACATGCCATTCTTTTCCCGACTTGAGGGAACTGACGTCGCTGGCAGGTACCGTATTTCCTGCTGTGACGTTTGGATTAAAAAAGTAAACCTCCAACTGTTTGGTTGATGAGACGTAGTTCAAAACTATACCATTCTCTGCCAGGTCGTCGGTAAACTTGAGTTTCGATCTACAAAAGTGATAAAACTGTCGACTAGGAGAGGATTGCCCAAGGGGTTTGAAAAAATCGACAAAAGCATGATGTCTGTCGATCTTCATCAAAGAGGATCATTTCGTTATACTGGTGTTTTGTTGAGAATAAATTATGAAGTCATCTGTTGGTCATGACGTAATAAATGGATACAATTTATCAGAAGAATATGTTGACATCAGTGAAGTGTTGTCATTTCATTTCTGACCTACTGCTTGAGTTCAGAAACATTGCTGAACCGACGATGTGTGATGCTTCTAGTTTCTTGTTTAAGGTGAGATGATGTGAACGTCGCGTTCCAGGTTATTGCACTTATATAGCGACGAGCATGTACTTGTGTGTGTGTGGCTGTTTGTACCAGTCAGGACTGATGCCGATTTATAGTGCTAGCCCACTGAGATACCATGCCGCAGTTTAACATGAAACACAGGCATCATGCATAATGACTTAATCTTTCACGTCTTGCAAAGTGAACTAGCGAAATAAACGTATATCCAACACACCCCTGTTCTATAAGATACATTGTACTTCTCACCTAATACCAAAAGACACCATTACGGCTAAGCTGAAGCTACCAGCCCTGTGTCTGTTCCAGGTAATGAGCGTTAGTGAAGGAAACTTATTTGTTGACATGTCTTACGTTGGTCCCTGAGGTGTCACCCATACTTCCAGTGCATCACCGATGTTCATAGGGCATTGCAGTTCCACCATGGACATCTGTAAAGAGGAACAGAAGAAGACGAATTGGTTCTTTGTGCTTACTTACTTTGACACACAGTACAGTTTAACCTACTTACAGGGGCGGTCGGGTAGCCTTGTGGTTAAAGCGTTCGCTCGTCACGCCGAAGACCCGGGTTCGATTCTCGACATGGGTACAATGTGTGAAGCCCATTTCTGGTGTCCCCCGCCGTGATATTGCTAGAATATTGCTTAAAACGGCGTAAAACCATACTCACTCACCCACATACTTACAACGAGCACTGTGTATCCAATCCTGCGATATAGTACACTTTGGACTAACGTCATGATGTGATGACGTCATGGCGCTTTTCAAATTGCCTTTCTATCTAACACATAATTTTGTCAATCAAGATGTTCGCACCCACGTCAGTTATCGATCGGTTAGATGGATCGGATCAGATAATTGAATATTAATCTCTGGGAAGAAATATCACAAGGCGATAAGACATGCCAGCAATCTCTCATGATGCGGGAGTATATCAAACACACACAAAACACTTCGTGCCACAGCAGTCACAAAGTTGGCCGAGGCGGTAGTTGGTGCCTTGAATCATGTCTGCCTCTGGACACACGTATGAACAATCCTTGAAAGGTTTCATAAACAGATAGGGGCGGTCGGGTAGTTTAGTGGTTAAAGTGTTCGCTCATCACGCCGAAGACCCGGGTTCGATTCCCGACATGGGTACAATGTGTGAACCCCATTTCTGATGTCCCCTGCCGTGATATTGCTGGAATATTGCTAAAAGCGGCGTAAAACCAAACCCACTCACACACTCACTTCATAAACACATGTACAACTATTGCTCAGTGTATGGCGTTTAGCAACATACTGCACGGTCAAAAAATACGACAGCTGTTGCTCTTCCTTCGTGATGTTCGACCCACAGCGACGCCATTGCACGCCCCAGACCGCCCATTAATCCCTAGCAACTCGGTAAGCACACTATTGCATGTCTTGCAGATGCTGCAGTTTGCTGACTTTATTGGCGGAAACATACGCGCTCTGCACCACAATGCACTTATGTAATATTTAAACAATGTGATTAAACTGAACAAAATTGATATTTAAACTTAAATACAAATACTACTTATTGCTGCGTGGGATTTGGGACACACACTAAATGGATGAAAAAATGTGATTCATTTACACCTAACCTGTAAATTTTAGGGGTGGTTTATTATGTTTAAAACGTATTTCGTCTCTTAACATAGAGAATAAGGGGGGCAGCCTTTCAGTTTGTCATGTTCGTGCATTTCAATTTACGGGGCCGATTATTACAACTTTGATTTTAGAGCCATCTCCAACAAAAACAAGGTTAGTCTTAAATTGAGCATCCTAGAAACATAATAGGCTTGCTCTACCCACACGGGGTAGAGAGAATGTTCGAGATAAGCGATGTCATGGAACACTCACACCCACACGTTCAAAGACAGCCTGTTTACAGACAATGTCGGCGTCCGGCCAACCTGAACTAGAGTTGCAGTTGATTGTGGTCCTCCCGCTACACAGGGCAAACCCCTCCTGGCACCGGTAGGTCGCCGTGGCCGCCGTGGCCGAGTGGGAGACCTGGACAGAGGCACCCCCGGGGAGAGGGGGGCGGGGACAGTCGAATGGGGACCAGTCGGAGATTACCCCTGAAGCGGAGAGTAAAACACAGATATTACACTTATTAATTCAATATTGTAGCCATAGTAGCATCGTGTAAAATATGAGTTGACGAATGCAAGTAATATTCAGCTGTAGTCCACAATAGTCCAGTTATATCACGGTGACCAGTACATAGTAAAGTGTAGACCTGACAAACCAGTGATTGACAGCATGAGCAGCAACACGCAGTCACCCAGAACCAGACAAACCGATTCCATGTCTACAGCTGCCTCTCACGACAAGCAATGGGGTGTTGGGGTACTATAGTATTATTTGGATTGAGTAAAATATGATCGATCATGGTGCATGTACGCGTACCCAAGGAAAATGATAAAGGTACGGCTCTACAAGGAAATTGGATATTTACCCGAACATAATTCCGAGGTGACTGTGTAATATTGATATCAGGTTCGGTTTGTTTCTTTGTTGTTTAATGCCGCACTCAGCAATATTCCAGCTATATGACGGCGATCTGTAAATAATCGAGTCCAATCCAGTGATTGATATCATGAGCATCGAACCACGCAATTGAGATACGATTATATGCATCAACCAAGTCAGCGAGCCTGACCACCGATCCTTTTAGTCGCCTCTTCCGACAAGCATAGTCGCCTTTTACGGCAAGCATGAGTTGCTGAGGACCAATTCTATCCCGGATCTTCACTGGTCAGATGTCAGGTACCAACATAAGAATCAGTAATGGCATTGTTCACATAGCACATTTGTGAAACACAGCTGTTTAACCATATGATTAACCGTAACCCTCTGGTTAAACTTCACCCTCTGTGTGTCTTGGTGATGGGGATCGGGGTTGTTGTTAAACGGCGGAATAAATGTTTCTCCATTCTTTGAGCAAATGCATGCCTGTCCCAGGAACCCACGTGGGGTTTCTTAATGTTTTCATGCAGTGCAATGTGTTGTGAAGTTTGTTTAAGGTGGTACATGTAGTTCTTGTTTCAGGGGATTGTGACCTATTAAAGACTCTCGGGCTGTTTTATGTCAAATGTGGTTCCTAGCTTGTGGGAGACACGGGTGGCCCAGTCGTCTAAGGCGCCGCGATTCGCTGTGCAGAGTTGCGTCCCTTGGGCACGCCAGAAACCTATGATTGTGGGTTCGAATCCCTGTTCGCCCGAATTATGTTTCTAGGTTTGTCAGCACCGTACCCGTGCTCGTGGGTTTCACCGCATTGGTAAACGTCTTAGACCTGCATCACTTCGGGCTTTCCTCCCACATTAAGCTGACACGCCGTGATATAACTGGAATACTGTTAAAAGCGGCGTAAAACCCAACCCACTCACTCACTCCTAGCTTGTGGAAGTTGGATGAAAATTATTGTCTTGACTTTTGTACCAGATTTATAATCTTCATTACAGGCTATGTAAACAAAGCGACAAAAACATTTTTATAATCAGAAGAAATTACCACTTAAAGTCATGTGTACTATTCCGACCATATCAAAAGCATGTGTCAATGATTCAGTATCAAACAGTGATGATACCAGGTGTTCGCGAAAAGGTCCGTACCTTGTTTTGTTGGTTTTGATACAAAGACTTCCACTTCACACATCGTCATTGAATCACTGGCATCAAGTTTCTTCATACTACGGATCTTGACATAGCGACCAAAGACGTCAGGCAGACAGTCCAGCACCTGGCGTTTACCGTGGGGGAACATACCAGGGTGGGAGAAGCAGGACTTGGTGGGTGTGGCAGGGTAGAGTGTGGGGTCGTGCATCAACACCTCCACCTCAAAGTCGTGGAGAAACTTCTCTGCAACAGAAGACATGTCCAGAGCGTGAAAATATGAAGACAGGGAGGGACTTTGAATCGTCATCATTCCAAGCCATACAGAGGTAATGGATCTACATGACGTTTCACATATCAAGTCTTTGAATGGCATTAATTAAGAAGTACAAATACACATCAAAGCTTTTATTGTCTGTGCTAATTATCCTTCTGTCATCCATTTGTCCGTTGTCATTACCATTGCTGTTACATATCAGTGCTAATTACCCCCTCCTTCCGTTTGCCCATTGACCCAATGTCCATTGTCTATTACCAATGAGCGATAATTTTGTTTAAACATATTTATTTTCACAAAAGTGTGAAAATGGATTGGTAAACAAGCGAAGCGCTTATGTTAATACCGCTCCATTACACATAGGACATATTACAATAAATACATCAATGAAGGTTACATGTAACAAATAAATTGTACATGCCAAGCTAGATGTGTACATATAATATATCTATTTGCAGTTTATTTTAAAGAATCATTTAACTGAAAATCTGCCAGTTTTTAATATAAAGTGTTGAATAGAATCTAATATTAGCATTTGCTCTTCCTTACTAAAATCCGAATTTCCGCATAGCACTGTTTGTGAAGAATAACAATGTTGGTAAAAATACATTTCATTTCGAAGTGATGATTTAAGTCCTGGCTTCCAGTTGTCCCTTGCTATCACCTATCAGCGCTAATTAACTGTGAAGTGTTCCCTATCCGTTGTCCATCGCTATCACCTATCAGCGCTAATTAACTGTGAAGTGTTCCCTATCTGTTGTCCATCGCTATCACCTATCAGCGCTAATTAACTGTGAAGTGTTCCCTATCCGTTGTCCATCGCTATCACCTATCAGCGCTAATTAACTGTGAAGTGTTCCCTATCCGTTGTCCATCGCTATCACCTATCAGCGCTAATTATCTGTGAAGTGTTCCCTATCCGTTGTCCATCGCTATCACCTATCAGCGCTAATTAACTGTGAAGTGTTCCCTATCCGTTGTCCATCGCTATCACCTATCAGCGCTAATTAACTGTGAAGTGTTCCCTATCCGTTGTCCATCGTTATCACCTATCAGCGCTAATTATCTGTGAAGTGTTCCCTATCCGTTGTCCATCGCTATCACCTATCAGCGCTAATTAACTGTGAAGTGTTCCCTATCCGTTGTCCATCGCTATCACCTATCAGCGCTAATTAACTCTGAAGTGTTCCCTATCCGTTGTCCATAGCTTTCACCTATCAGCGCTAATTAACTGTGAAGTGTTCCCTATCTGTTGTCCATAGCTTTCACCTATCAGCGCTAATTAACTGTGAAGTGTTCCCTATCCGTTGTCCATAGCTTTCACCTATCAGGGATAATTAACTGTGAAGTGTTCCCTATCAGTTGTCCATAGCTTTCACCTATCAGCGCTAATTAACTGTGAAGTGTTCCCTATCCGTTGTCCATAGCTTTCACCTATCAGCGCTAATTAACTGTGAAGTGTTCCCTATCTGTTGTCCATAGCTTTCACCTATCAGCGCTAATTAACTGTGAAGTGTTCCCTATCCGTTGTCCATAGCTTTCACCTATCAGCGCTAATTAACTGTGAAGTGTTCCCTATCCGTTGTCCATAGCTTTCACCTATCAGCGCTAATTAACTGTGAAGTGTTCCCTATTTGTTGTCCATAGCTTTCACCTATCAGCGCTAATTAACTGTGAAGTGTTCCCTATCTGTTGTCCATAGCTTTCACCTATCAGCGCTAATTAACTGTGAAGTGTTCCCTATCTGTTGTCCATAGCTTTCACCTATCAGCGCTAATTAACTGTGAAGTGTTCCCTATCTGTTGTCCATAGCTTTCACCTATCAGCGCTAATTAACTGTGAAGTGTTCCCTATCCGTTGTCCATAGCTTTCACCTATCAGCGCTAATTAACTGTGAAGTGTTCCCTATCCGTTGTCCATAGCTTTCACCTATCAGCGCTAATTAACTGTGAAGTGTTCCCTATCTGTTGTCCATAGCTTTCACCTATCAGCGCTAATTAACTGTGAAGTGTTCCCTATCTGTTGTCCATAGCTTTCACCTATCAGCGCTAATTAACTGTGAAGTGTTCCCTATCTGTTGTCCATAGCTTTCACCTATCAGCGCTAATTAACTGTGAAGTGTTCCCTATCTGTTGTCCATAGCTTTCACCTATCAGCGCTAATTAACTGTTGGCTTCCCTTGTTAAGTTTCCACCTTTGTTATCGTATTACTTTCTTGTTCTTACAGATACAATACTATTATACGTTCTCTGCTTCATAGCATTTATTCACCAGATGAGGCAGTAAGTAAATATATTTCGAAACGTTGTGTTTACGTTCCGTCATTTGATCAAATGAGGAAGTGAGGTATCTCTGCAGGGAGGTCTGAAATCACACGTTGTGAACATAAAAATGGCTCGGGACATTTTTGATCAGGTCGACGTCCAGACTCACCGCAACCCGCACACGTCTTCTTGTGTGTTATGGCCAGCCTGTCGATGTAGTAGTATGCCTGTAGGTCCACCTGCCACCATGGGTTAGGGTCCTGGGCGGACACTTGCCAACACGTCGTGCTACTGGCGGTAGGGGAGGGGAGTCCGTCCACCACTCTTCTCGCAGGGCTTTCGGTAGTTGAAGACACCTTGGCCGGCTTCTGAAGTGCAACATTCCTGCTGACGGGTTCTGTAACGATCCATGAATACAACGTTACATTTTGTACA
Organism: Haliotis cracherodii; assembly: GCF_022045235.1. Lineage (NCBI taxonomy): Eukaryota > Metazoa > Mollusca > Gastropoda > Lepetellida > Haliotidae > Haliotis > Haliotis cracherodii. The sequence goes on along the minus strand of NW_027266330.1, from coordinate 29,078,971 downwards.
CGCTTGTATGAGCAGTCTTAAAAAATCGTATCATTTTAATTGATTGATACATTAACTATATAGTCCCTATATTATCATTCAATAGTAACAAATGAACAAAATATACATTTATACTAACGGTGAGGTGAGGTGAAATGGGGTCTAACGTCGCGTCCAAGATTATTGCACTTATATAGCGACGTGCATGCACGTGTATGTGTGTGGCTGCTTGCACTAGACCGGACTGATGCCGATTTATAGTGCTACCTCACTGAGATGCCGCAGTTTAACATGAATACCCCACTCAGACACAGTATACTGACTCCGAGCCGACCAGTCCTTCTTTTAGCACCTTTATGCCGAGCGCCAGACAGGATAACAACAAGTACCATCTTTTAACGTCTTTTGGTATGACGCGGCCGGGAATCGAACCCCGGACCTTCCGCTCTCCGGGCGGACCCTCTGCCACTAGACCACGGAGGTGGTCTTGTACTAACGACAGAGATGGACAAAAATGTCTTTGTGTGGGCGCAAACTTTAAATTGTCATCATTTGATTTTTTTGAGCTCGTGTGTCTGGCCCTAAGACAAGGAAGTCGAATTCTACTGAAGAAGACCTACGTTTACCAACACTTGCATAGTACATTGATGACACCGGGTGTTCATGAATAGGATGTGATTGTCTGGTCATGTTAATAACAATTGTAGTGTGTTATACAGGACGTCATTAAACACCTGACAAGTTGATATTTTCATGACTTCATCAGTTACAGGATCAGATAAACTTATTGTTTGTCAACATGTATCGCGTTTGTTTATTTGTTTGTTGCTTAACGTTAAGTGTTCCAGATACAAAAGTACGTGATGGCTACCTGTAAATAAGTCGATACTCGACAACTTAGTTATCCTCGTCGTTGACCAAGCCTCGCCCTCGCACAACAAACATAGGTTGCTGGGTATCAATCGAAACCAGGAAATGTGTTTTCTGATATGAGACGGCAAACCATATTGTCGTTGATGCAGTTTGAAATACTTCCCTCACAAAATGAACTATTGATTTTATATTTGCAGGAGAAGTGTATGTCATCGCGAAATACATACTTATACATGTATTTACCTTTCTTAATTCCATCCAGAACTCCCTTGCTCAGTTTCAGTTTCCTCAGAGGTAGGTTGGTAAACTGAAGACGTTCAGCCTTCAGAGCGTCGAACACGTGGTCCACCTTCATGACCTCCTTCCCGTCTATTTCCAGCTGAAAAAAAGTAATATCAGACTACCTTAAAAGTACATATATTGACCTCGATTAAACAAACGTATGAAGTTGTTGTTGTGATATCAGTGTATTCATTTATCCTCCATTCATATTGCAATGAAAATTAATGTTTACTTGATACAACAAAAGCTATGACACTGATGTATATAGAGAGTTATCTACCCTTGACGTATACTAAATCTAGGGTAAAGACCTGATGCAGCCTCACGTTTTCTTAAATCAAGAAACCAAATTGAACCTTTTATTATTTTATACCAGTCAGTTTATAATTCTGAACTTTGCGCCTAGATAAATTGCTTTGGTTTATTCGACGTTCACCTTTGTGATATAAAATGCACAATTTTCACCTAGTCTGATTTTAATACCAGCTTATCACGAAACCTTTTCTTTCGAAAACATATTTTTGTCGTTTTAGTCATAAAACAATTTGACAGCAAGTGAAAAAAGGAGCAATACAAATTTTGTTCCTGTGTATATTAGAGGCAGTCAGAGTGAATCAAGACAAAATGCAAAGTCAACCATGACAGTAAAACGGAGATCCTGGGGCATAAAAGGGAGGAGATCCAGCCTGTGATGGAGATATCTTTGTGTGGAACAGACCCGTCTCAGATTGTGGCCCCTGGGGGACGTGGGATATACTTCAGTGACTGTGCCAATTTATATGCATATAATTCCTAGAGTTAAATGATTCAACAGTGCAAACAGACATTTAGGAAACTTGTCGCCATCTTGAAATTGGAGGCCATCTTGATTTTTTTCAGATTTGTCAATAGTCAAAAACGATCAGTAGTTGTGAACATCTTTTTAGAAACATAATATTGCTATTTCGCAATACAACACATACTTTTTTTCATCAAAACATTGAACCTCATCTGAAATATGGAAGATATGTTGATAATTGGTGGCCATATTGGATTATGCAAATTAGACAAATTTCCCTAACTAGGATTGCTTGGGACTTTTAGTTTGTTGTTTTCGGGACCTTGTAGAAATGCATTGTGGTGAAAACAAAATTCTGTTGCAATTTGTTCCAAGTGAAACCTTATTTTGCCTGGACTCGCAGTCTTGTGAAGCTCGGTTAAAATGGTGATCTGTTGGGCAGCCTCTGTGCTTGATTATGGCGTTGAAGGATGCTCATGATCCAGGCACTGGTTTGTCCGGTCCAGACGCGATCATTTACCGACCGTCGTGAAATAACTTGACTTTTCCAGACCGTGGCAAGAAACAATATTCACTCATTTATTCACACATTGTTACCAGTTCTAGAAAACTTCCTTACAACCCGACTACCCAATGATACAATGTGTGAAGCCCATGTCGTGTGTCCCCCGCCGTGATATTGCTCACAAATGGCTACAATCGGCGTCAAACCATACTCACTCACTATAACCACCATATCCCCTAATTCGACCGTCTTTTGGAACGCGGGGCAGAGTTGGAGCCCAACCTTTCGTGAGTGTGAGTGAGTGAGTTTTGGTTTTACGCCGCTTGTAGCAATATTCCAGCAATATCACGGCGGGGAACACCAGAAATGGGCTTCACACATTGTATCCATGTCGGGAATAAACCCGGGTCCTCGGCGTGACGAGCGAACGCTTTAACCACTAGGCTACCCGATCGCCCCCAACCTTTCGTGCAATCTCCCCAGGGCTAAGAATACCTACATTATACTTACCACGATGTGTTCCGGGAGGAATGTGAACACGATGTGAGCTGGTTGATGGGGAACAAAGGGGGGTGTCTCGAGACGCTGATTCCCTAAGTGGTGGCGAATGTAGGCAAAGGGGACTGCAGCAGTGGTCGAATCCATGACGACCTCCATGGCTATGTTATTGTTGTCAGTCATGACAGATATCTTCACGCTAAAAAATATCACTGAAGATGTTATGATTCTGACAAGCAGTGTGTAATTAATTAAAAGTTGTGGTTAGAAATTAACACCGGTGTACTTTATTTATAACGTTTCGGTCACAAGCAAACAAATGCAATAAATACTAATGATAATAATAAATATCAATTTCGCTCATTTGAGCACATGTATCCTAAAAATACAAGTCATGGTATTCTCCAAAGATTAAGTTAAAGTGTATAGCATGTGGTAGTCGTAGCTACGACTATCGTAAGATTAAGCTGAAGTATTGGTCTTGTTGCAGTCGTAGCTACGACTATCGGGAGATAAGTCAAAGACTTGTGACAGACGTAGCTACGACTATCGTAAGATTAAGTTTAAATACGAGACATGTCGCAGGTGTAGCTACGACTATCGGCAGATGAAGTCAAAGAATTGTGGCAGACGTAGCTACGACTATCGTAAGATTCAGTTACAGTCTGAGACATATAGCAGTTGCAGCTACGACTATCGGGAGATGAAGTCAAAGACTTGTGACAGACGTAGCTACGATTATCGTAAGATTCAGTTACAGTATGAGACATGTAGCACTTGCAGCTACGACTATCGGGAGATGAAGTCAAAGACTTGTGGCAGACGTAGCTACGATTATCGTAAGATTCAGTTACAGTCTGAGACATATAGCAGTTGCAGCTACGACTATCGGGAGATGAAGTCAAAGACTTGTGACAGACGTAGCTACGACTATCGTAAGATTAAGTTTAAATATGAGACATGTCGCAGGTGTAGCTACGACTATCGGCAGATGAAGTCAAAGACTTGTGACAGACGTAGCTACGACTATCGTAAGACTCAGTTACAGTATGAGACATATAGCACTTGCAGCTACGACTATCGGCAGATGAAGTCAAAGACTTGTGACAGACGTAGCTACGACTATCGTAAGATTCAGTTACAGTATGAGACATATAGCACTTGCAGCTACGACTATCGGGAAATATGTCGTTTATGGGGGGGGGGGGGGGGGGGGGGGATGTGTATTCACTGATTCAAAGTGTACGTACTCACGAGACTGCGGTGTGGCCCAGATCTCAACGGATGTAAAAATCGTCAAAGGACAGCTGAACACAAACTCCGAAACCTGGAACAGCACACGGTCTAATCAGGAACACCACCGTCAAAGGTGATGTAGGAACCTCAAACACAGTTGCCAATACGTCGCTCATCATGTCAACTCTCTAACTCTTGTTGCCTGTTTCTACCTTTTTAGCAAGCTGAACAGCACTCTGTTGCAATCACATATTTTTTGTTTCCTACTAATGTATAATCTGTTTAATTATTATTTCAATTCATACTTCTTTTGTCAATCAATAACTAACTAATCTTAGTTATATGAATCTTTAACTATCTTTTTAATGAGTATTGTTTCACAATTAATAAAGAAATGGCAAACAGAAACGATTGATGAATACAGTGAAGGAGCGAAATTAAGTACTGCTCTGAAAAAAAATGTCAGTTACCGTTATACTTAAGTTTTTATTCAATCTATCCAGTATGTCTGCTTACACTATCGTTCTCGTCATATTCGAGCTGCGAAGGGGAACATGTTATGGAGGCACCCGTCCACACTTGACCCTTGGAACACCTCATGACTCCCTTGCTGACGTTACCACAAGACATGGAATTGGCGTTGCACGTGAGTGTAGCGATGGCGTCAGTGTCGGTGTAGGTCAAGGTCATCAAGCTGTTCTTGGGGGCAGTTGGAGCACCGCAGTCAAAGGGAGACCACTCTGTTAACAGGGGTTGCAAACTTGAACTTGACTCATCAAGGCGTAACCAAACATATCCAAATACTTATACTACTGTTCAAGATAAAAGTCCTCAAATACAAAAGTTCCGCCGACCACGACTGAAAAGCATACAGTGAGTATGGATACAGATTGTAATAAACATCAGAATTGAAAAATATGTAGATTTCTTGTAATTTGAAGAAATGTGCCATGGCATGACAACATAATAACTGACACTGGAAGATAATCTCCAGCAAATGTACTGTGATGTTGGTTACATATTTCTCTTCCTAGCAGAGCAATCAAACCAATTCCCTATCCAGTAACCACATTCAGAAACAAGTGAGTTCATGCAAGGCAAAATAATACATAATACATGTTTCACTTCCTAGCAGAGGAATCATAGCAATTCCCTATCCATTAACCACATTCAGAAACAAGTGAGTTCATGCAAGGCAAAATAATACATAGTACATGTTTCACTTCCTAGCAGAGGAATCATACCAATTGACCATCCAGTAACCACATTCAGAAACAAGTGAGTTCATGCAAGGCAAGATAATACATAGTACATGTTTCACATACGTTTAAGAGTAAGCCTGCTTCCGTAAACTCCCACTTCACAAAACGTAAGCAGGTCGTTGACGTTCTGTCTGGCCTTGGGTTTAATCCTGACGTATCTCCCCAACACCTCCTTGTCACAGGCCAGTTTCTGGGTGTCTCCATCTGACATCGCGCCATGGTACATGTGACAGACCTCTTCTCCGTCTGACCTCACCGTGATCTCAAAGTCATGTGACCTCATAGCTGTAACAATGAGACAACACGATGCTTATTTCATTCATAGTCAGGGGTATGGATGAGATATAGATACACAATATGATTGTAATTGTTTAAACGATGCCTTTTCTTATTTGATCATGGTTCGCCTTATTACAGGCCCATAGAACGATTATGGGCGGTTGGTTGGGGACAAGTCAGTGGAGAAATTACAGTCGCATTCCCAGCTACCACTCGATGACAAAATTCAACAAAGCCTGGACTGTCCACCAAGACAACGAGAAAGCAATAACATAATGATATTATATTAAGTGAGTGAGTGTGGTTTTCGCCGATTTTAGCAATATAGCAGCAATATCACGGCGGGGGACACCAGAAATGGGCTTCACACATTGTACCCATGTCGGGAATCGAACCCGGGTCTTCGGCGTGACGAGCGAACGCTTTAACCACGAGGCTACCCGACCGCCCCGATATTATATTTCCAAGTATTTACTATATATACTCACAACACGGGTCGGTACAGTTGATGGTTGTGATGACAATGCTGTTGACGTAGTAGTAGCCCTGTAAGTCCACCTCCCAGTACACGTTGACGTCGGCTGCGGTGTGTGACCAGCAGGTGTTGTCGGCCCAGACGGGGGAGGAGTTACCGTCCACGAGCCAGCCAGGTTGAGATCCATCTTTGTCCGAGCTGGATGTGGCGGGTTTGTTCAAGGCAAGGTTTGTACTGACTGACTCTGAAAAATACGTGATTGTTTAAAGGTGAAGAGTTAATCTTCGTTTCTGACTGACATGGACTTCCAGTGTTTCAGTGTTCGCAGAATTGTGTCCCTTAGTCGTGCAGGATCCTATATTCGTTCTGATAACGATGTTCGGTTTGATGCTCATGGTTATAACCATGGTGGTTTGTGTGTTTGTCAACTACTAATTTGTTCGATAATAGCTCATCCTCACATCCTAGCACAGCATATTTTATCTCCGTCATATCATGAAAATAGATAAAATGTAATGTACTTGTGCATATAGGATGTAATACACTCATTCTGGCTAATCAAGAATGAAATTCCCAATACCTCAGGCATATAACGCCTGGCCCACAACAAACGATCTTGGCATATTGTATTCACGTAGGCGTTCAGATCCAGGTCTTGTGACAAGTGGACGATTTAACCACTAGAGCGCCCAACAACCACTAAAAGGTATGATATTTTTTAAGATGAATCTGATCTGTCTTCTTATGTAGTTCTGACACATATCTAAGTATCCAAAACACTTATCCTTTTGGGCGGAAACTTTACCACTAACCTTTCGTGATGGCGTCGTTCAATGCTATCAAAACCTTGCGATTGTTAAAGCCATACGTTGTGAGGGCGCCGTGTTTATGGGCTGGCTGCTTGTGTGGATACTTCATGACGAGAACATCGTCAATCTCAACCTGGAGCACATGAACCGAAACACACAGATGTCAGGAACACATGAACCAAACATACAGCGATGTCAGGAACGCAAGCACCAAAAACACAGCGATGTCCAGAACGCATGAACTGAAAACACAGAGATGTCCGGAACACGAGAACTGAAAACACAGAGATGTCCGGAACACGAGAACTGAAAACACAGAGATGCCCGGAACACGAGAACTGAAAACACACATATGCCGAGAACACGAGAACTGAAAACACAGAGATGTCCAGAACACAAGAACTGAAAACACAGATATGTCCGGAACACGAGAACTGAAAATACAGAGATGCCGAGAACTCGAGAACTGAAAACACAGAGATACCGAGAAAACAAGAACTGAAAACACAGAGATGTCCGGAATAAAAGAAAAAAAACAACCACACAGATGTAACAAATACGAGAATAGTAAAACAGAGATGTCCAGGATAAAAGAACGCCAAAAACAGACAGATGTCCAGATCACGAGAACAGTAAAACAGAGGTGTACAGAACACGAGAACCGAAAATACAGAGATACGGGGACAGGAAACACAGAGGTGTCCACACAAGAACCAAAAGAAATATAGTTATGCGAAGATCAAAAGAACCGAATAAACAGAGATGCACAGTAGAAGAGAAAACAGAAAGATGATAAGGAGACAGGAACAGAAAACGAAGAGATGGCAAAACACAGGAGCCGTAAATACATATGTATAAAAAACACAATAACAGAAACAAAGAAGTTGCCAGGAACATAGCAACAGAAAACACAGATATGTGAAGGACACAAAAACAGAAAACTTTGAGATATCAATATAAAAAGAACCGAAAACAAAAAAGTGTCAATATAAAACAAACAAATCATGATGATATGTCAAGAGCATAAAACACAGACGTGTCAAAACACAAGAACAGAAAACACTGACATGTCAAGAACACAAGAACAGAAAACACTGACATGTCAAGAACACACGAACAGAAAAAACAGACATGTCAATAACACAAGAACAGAAAACAGACATGTCAAGAACACAAGAACAGAAAACAGACATGTCAAGAACACAAGAACAGAAAAAAAACATGTCAAGAAGACAAGAACAGAAAACACAGGCATGTCAAGAACACAAGAACAGAAAAAAATAGACATGTCGATAACACAATAACAGAAAACAGACATGTCAAGAACACAAGCACAGAAAACAGACATGTCAATAACACAAGAACAGAAAACACAGGCATGGCAAGAACACAAGAACAGAAAGGGAAACGTCACGAAGCAGACTTAACAAGCATGTAATATTCAGTCCCGTCTTACAGTGGTCTGTGACGAATTGTGTCCAGGTCAGAAACACCAGTATGATAAACCATTCACATCAGTGATACGCTGACGCACAAGATCTAATGAACACAGTCAGTTGACATATTGAGGACCAGTTCAGCCTCTGAATCCCCACTGGGAGACAGAGTAGCCCCTCGTGCATGATGTTCATAACGTAGGGAAAGGAAGGCCAACAACGATAAGCCTATCAGAGACACATGAACACATACTTCTGAATCGGGACGTGATTCCACTCACCTGTAGGTAGTCGCTGAGAAACGTGTATACGAAATGGTACTCCACATCAGTTCTGATTGCTGGGAAGTTCACTTTAAACGGCTGTTGTGGCTTAAAACCGTCTTTGAAATGAAATAGTCCGGGACTGTTGAGATCAAGACTCAAACTCATGACTGTCGGTACTTGCTTTGTCTGCAGGAACACGGCGGGCTTCCTGAAATATTTAACCAGGTTCAAAAGGTGCATTAATTTTACTCCCGTTGGGAATATGATTTCACTTTTTAACGGGCCACGTGGTATCGTGTGTCCAAGGATGTAACGCGTAAATGGACTAAACACAGTCCGCTTTATTTTTGCATAAGAAACTGTTCATTGTTGAAATTCCTTGGTTGCCTAAAAGCCCATAAGATGTTAGACATCCATGTCTTGTAATGTTCTACTGTCTGAAGGAGAGTTTGGTGAGTCTTGGTTATAGCCTAACGATAAGAGTCTTACATCGCTGTGAAGCGTTGCAGATATTATCTTTTGACAGACCGGAATCAAAAGCCACAATTATAAAATAAAATAAAATAGTTTCAATGTACTTTTATTTTAAGACAGCTCCATCTTTGATGGATTAAAAAATTAAAAGACAATAAACATAAAACTGATACAAAATTAAAGAAGAAACATTTCTATGGAATGCATTGTATGTGTGTCTCTGAACTCTACAAACCTCCAAATGTGAACGAAGCCTTCTCAGAAGCAAATACATGTCAGCTTGAATACAAAGAGCCCTGCACAGAATAAACGTTTGTCTTCCTTCTCAACCGACCGAACCATAACAATCACGCAAACTAAGATTCTTTTGTTTTCGTGAACTACACACATTCATGTCGCCTCGGCGACAAGTTCATATCATTTTATGGTTAACGGATTGTTCGTGAACCAACACTTACGATTTCATCCCGTCAGGTGTTGTCCAAAGGTGAAGACTTGAGCCGAGTTTAATAGGACACTTGAAGTCGTACCTGGTCATCTGAAAACAGAAATATTTAATAAATAGTAACAACTGTTGCCGATTTACCTCAACGCTTCTCTGCAAAGTTGCGGAAAATAATTCTTTTTACGAAAAGGTTGCTCAGACGGGTACGGATAGAATATAATACAGTCAAGTCTCGTTAATCCGACAATCGGCTGTATCCGAGACAAATGATGGGAACTGATTAAATCAGTGCTATTTAGACCCGTTAATCCGCAGTCCGACTCCGACACACCTAATTTGCAACGATTTGCAGAAATCACTCATTAATCAGTCTCGTTAATCCGACACAGTGATCAGCGTACTGGGCGGTCATCTGTCCGCGAGTACACAGCCCCATGTTTTGCGAGACATGTCGGCGAGAAGCTGCATATTTTAACTTGCTTAACAAAAAACAATTACTGCTTTAAATAAACAAAACAGGATTAATCACATGCCTAGATTACCTCAATCTCATTAAAATCGGATACAAGTTCTCGCTACCGCTGAGGACACCCCATTACAGGTCATGTTAGAAAGACCTTTCGCGAACTTTGACCGACCAATGAAATTACTTACAGGAAGTCGCCATTAGCCACTAAGAAATCAGCTTTCTTAAGCATTGCGGCACTAGTTTCAAATTGGCGACTTCCATTCCAGACTTTGCTATGATTAGGGCAAAATACGTTTAGGAGGGCTGGACTACTCACCGCGCCATACACCATCGGTTGACATGACTCTGGCTGTCCCCGCCATCCGGAACTGCTGTTACAACGTACGACGTTGTCGTCACTGCACATGGCGTAGCCGTCGTCACAGACGTAGGTAGCCACTGCCTCGTCCAGGGAGTGGGATATTTGAACCGTCATGTTCTCCAGCAGAGGGGGGAAGGGACAATCTTTAGGTGACCAGATGTTTTTCTCCGCTGGAATCGGGATTTTTTTTAATATAATGGTGTCATTCCTTCCAGGTTTTTTATTGTAATGCAATCGTTTAGAATGTGACAATTTATGGTTCTTGTACAAAACATTATTTGCTGTCAACTCCGTTCAAACAAGAAACAGATAATTCAGGACAATATGGGATTTTATATAGCGCTGCATTATTTGGTTGTAGAATTGTTTTAAGTCACACTCTAAGTAGCACAACATATCACATGAGATATGAATATTTCGTAGGAATCTATTGTCAAAGGATGATATAAGGGATATAAATGTATCAAATTTCGGATTTACATAAAACTACCGACATATATATTTACTTAAATTGTTAGTAAGTAACTGGTATTTGTCACTCATTGAATTTGAATGACACTGTTCACAAACTCCTAGATTTATTTATCAATTTGTCAATCAATAATTTAAAATTTTAAAAAATATATATCGAAACATTACATTCGCTTTTCTAAATGTTGACCAGTTAGTATCAAAACGATACATTTTAGTGTTTTATGAGATTTAACGGTTTAAAGGAACCTTTTACAGAGCAAGATGGAAATGAAAAACATTTATTTGAATACATGTCTTTGCGAGTTTGACATATCTTGTAGAAAATCAACCGACCTATTTGGGGCACATTGATATATAGCCATGGGTGGGGGTTGAAATTAAGGGGGCGTGGCACAGCGAAAGAGGGGGCTGGGGTAGCCAAAATTATAACAGATATACGGGCCTAGGGAGAGGGGGCAAAAACAAAAGAAAATTATCTAGGGACTGACTCGTCATTTATTAATGAAAATTCGGGGTAGGTATCATGAAAAAAATGGTACATAAAATGAGGCGGGGGTGAAGTTCTCGGAAGCTTATCGTCGTGACAAATATGATTTAACCAACACGTCATGACCAATGACAGAAGCCGATGAGAATGGGTGTCATGTTATTGGACGGATGTTACTCACGTTTCAAAACATATCTATATCCCATCACTTCCACCTCACAAACTGTCAGTACATCAGTGGGGCTGCTCCTCAGGGTACCCCTGAGTCGGACGTACCGCCCCACGTGCTCCTCGCGGCACGGCTTGTACTGGGAATAGGAGATTGAGTGTTCCCCATTGACGAACTGGCACAGCCCGGCCTTCGCATTGGGATCCGTCACCGGATTGGTCATGTACACGTCCAGGGCGTAGTCATGGAGCCCGCCGCCTGCAATAGAAAGGTGGGGTCAGTTTTAACAGGTCATAGAATGAGTGAATTGTGTTTAACGCCGCAGTCAGCAATAGTCCAGCTATCACACCCGCCTGTACAAAATCGAGTTCGGCCAGGTAAGCGGTGACTGAAAACATGTCACTGAGGTAAGAGCCATGCCACCTGGTAACAATCTGACGCAATCAGTAAATTCACAGAGCCTCACCACCCCATCCCATTTTGTAAGCACGGGATACTCGGTACAAATTATAAATAACAATAATATTAATATCAATATCAATATCAATATTAATATTAATAATAATTATAATTATAATAATAATAATAATAATAATAGGCCTATTTATGTTGCACTATATCCACAGAAATGCTCAAAGCTACACTATCATTACCCAGGTGAATGGATCAGTGTACATTCAACCATCATTCTCAGCTCCTTGGGTAGTATACAACCCAAGCTGCCTGTGAGGCGTTCGAAGGTTAACAACCAGCCATTTCATCCTACCGGGTACCCACTCACAGCTGGGTGAACAGAGGCACATTTCGAACAAAGTCACTTGCCTAAGGAGACATCACATATGCTACATGAGCTTCAGTGTGGGGCAGAACAGAAGCCCTAGAAACTCTCAGGAGACAACACGGTCAACCATCCAAGTACTCTCTGTGACCAACATTGCTTAACTTCACCTGATTTGTGACCTGTGCGCTGTGCACAGGAGCACTCGCCGCAGATCTGGTCTGCCCGACCCACGTCTGTTCATCGGCCTTCCGCCCATATTAAAATACAAAGCCATGATACACTCACACACACATAAAAACGGCCTTAAACGATTCACCCAATCACTTAGCCCCTCCCAAAAGGTTATTGGCACCTTAACCCTCTTTTCGAAACGGGATATGTGTCGTTTCTGTGTGACCTACACGACCTACCACAGCCACCCGGCGGGCACCCGTCTCCATTACGGCTTGTGACGACAACAGCTGTGACGATGTAGTAGTTTTGGATGTCCACCTGCCAATAGGGTGCCCAGTCACTGGTATCCGACTGCCAACAAGACCCCGGCCCTGTGGCCAGGGATCGTCTCGACCCGTCTACCACAAGCCCTGAACGTTCCGCGTTGGACGATGCTGTAGTCGGCTTTCTCAACGAAAGGTTGCGACTGGATTCTGTGGTGGAGAAATAGTATGTCATACAACAACATTCACTAGAGTTAAACAAATGACTTAATCTATAGTTTAATCCATATGTTTCATTTTAACCTGTGTTTGTAAATGATATATGCCATTTGGTTAACTATGTCGAAGTTGGGCGGGTTGCCTAGTGGTGAAAGCGTTCACTCGTCATGATCACGCCGAAAACCTGGGATCGATTCCCCACATGGGTATAATTTCTGGTGTCCCAGGCAGTGATATTGCTGGGCTATTGGTAAAAGCGGCGTCAAACCGACTCACACTGTCTAAGACACATGTGGTGTCTCCTTAGGCAAGTGACTTTGTTCGAAATGTGCCTCTGTTCACCCAGTAGTGAGTGGGTCCCCGGCAGCTTGGGTTGTATGCTCCCAAGGGAGCTGAGAATGAAAATCGAGTGCTCACCGATCCATTGACCGGGGTAATAATAGTGTAGCGCTATGAGCATCCACTCGGTGAATGGAATCTGGCGCATTATAAATGTACTTATTATTATTATTATCATTATTATTATTATTATCATTATTAAGCATTGTCATTATGTGTCACTTTGTTTATTTCGGCATTGACACACCAGAGGGTATTATTTCCTAGAAATAATAAATATCTTGTATGTTTAAGTTGGAAAAAGAATCATTGGGTTGGCCGGGGGCAATATGTCTGATACCGATCACTCATTGGTCGATTGCCATACGTGCTGACGTGAGGTTAACATTTTCATTTCTAACTCAAGGGAATGTAGTTTGGACATCACTGAAACGACATTTGTAAGTGCTACGGTGTTTGTGATTCCCAACTGTGGCAAAATACCACCAGTCTACTACTCATTTGAAACACGATCGTATTAAAGGATTAATTTTACAGTTGGTAAATAAATCTTTCCTCGTATCAAATATATACAGGAGTCGATAAAATATTTCATATTAACAGACTCTCGGTATATTTATATATCTTGTAATTTTCAAATGATCCATGTCAGCACTAATAAAACAACTTCGTACCTTTTTGGGTGGCCTTCGTCCAATCTTGATTGAGCATGATTTTCTTGATGGACAGTTTCTGGTCCTCCACAGCTATTCTGTCAATTAGCGGCGCTGGTAAGTGATGGGGGACGGCCAGGAGGGTCTCGTTGTCAACCAGAATCTACAACAACAGGGTTGACAGTACCGCCACAAACATAGACATTGCTAACTTTTGAATAAAACTTAATTCAATCTTTTACACATCAAATGCTAGCGCCTAGGGTAGTTTCGGGCCCCAGCAGAAGAGGTCACGAGATTTTTTTGTTCGTATCCAGAATTGTTGCTGATGCTACCGGCCACTAATTTCATGACGACGAATTTATCACATGCTGCCGGACTCTGGAATATTGCGACTGCGGCGTCAAACAATATCCCCCCACTTCCTCTTACTCTCGTGATTTCATTAACAGGCGGGGCGGTCGGGTAGCCTAGTGGTTAAAGCTTTCGCCGATGACCCGGGTTCGATTCCCGACATGGGTTCAATGTGTGAAGCCCATTCCTGGTGTCCCCCGCCGTGATATTGTGGAATATTGCTAAAAGCAGCGTAAAACCAACTCACTCACTCATTAAGAGGCGACAATACTGATCAAGTGCGCTCGGTGCAAAGGTTGAATGTGTGGCATCGTACCCCGACTGTGTGACTGTGCTCATGATATCAATCACTGGTTTGTCTCGTGCAGGATCGACTACTTACGGGCCGCCGTGTTATAGCTGGAGTGATGGTTCTTACCGCAGTTAACAGTATAAACTATGTAAGTCTTGTTCGGCAACGTTCCTAAACCATCTTCCCGAGGCAAGAGAGTTAACTGACTTTAAAAGTCCAGTTTCCACCCTTGCCGAACTAGGCTGGAATTCCTGGGCTCGATCGTAGCGCCACCAGTGGCTATTACGAGTTATGTCCTTTCTATGCCTCTCCTACTGACCAATCAGATTCAACCTCTCGTATCACTTGCATTTGCTTCAAACAAAACGGTGGCGCCCAGTCAAGACGATCTGATTGATAATCAAGATCTGATCTATATTGCGATACAACGAGTCTTACATCGCGAAGTGCATCAAATCACATGAACACCTTGATTAAAAGCATGAAAAAAAATCGAAAATATCTGTTGACAACGAGTTAGAGGTGCACATGCTTTGCAAATCCTGCAGTCGACCGAAATCTGCATGACACTTTACGAACCGGATTTCGATTTCGGTGCGCGATTTTGATTGGACTATGCATAGACTCGTTAGTCCAGCCAAAATGTAACACCATAATACCAGCCTAGTTCGGCAAGGGTGGAAACTGGACTTTTATAGTCAGTTAACTCACTTGCCTCGGGAAGATGTTCCTAAGCGTACGTACCTGCAGATGTTCTGAGAGGAAGAGTAGGGTGATGTGAGACACGGTTCGACCCTGGAACGGCATGGGCGTGTCTGCAGGTATGGTGGTGGATACTCCATCCACTTCATAGGAGTATCGGATGTACGACCCCACAGCCGGCCACTCGAGGGTCATCTGTAGAGCCGTATCATTGCCCGCCTTGAAGGCAATGTACGATCTGGATTGGAAACAGACATTCAATTACATAAATGACAACATTTACATGTTCGTTCGTTCGTTTGTTGTTTAACGCCGCACTCAGCAATATTCCAGCTATATGACGGCGGTCTGTAAATAATCGAGTCTGGACCAGACAATCCAGTGATTGACATCATGAACGTCGATCCACACTATTGGAGATACGATGACATGCATCAACCAAGTCAGCGAGCCTGACCACCCGATCCCGTTAGTCGCATCTTACGACAAGCATAGTCGCCTTTTACAGCAAGCATGGTTTATGAAGATCTATTCTACCCCGGATCTTCACGGGTTTAGCTATTCATGGAACACTTTTAGGTGATATCAAAAATGATAAAATGTTTAACGCGACAAATAAAGAAATGATAATATCGAAAGGCAGGGTGTAACTGTTTGTGGTATTAGGCAACAAACACTGAGTGTTTTTTGTGGAAAGTGTGCAAGTGGCGGGTGCGGCAGGAAGACTAAGACCTGCTTACACTTATTGCGAACACCATTGATTTATTCCAGTGATCCATTCAGATTATTTTCATCTCTGATGCATGTTTCCGACGTTGACTTTTGAATTTATTCAGAAAGCGCTTTTTGATGTGGTTAGATGTAAATAGGAATTACCTATTTTTCGTCCAAAAGGCTGTGCAGAAATCTATGATTGTTGGCTCGAATCACGGTTCGCCCAATTATGTTTCTAGGTTTGTCAACACCATACCCGTGCTCGTGGGTTTCACCGAAGTGGTAAACGTGTAAGACCTGCATCACGTCGGGCTTTCCTCCGACATTAAGCTGACACGCCGTGATATAACTGGAATACTGTTAAAAGCGGAGTTAAACAAACTTCACTCACTCGTCCAAAATGTGACAGTGAACAACATGAGCGACAGGTGTCGTCGGTGGGGAAGCGTACGTTCACCTTTTCACCTGGTATATTGACCATTTGATATTGATGAAACACATGCTCGTGATAAAGTCGGGATGGTACAATGGATATTTCTTATAATTATAGGAATGATTTTTTTTTATTGTTCTGTAACTTGTGTTCTATGAACTATCTGGTAACGTTACCCGCTCTGTTTGGGTTCGACCCAGACTTCATGTGCGAAGCCCACCTTCAGCCGACATGGTAGTTCCACGGACCCAATCTGTGTACAGAAATAACATTAGAATATGTTCAAGGTTTTGTAAATTGTTGAATTGTTGAAATGTCCTTAGATCGGTCAATAACTTCACACTCAGACAGCAACATTCAATGGTAGAGTGACAGTCAGCAAAAACATTAAGCGTTATTGTCTCTTCCTTGTTTCAAGCATCTCTACTCCCTACCATCTCCAGTGTGTTAAAAGCATCTCTACTCCCTACCATCTCCCGTGTTTCAAGCATCTCTACTCCCTACCATCTCCCGTGTTTCAAGCATCTTTATTCCCTACCATCTCCCATGTTTCAAGCATCTCTACTCCTTACCATCTCCCGTGTTTCAAGCATCTTTATTCCCTACCATCTCCCATGTTTCAAGCATCTCTACTCCCTACCATCTCCCGTGTTTCAAGCATCTTTATTCCCTACCATCTCCCGTGTTTCAAGCATCTCTACTCCCTACCATCTCCCGTGTTTCAAGCATCTCTACTCCTTACCGTCTCCCTCGTGTTTCAAGCATCTTTACTCCCTACCATCTCCCCCGTGTTTCAAGCATCTCTACTCCTTACCGTCCCCTCTGTGTTTCAAGCATCTTTATTCCCTACCATCTCCCATGTTTCAAGCATCTCTACTCCCTACCGTCTCCCATGTTTAAAGCATCTTTATTCCCTACCATCTCCCGTGTTTCAAACATATCTACTCCCTACCGTCTCCCGTGTTTCAAGCATCTCTACTCCTTACCGTCTCCCTCGTGTTTCAAGCATCTTTACTCCCTACCTTCTCCCCCGTGTTTCAAGCATCTCTACTCCTTACCGTCCCCTCTGTGTTTCAAGCATCTTTACTCCTTACCGTCCCCTCTGTGTTTCAAGCATCTCTACTCCTTACCGTCCCCTCTGTGTTTCAAGCATCTCTACTCCTTACCGTCTCCCGTGTTTCAAGTATCTCTACTCCTTACCATCTCCCGTATTTCAAGCATCGCTACTCCTTACCATCTCCCGTGTTTCAAGCATCGCTACTCCTTACCATCTCCCGTGTTTCAACCATCTCTACTCCCTACCATCTCCCCCGTGTTTCAAGCATCTCTACTACCGACCGTCCCCTCTGTCTTTCAAGCATCTCTACTCCTTACCATCTCCCGTGTTTCAAGCATCGCTACTCCTTACCATCTCCCGTGTTTCAAGCATCTCTACTCCCTACCATCTCCAGTGTTTCAAACATCTCTACTCCCTACCATCTTCCGTGTTTCAAACATCTCTACTCCTTACCGTCTCCATCGTGTTTCAAGCATCTCTACTCCCTACCATCTCCCCCGTGTTTCAAGCATCTCTACTCCAGAACGTCCCCTCTGTGTTTCAAGCATCTCTACTCCCTACCATCTCCCGTGTTTCAAGCATCTCTACTCCTTACCATCTCCCGTGTTTCAAGCATCTCTACTCTCTACCATCTCCCGTGTTTCAAGCATCTCTACTCCCTAACATCTCCCGTGTTTCAAGCATCTCTACTCCATACCGTCTCCTCAGTTCCCGAATCCACCCTGATACAGGCTTTGGGTCGACCCTCCCAGCCCCTGTCACTGGTACAGTACAGCAGGTTGTTGTCGTCACAGCCGCCGGAGTAGCCGTCGTCACATGAGTACACCGCCACAGCCGTGGCTAAGGAGTAGTGGACATCGACCATCGCCTTGTCCAGCAGAGGAGGGTTCGGGCACGAGAAGGGGCTCCAGCCAGTCACTGAAAGACGATGGACACAGACAGTGGAGTTGAAAAAAATAATAATTAGAATTAAGAACATTTCAAAAGGTGGCCGAAATATGATCACATTATATATCACATTGCAACATTTCCCCATTGATCACGTTATATTATTGCACGTTTGATATCATTTCATGTATCACATTGGCATGTAATATCTGAACTATATCGTTATATCTCACATTTCATCAATTATTTCTCACAATTGGAATACAATACCTAACCTTGAGATTCATGTCTCACCTGTCCGACCTTGATGTGCCGTTTCACATTTGGTATATAATATCGTACCTCAAAATGTTGTGGCGCATCTTCGGTGTGCAATATCCCACATGGATATACATGTCTCACCTTTGGCATGCAATATCTCACCCTGATGTTATGTCACCCTTTGGTATGCAATATATTTCCTCACTATGCAATGTCTCACCTTTGGTAAGCAATATCTCACCTTGATGTTATGTCACCCTTTGGTATGCAATATATTTCCTCACTATGCAATGTCTCACCTTTGGTAAGTAATATCTAACTTTAATATGTTATATATCATCATCGGTATGTCATTTTCCACCCGATGTATCACTGCTGATACGATAAGTCTCACCTTTGCTCCCAAACACCTCCAGTTCACAGACAGTGAGCACACCTCTGGAGCCGGCCACGTGCTGTACCCGCACAAACCGCCCGGGGGCCGGAGTTGCACACTGTAGTTTATCTCGAGCACCTGGTGGACGTCCTACCGTCGACACACACAGTGCGCCAACAGCTTGGGGGTTGAGTTCCGGGTCCTGACTGTACACGGTTATCTCGACGTCTCCTTGTCGTTTCTCTGGTTATAATAATTAATATAATATAGACTGTGCCGACATTATCATTACAGTAAACTACGGTTATAACGAACACGCTTATAACGAACAGACGGATATAACGAACTTACTTTTTTGTCCCGACTATCTGCTCTATTATGTTGTATATATGCTTATAACGAACTACGGTTATAACGAACTAAAATTTGTGGTCCCTTTGAGTTCGTTATAACCGTAGTTTACTGTATTTGTTACAGAACCCAGCATAGTGTGGCTACGTCTCATGACGTCATAATGTTTTCTTTGATAGGCATTTAGAAGATTGACTATTAAGTAAGGATAAGATTCATGATGTCAATCACTGGATTGTCTGGTCCAGACTCGATTATTTATAGACCGCCGTCACGAAGCTGGAATATTGCTGAGTGCGGCGTTAAACAACAAACAAACAAACATACCGTCTGAGGCACTCCTCGTCAAGGCAATGGAAGTGACGTGGTGCATGGATGTCAGGTCGACCATGACCCACGGGTCAACAGCGGCTGTCACGAAGCAGTGGTTAGAGGTGACGTTGTTGTCGGTCCTGCCGTCTACGACAGTCTCCAGTGAGTAACGCTCGTACATCACGGCACTAGCCATCACCGGTTTCTGGAGAGCTAGATTCTCTGTGGAAGTATATCAATAAGTTTAAAAAACTGACCCCAAAACGCATACAATTGTCCACATTAGTAATTGTCCTGGTAATATAAAAGAGTTTAACATTAGTGAATGAGTGAGTATGGTTTTACTTCGCTTTAGGCAATATTCCAGCAACATCATGAAATGGACTTCACACATTGTACTAATGTGCGGAATCGACCTTGGCTCTGGCGTGACGTGACGTCTCCTAAAAAGCTATGATTGTGGGTTCGAATCCCGGTTCACCCGGATTTTGTTTCTAGGTTTGTCAGCACCATACCCGTGCTCCTGGGTTTCACCGAAGTGGTAAACGTCTAAGACCTGCATCATTTCGGGCTTTCCTCCCACATTAAGCTGACCCGCCTTGTTATTACTGGGATACCGTTAAAAACGGCGTTAAACCAGATTCACTCACTAACACATTTGACGAGCGAACATTTTAACAGATTGCTTGTCCCACCACCCTTACAAAGGTACGACGTCCAGTGCAGAGTTGACTGTTCTCGTTGTTGGCCTGTCTGCACCATACTCGCGACCTTCGTCACTGGACGTCTACTAGCTGATACATTCTAATATACCTGAAGTACTAAGTGAGTGAGTGAGTTTGGTTTTACGCCGTTTTTAGCAATATTCCAGCAATATCACGGTGGGGGACACCAGAAATGGGCTTCACACATTGTACCCATGTCGGGAATCGAACCCGGGTCTTCGGCGTGACGAGCGAACGCTTTAACCACTAGGCTACCCGACCGCCCCCTCAAGTACTAAGACTACAAGTACTAATAGAATAACTTACGGCCTGTTTCTGTGATTACAGGGGTGCCTTCGGTGGTTGTACTTGCAGACGTTGTACGTACAGGCGTATTAGATGCAGTTGTAGTAGGTTCAGTTGTAGTAGGGTCAGGTGTAGTAGACGCATGTGTAGTAGACGCAGGTGTTGTGGGAACGGTCGTAACAGGCGCAGGTTGTGGGGGCAGGACGGGTTCCAGGGCACCTGGGGGTAAGAGCCGCACCTCGTGCAGGCGACCACGCCCAGATACGGCAAGTTTCTGCACCCCGGAGGCCAGGGCTGCTTGGCCGTCATGATGGGCAGTTTTGATTCCGTTAACGAAGAGCTGTCACAGAAATAAATACCTTGAATGATTTGTTTGTTTGTTTGTTTTTCTGTTGTTTTACGAGCACTCAGCAATATTCCAGCTATATGACGGTGGTCTGTAAGTAATCTAGTCTGGACCAGACAATCCAGTGATTGATATCATGACCCTTTAATGGAGCATATTTTCCTCTGTACTGAACAACATATTCCAACCTGTATATTCTGGAGATGTTAGTACTTGATGAACACTCTACATGAATTACTTTTTTGGATTAAAAATGACTTGCAAAACATGAACGTGAGCGATTTTAACTCCCTGCTGAATCTCAAAGGAAGGAAATTCACTGAAATCTAAAAGTTTATGATAAAAAAGATAAAAATTATTGATATTCCATCGAAAACGATGAAGGCGTCATTTCGAAACTTGAACCTATGATATTTGTGTTCGCATACTTTGTTTAAATAAACATAATCGAGATATGAAGTTGTTTTGGACATTAATCTGTAGGTAAATAAAGATGTGTATATTGACATACAGCTTGAAAATCGATGTAACTATACGACACTGATATTCATTTTATATTTCCAGTTGATCATCTTCGGTTTGTCAACGCCATGTTTGGCCAGTGTAGGTTAGTTTTCCGCACTCACTCTCTCATACACATACCCGCCCACCAAGAACGCACCCACACACAAACACTCACACTAATGTACTAAGTCACTCACTCACTACCTCACATACTCACCCACCAAGAAACTCACGCACCCTTACTCACAGGCTCCCTCGCCCGACCGCCCACCGACCCACCCACCGACCCACCAACACACCCATTCACTCACTCAACCACTCACCCACCGACTCACTCGACCCGTGAAGATCTGGGTCGTCAGCAACCTATGCTTGCCGTAAAAGGCGACTATGCTTGTCGTAAGAGGTGACTAACGAGATCGGGTGGTCAGGCTCGCTGACTTGGTTCATGCATGTCATCATAGCTTAATTGCGTGCATCGATGCTCATGATGTCAATGACTGGATTATCTGGCCCAGGTTCGATTATTTACAGCCCGCAACCATATAGCTGGAATATTGCTGACAGCGGCGTTAAACGACAAACAAAACAAAACAAAACCCACTCACTCATTTACTCCTTACTCCCCCGCCAGCACGCACGCACTGTATCTGCGTACCTCATATCGTCCTCCTCTGCGTGAAACCCTCCATGTTGTGGTGGACGATGTTGGAGACGGAGCCAAACCAAACGTCATGGCACCTGCCTTAACCTGGCCCTTTGATATTCCCACGAGAAACAAGAAGAGATGTGTCCCATCCTCCTTCAGTCGCACACCGAAGCTGAAGAACAAACCAATGAAATTATTACCTTTCTATTGGACCCGTGAAGATCCGGGGTACAATAGGTCTTCAGCAACCCATGCTTGCCGTAAAAGGCGACTATGCTTGTAAGAGGCGACTAACGAGATCGGGTGGTCAGTCTCGCTGATTTGGTTGATGCATGTCACCGTACCCTAATTGCGTGGATGCGTTCATGATGTCAATCACTGGATTGTCTGGTCCAGACTCGATTATTTACAGACCGCCGTCATATAGCTGGAATATTGCTGAGTGCGCAGTTAAACAACAACCAACCAACCAACCTTTCTCTTGAAAAAAAACCACCACTTATTATGGGCATGACACTGACATGTGAGCAGTGTGTATGTGTGTGTGTATGTGTGTGTGCGTGTGTGTGCGTGTGTGTGTGCGTGTGACACTGGGAAGAACACGTGCAGGTACATGCATGTTTAAATAAAGGAATCAGATGCGATGGCGTGGTTGATTAATCAGTGCCCGCTGGATTGAAGACCAGAACATTCGTACCCAATTGTGTTCTTCAAGGTCACGTGTACTTCCTCTCTTCAGATCCGCATGCCTTAAACACTGCATACCGATGGTATGTTGTAAGTATTAAATAACGCTTCGCTGTATCTAGAGTAATTTCACTGTGAGTACACACAGGTGAGACGTATTTCATGATAATACTTCGGTAAGCAGTCAACCAACAATGACAAATTCCAAGGCTTGTAATTACGTCGACAAAGGAACATTTATATATGAATGTCGGCCCGATATACCAGCATTCGACAGCTGTTGCCAGCTTTTTGAGACAAAGGCATTTGCATCTCTACTCATCGAATTCCGAAGCCTCAATCAAAGTACGGAAACCTTTTAGGGCCATTTGCTTTTTTAATGCTATGGCATTTGACATTTTAAGAGACTAATTTGAAAGTTCCAGATGCTGTGTTGAAATTGCAAGATAATGATATTGAAATTTCAAGATATTGACGTTTTGTCACATGAACTACTTGTTCACAACTTGCCCTCACCAGTATAATGAACCCACAGACCATGAACACTACATGTATATAAATGTATTCCGAGGTAGCGCATTATCGTGAAATTTCAACTTAATATCTTGAAATTACAAAAAAAGAAAGAAGAAAAATGCTGATGGCCCTGAAAGGCTTCCGTACATCTGGGCCACCCGTCGAATGGGTTAACATGATTGTTGTGAACATGACGCGCGGGGTGACCTACTCGTCTTGTGACGTCATCACGAAGTATATCGAGTTGTGGTCAGTGAAGGGACAGTCCAGTACCACAGAGCCAGCGTTCACACTCTGCAACGAAGAAAAAGACGTATTTCAAAAGCAGTCAGATACTTACATCATTAATAATATAAATTCAACAAATGTCATATTAGGGATAACACTTTCTCAGTAAAGTACAGATTCTAGTACTTTTTGGGACCCGAAACCACACTGCCAGAGTGAGGCACCTCACGCCAGCACACAAATTCAGCGATCTTACCCACTCAGCCACCGAGGCTTGCACAAAAATGAAAGTCCGACAACTGGTAGTCTAGATCACGTACTTGAGTACCCCTCTGACAAGTGTGAAATGGCACGGCTCCCATTTAGAAAGTAGTCAGATGTGACAAATGTCATATTTGGGATAACACTTTCTTAGTAACCCAAATGTTATCCCAAATATAACATTTGTTACATTTGACCACTTTCTGGCATTGTAAATTCATAATACTAATTGATTAGATTTATTATATCGAAGTCAGTGTCAGTCACATGATTTGATTGTCAACATTGAATGAATTGCTTCGTCACGTGGTATGGATTAACCAATGGAATTGCACGTGATCAGTATTGACCTGCCACGCAATGTATATTGACTCGTCTGCAAGATGGCGTCTCGTATACTAACATTTAACTGTTCGCAGCTAAGTTACTGTACAATGAAACAGATCTGGAGGACGGTTGAAAGGCTTCAAAAACTTTAAGATGAATTTCGGTATAACAAAATGAAGGATAACTCTGGAAGATAAAGTATGCGAAAACACGGCCCCAAAGAACAAACCCCTCGTGAAGAGTAATTATATTTGTATAATATTAAACACTTGCTCAGATATTCAAAACTGTAAAAAGCACTGGTTAATATGTTCGTTAATTATGATATGGACCGCCGTGGTAGAGCGTCCGCCCGGAGAGCGGAATGTGCGTTTTTCGATCCCCGGCCGCGTCATACCAAAAGATGTTACAGGATGGTACGTGTTGTTACCCTGTCTGGCGCTCGGCATTAAGGGGCTAAAACAATGTCTGAGTGAGGTACGTGTATTTATGTGAAACTGCGGCATGGTATCTCAATGGGCTAACTCTATAAATCGGCATCAGTCCGGACCATTACAAGCAGCCACATACTCACGTGCAGGCACGTCGCTACATAAGTCCAATAATCTTGGGCGCGACGTTAAACCCCATTTCACCTCACTTAATTATGATGTGACTTGGTTGTCAGTATTAACATCACACCAAGTTCAACAACCAGCAGTGATGAAGATAGAGTTTCAACGTAATTTATCATTGGGACGTTTTAATTCGGTACAGATGCTAGTATCTTTATGAAGGTAGTATTACTCCTGAAAGACTTACGTAGATGTAATCTAATCTAATCTATATATATTGTTTGAATTACAGGTAGTGATATAAAGTGTTTTATCATACCTCCATGTCAGAATGATGAGATCTCATTGGCCCTCGTGATCTTGACCAAATACTTTATCATTTCTCCATGTCAGAATAATGAGATATGATTAGTCCACGTGATCTTGATAAAATACTGTGTAACCCGTCTTAGAGGGTCATCAATTTCTCAGCGGGGGAAAAAAGCTCTTACACCCCGCCACGAGCAAATCAAGCTGCACGTGGGTTCCTGAGAGGCAGAATACATCCCCCATACCCCGCTTCAAAGCAAAAGCCGCACGCCTTTTTAGAGTCAATGGAAGTTCTGTGACAGCGCAAGCTAAACTCAGCTCAATCGAACAGCTGTTTTTATCAATTTGTTTGAATTATTTTTTCAATATCATATTAAAACATGTCGGTAAGATAAATTCGTTGTAGAAGGACCACTCGGACTATATGGGGTTGTATGTGTCCCTCGTTAGGTTTGGTACCACGAGCCTGAAGCTCACCTTCCACACCACACGTCCACACTTCCCAGGAGGGGCGGTCCAGACGTCGTTGTTCCTGCATCTGCTCACGTCGTTACCGTCACAGACGCCGTACTGTTCACTAACACAGGTGTACCTTGCTACAGCCTCCTGGCCCTCGTACGTCAGCTGGAAGCGAAAGATAAATAAGTTTGTTTGTTGTTTAACGCCGCACTTAGCAATATTCCAGCTATATGACGGCGGTTTGTAAATAATCGAGTCTGGACCAGACAATCCAGTGATTGAAATCAGAAGCATCGATCCACGCAATTGGCATCAACCAAGTCAGCGAACCTGACCACCCGATCCCCTTAGTCGCCTCTGACGACAAGCGTGGCAAAAAGGGCATATCGAATTGCGGCGACCAACCTCATCACATTAGACATTTACAAATTCATAGAGGTTTTGTCGAGTTTAGTCAAACGAAATATAGATATGTGATAATAAATATAGACAAAAATAGAAATAAATACCTCCAATTATAATTAATGAGACATTTTTTTAAGTTGAAGAAGTTGGAAAAGTCGGACATCGACGATTTACAAATGCTAGTAAAATGTTGTTCTTGAGAACAGAAAGGGAAAATTGTCTGACTGACATCGGCTACAATTGCAGAGGTGTCGTGAATGAGTGAGAGAGTGAGTTGGGTTTAGCGCAGCTTTTAACAGTATTCCAGTTATATCACGGCGTGTGAGCTTAATGTGGGAGGAAAGCCCGACATGATGCAGGTCTCTTCGGTGAAATCCACGTGCACGGGTATGGTGATGACAGTCCTAGAAATGTAATCGGGGCAAACAGGTATTCTGGCGTGCCTAGGGTACGCCACTCTGCACGGCGAATATCGGAAAAAATGGGCCACACGTAAAGTGGTATAATGCCGTAATATATCATATTTGTCTACAAAGGTGAGACATGCGTCTTCTGGGAAAACCGCAACAACAAATATATACTGAAGAGCAAAAGAAACTATAACTCAGTTTTTATCATATGTTTGATTTTCAATTGAAAATATCTTAAGTTAGCGATATTATATCCAAATATTAACTGTACTGGTGCTAATGTAATTAGTCAGCACTCAAAGAATACTTCTATGTGGTCTTATGCTTTTAAACATAGTTTGATTTAAAACTTTAAAATAGTAAAAATAATGTTTTCACATTCTTGATACCTTTCTATTGGACCCATGAAGATCCGGGGTAGATAAGGTCTTCAGCAATCTATGCTTGCCATAGAAGGCGACTATGCTTGTCGTAAAAGGCGACTAACGGGATCGGATGGTCAGGCTCGCTGACTTGGTTGATGCATGTCATCGTAACCCAATTGCGTGGATCGATGCTCATGATGTCAATCACTAGATTGTCTAGACGCGAATATTTACAGACCGCCGTCATATAGCTGGAATATTGCTGAGGGCGGCGTTAAACCACAAACAAACAAATATTGACAGCTGCTGGGTATCTTAGACATCTTATCTTTGAAAATCAATATATTTGCGTTTTTAGGCACACATTTACATTTAAAACACGGCAGGGTCATGTGGATGCAAATTCATTTCTTACCCCAGTCTTCACTGGACCAATATATTTTGAAACACACTTGCAAAGCCACAGATTACGGCTTTACAAACTGTTGCAGGAATGAGTGATGATGGTTGAGTAGACATAATCAAATTTAACATTAGTTCTTTCAATTTTAAATTACATTTAAAAAAACTTGGTCTACTCTCTTTTGCCTCTCGATTTTGGAACTGAAATATTTTTCAGTGCACGTGAGAAAAAATATATTCTCTCATCTGAACACAACTCTCAGACATTAATTATTTTATAGTGCGTTAGTACTGCTATATCAGCATTTACATCCTTAACAAGTGAGATACTCTGGTAAGAATACTACACCCGAGTTACTGCTCCGTCAGGGGTGGGTGGGGCCACACAGTCAAACGGACTCCTAACTGAAACAGAGAAAACCACAGTTACTCAACATGGCAGACTATTAATTGAACAACCGAGTTTGCGGTTTACATAAAATATGTTCCACAATGACTGCGCTACAGTGAAACACTGTCAATATCGCCGTTTCGTGAAATTGTGATATACCGGATTGCAGGGTGTTTGTTTTTTTATTTGTTGTTTACTCAGCAATATTCCTGCTATATGACGGCGCTCTGAAAGTAATCGAGTCTGGACCAGACAATCCAGTGACTGGCATCATGAGCGTCGATCCACGCATTTGGGATACGATGACATGCAGCAACCAAGTCAGCGAGCCTGACCACCCGATCCTGTTAGTCGCCTCTTACGACAAACAAAGCCGCCTTTTACAGCAAGCATGGGTTGCTGAAGACCTATTCTACCCCGGATCTTCACGGGTCAGTGAGTGAGTGAGTTTGGTTTGACGCCGCTTAGGCGTGTCAACTTGCGGAGGAAGAGACACTCGACGTGATTCAGGTCTTGGACGTTGACCAGTTTGGATGAAGCCTGCAAGTTTGATGCTCACAAATCAAGAATCAAAATCAGGATGAACCAGGATTCGCACCCGCCATCATATGATACTGGCACGTCTAAGGGACGCAACTCTGTAAAACGAACTGCGCGGCTTTCAAGATTAGACCAAGCGTCTCCAATAATATGTTGTACGGTTAAAATTATATAGAAGTCTTCAATATATCCGCTGTTTGTAAGTTGAAGCCATTACCGGAGGGCGTCATTTGCTGCATCAGGGCGCGGGTGATGATCGTGAGGTTGTTGAGCCGCTGAAACAATGGCGTCATCTCCTCCCGACAAGAGCACACAGGAGGGGGTGTTGGATACAGGGCCGTGGTAGTTGACGTGGACGTTGTCGTAGATGTAGGTGTGGTAGTTGTAGGGGGCTGTGTTGTAGTTGTCGATGTAGTTGTGGTTGTGGTCGTCGTTGATGGTGTTGTTGTCGTTGTTGGCTGCGTAGTCGACTTAGCAGTAGTAGCCTCTGTTGTCGCTATGGCTGTTGCTGTCATGATATTTACATAAAATATATATTTGGAAAGAACTTTCCATACATAAATGGTCACATCTCTTTAAGGGTCATAAAGATAAAAATAGCTAAATTTAAATTACTATGGAATAGTGTAAGGGACATTCTCGCGGTCTCGCATTCTAGCGATCTCGACCTTTGAAAACGAGCTAAATATGCCCATAACACGAGAATGCGAGATCCCGAGAACGCGAGATTTGACCAAAATCTTGCGTTCTCGCAATCTCGCATTCTCGTGGTTTTGGTACGCAGCATTTTTTGTCAAAAGCTGACAACGCTAGAATGCGACATTTGGACATGATGCAAATCTCGAGTTGTCAAATTTAGCCACAAACAAACGAAATCGCGAGAATGCGATATTTCATTTTCATTTTAGACGCTGTCTGTGCGCATGCGTAATATCATAAGATCAAGGCGCAGGCGCAAGTCGTATGCAGAGTTGAGTCCTCTCCCGTTGTTACAGTTTCCTATGTACTTTTTATTAAAACCCTCAATTGCAACATGCTTAATATAATTTAACAAAAGAAATTCTGTGCATGAATGCCCAATGATAGTGAAAACATTAAAGTGGCAC
This sequence comes from Haliotis cracherodii, assembly GCF_022045235.1. Classification (NCBI taxonomy): domain Eukaryota; kingdom Metazoa; phylum Mollusca; class Gastropoda; order Lepetellida; family Haliotidae; genus Haliotis; species Haliotis cracherodii. The sequence continues at coordinate 29,049,776 of NW_027266330.1, read as the reverse complement.
CGTCAGCTATTTGCGGCTACACCGTCAGTTATAGAAATAATCACAGACCAGTGATTTTCTCCATGAGGCAATATTACACACGGCTAGCATATTCATTAAAGAACATTCTCACAGACCAATTTGCCATACAAAATTAATTGATAGATTTCCATCCGCTCCGACCTGACTACAAAACGTCCCACTTTACATTATTTTATACCTAAACTGGATAAAATTTTCATTAAACCGCCCGCATGTTATCAGAAATGAGCGGACCACTTTGCTTTGATCCCACTCTCCGTTGATTGGTTACTGATTTTGTGGGCGTGTCAAGTTCTGTCCATCAATAAAACAGTCACCTGAATAATGTCTCGCCACAGTATGTATTCCTACACCTGGAATGTTTATCGTCATTTTTGTCTGCTTTGATAAACTAGTATACAACACCTTTTGGTTAAACTATTGTAGATAACACGGGTTTTCGTCGTCGAATTTAATAAAGGATTAAGGTATGAATCGGAAAAACCGACGTGCAAACTGTATGAAACCGCGTGCCACAATGAACCACAATCACTCCTTAAAATGTTTTCTAAATAAATAACATCACTTTTACTAAGGTGGAATAAATCAATAACTGAGATTGTTAGTGACTATATCCTCGAAGGGGGTTAAAGTAGTATCAAATTATTATCCCCCTGAGAGGGTATGTAAGACCACGTCTTTCAAAGTATATTTATTTCTGCCTCGTTTTTAATCGTAGCATATGTGTTGTTTTAATGTTTGGCTATGTTTGTCACCCATCGCCAAGAACTGAAGGGATGATGTATATTCGGCTGGGGTCCATGCAGGTAGCAAATGTACTGTAAGTCCCCAGGGTCCCTAGGGTGGTGATCCACCTTTAGTTGATTGCGATCTATAGCCCGTTTTTATATTGTGTTGTTGAATGGTAATTTATTTTTACATGCTTTCAAACTATAAAATCTGTGATATCCTAGTTACCATACTGTCCTTCGATGACAATTTTTTTTATAGTTTAAATATATATTATGAATGTCAAATTTTGTCTCGTCACGATATGGCTGAAATATTGCCGACGTGACGTTAAACTTCAACTCACTCACTCCTTAACTATATAATTATACTTTTCAGTTACTATTGTATTAACAAACATACTTTCCTCAATGTCCGGCACACAGTCCTTCACTTTTGGGTGGAAGATATATCCCTTGGGACATTCTTGAATCTCCACCGTCCTCTCTCCTCTACAGAACAGATGGTAGCGCGTGCGAGGGATGCCGGGATACGGGATTTCCCCATCCGGTTGCCCAACACAGGAAGCGGAACACGCCATGCAATACTCTCGACCCAGACACCGTCCTATCCTGTACTCGCCTGAACAAATCAGTTTTATATGACAAGTGACATTTGAATAACCTTCGAGAATGAAATTAAAATTAAAATTAGAATACAAATTGAAATTAAGATTAGATTAAAATTAGGAAGTTCTTGAGAATTTGCCATGAATAATGTGAATAAAATGTATTTGGTTGTATTATAAAGTGACGCCCCAAAGAAAGTACACCAATCGGTCAGTCAAATACGTTCTAAAGTAAAACATAGAAATGAAATATTTCGTGGTGAAATATGGCGCACAAACACAACACAATGTATTCGATAAAATAAAGCGTCGAACGAATGTTTTTCATTTTGCGAAAACGACGTCGGCACTCCTAGAAAGAAATGCACGTGCGAAAGTGATATAAAAAGCTCCTGACAGCACACGTTCGGAACACAGAAACAATAGTAGAGAGTTGGTATGTCTGGTATGGCCCAGGATGAGACCACGCATGTCAACATGGCAAGAACTTTCGGTTGCACCCGGGTTTGCATAACCAGGTTGACGGCGACGTTTACAGCAGACAGGTCACACAACAGACATGTCTGGGAGTGGGAGACCCGGTGTGACCATGACCATTGAAGACCTTCACATCCGTGGACTTCATCTCCGAAATCGCGCCATTCCCTGTGTTTGATTCAGATATCACAGTTGTGTTTTGGACTTTTAAGTTTACAGTGTTTCGGCGTCTGTTTTCAGCCTGTCAACGTTTTGATAACAGGTAGGTATGGGGCCAAATCCAATTTTCAAGTGTATGCTTTCTTTCTATACAACGCAACTTCTTCGCCCATTATATGTAGACGTTAATGTTAAGTTCAACTAAAGACCCGTGAAGAGTCTGGGGTGGAATAGTTCTTCAGCATAATATTTGCACTATATTGCTGTAAGCTGTAAATAATCCAGCCTCCCCGTGTACGTAACTTACATATATTTATGTATGACCAGAACAGCAAATAAGGTTCTGGTAGATAGGTACCTTGGAGATTTAACGTGCGCCGTAAAAGGCGACTATGCTTGTCATAAAAGGCGACTAACAGGATCGGGTGGTCAGGCTCGCTGACTTGGTTGATACATGTCATCGATCCCAATTGCGTGGATCGATGCTCATGATGTCAGTCACTGGATTGTCTGGTCCAGACTCGATTATTTTACAGACCGCCGTCAAATAGCTGGAATATTGCTGAGTGCGGCGTTAAACAACAAACAAAGAAACTGATAAGTCAAAAGTCCTCTTGACTTTCGAAAATGTGTCGCGTTGACCGTTTTCCGAGACGGCGCACTGCCAATATCAGACCATAAGACCGGTGTCCTAACGATACATCATCCTAAATGATATGCCATCAAATTAATGGAGTTGAATTATTGTTATTAAAAGAAGCAGCCAAATAATGTGTAGTAAGGCGCTCTTCCACTGTCGAGACAAAGGTAGGGCTTAAGATAGAGGAACATCATCAAGTTACCTCTAAAATACACAATGAATATTTCAGCAACGAGCGGTACGTTTCTTGTACTTACAGGGAGATTTCGGCTCAAACTTGTTGCCACACGGGGTTTTGATCATGTCAAACAGCTGACACGTGGCGCTGCTCTCATCATACAGGTGCATGTACTGGCACTCCGACTGGTAGGGCTTCAACCCGAAGTGGTGGTACCTCGTACTGCAGTCGTAATAACGAGCGCAGTTCCTTGGGTCCCCGAACTTGGCAGAGGGGTTCATCCGGCAGTAGGTGCTGATTGATTCTGGAATTGAAAGTATGATTAAGATTTCAATTTTTTGTTGTTGCTTTTATTGAGGTATAAACGTAAAAAAGCAATTTACACAACGGCTTTACGCAAAATGTGCACAGCGTTTTTACCTTCATACTGCCATAATCGAAAGAATAATTTATACTGAAGTCAATTCGTATTGATAAGTAAAAACAAGCAACTGAACCCTTTCCATATTCAACAATAATAACTTCACAGACTGCTTATTTAACCAGTAAGACTAGAAACGAAATTAAAAGAAATCTGTGACATCGTTCTGCGCAATAATGCAACACAAGGCCCTCCCATTCTATCATCAGCCAATCAGGAAACAGTAGTCCGCAAGAGGGCGTGGCCTAATTTGATTTTCGGCTTACGGAAGCAGAGAGACAAATAGACTTGCTCGATTAGCCATTCAAACAGCAAATCCTCTTGATTAACGAAAATAATGATATGCTTGAAGGGGAAAGACATCAATCGTCCTGATAAACGGATCCAAACTACCGAGAGTCAACGTGAGCCTCAATCCTAATCTTCTCGGAGTAAACATAACCATTTTATTCAACTTCGATTTCGCTAAATTTTCTATGTACGAGATAGTAAAGCCAACACGGGAATTCGTCCGCGCACGATGATATATGATCGCAAATGTCATATGTTTGTGCATGCTCTAGAACGACCAGAACCGCGAAGGTCTTCAGCAACCCACGCTTGCCGTAAAAGGAGACTATGCTTGTGGTAAGAGGCGACTAACGGGATCGGGTGGTCAGGCTCGCTGACTTGGTTGATGCATGTCATCGATCCCAATTGCGTGGATCGATGCTCATAATGTCAATGACTGGAGTGTCTGGTCCAGACTTGATAACTTACTGACCGCCGTCTTACAGCTGGAATATTGCTGAGTGCTGTGTTAAACAACAAACAAACAAACAAACAAACAAAGTAGGACCATGTGTATAAGCCCGAAGTACACAGGTATAACGATAGTCGCAGCGTGATTTCGTGGATGCATACCAGCGGGTCATGACCTTAATATGTTTATAATTATAACGACTGTCCGCTAATTTCCTGACCGACAGCTGAGTACCACCATGCAAATTGCCCACGGCGACGTCCGCCGTCATGTAACAACGTCACGGTGGCGACGTAAAGGCGTCAAGTGCCCGTATGTAGATTCCCCTGGATTGACAAGATGGAGTAGACGGCACTGACATCCACACGATATTCACGAAAAATCCTCGTTAGCCGTGTGTCACATCTACAGTTTAAACTGACTTAACTAGAAATAATTTTCAAACTGTATCTGTTGATGATTTCACGAACTAGCGGAATAAAGAATAAGTTAGCCAAATGGCTATTGCCAAGGAATAGTTTTGAAATATGTAACATTAAATATTTATAAAAATTATCTGTCTATCAATGTGAGTATGTATAACAAAACGAAATTTGTTTCGTCAGGAGAATACAACATTGTTAATCTATTTTTAATTTAAAAGAAAATGCTAAATTTTAAGGGAAAATAAAGTAAACGCTGTTTCCAAGTGTACTTAACAACTACTGCCGCGCCATATCGTTAAAGGCGGTGATATCGTGGCATTTAATTGGTAAACCAAGCAATTAATGTTGGGTTTATGTCTCCAAACATCTAAGTATATTAGGCCTCGCCCAATAACGGACTTCTTTCGAGACGTGCTTGGCATGCCCTGCGTCTAGCATGTGATGCCACAGACTCCAGTTATAAACACAATGAATGATAGTTTACACGCAACAGGCGCAAATTGTATTTTTCTTTGCCAGATTTACAGCGCCCGTCGTCTGTCCAGGCTTTGTAATGGCAGATAAAAGTAACACCTTCGGCGATTGTCATTTAGGGAATGATCTTGACGAAGATCTGGAGAAATTGGCCAGCGCCAGGAATTGATAGATTGATTGTTGTTTTACACCGCACTCAGCAATATTCCAGCTATATGACGGCGGTCTGTGAATAATCGAGTCTGGACTAGACAATCCAGTGATTGACATCATGGGCATCGAGCCACGCAATTGGGATCAATGACATGAATCGACCAAGTCAGTGAGCCTGGCCACCCGATCCCGTTAGTCGCCTCTTACGACAAGCATAGTCGCCTTTTACGGCAAGCATGGTTGCTGAAGACCTATTCTAACCCGGAATCTTCACGGGTCCAATCATACGTTTGCCTGGCCCAGACTCGATTATTTACAGGCCGCGGTGATGCGCTAAGATCTTGCTGACTGTATACAGTACTAGCTGACATGAAGAAGTAGACAAAATATTATACCTCAGCATGGTGTGCTTTGTAATAACGAAAATGTTCTTTCGTTTGAAATAGCCATCAAGTTCGTGTTTTAAGAGTTGTATTGCTGTTTGACCCAATGACACCCAAACAAGTCACAGTTTGTAGTAACTTCATTTTGGAATAATATATGCGACACAATTCCATAACCACGAAATCTCGTAAAAACAGGGGTCCATTGAATGTATGTATTGAATCATACGCATGTGTTCATGAATCACTATCAAATTGTTATGACACCAATTGTACGCGAAAAGGAGAAAGGATGAATTTGATATAGATTATCTCACCGAGAGTCTTTTGATATCCAATATATCAACATGAGTTGATAAAAGTTTAAAAGTTTCCGTTCCTTGCTTACTGTATCAATACTTACTTTGATAGTTCGATGTGCAGTTCTTTTCAATCGGATCAAAAACCTCTTCTGAAAATTTACACATTAAATTTGACAAAATTTTCCCTCCTTTACAGAGGATGTGTTCAGGTGAGTAGATAGTTCCGGGTTTGGGTGCATAGCCATCTTGTACACACTGACTGGACACAGAGACACACTCTGTCTTGTAATCACCTGGAAACAGGACAAAAGCAGGTTACCTGGGCATCGGAAATACAGACCTGGTTTGACAGTGGCATTTAGGCGTGAAGTTCATAGATAATAAATAAGGAAAGTTGCAATAAATTCTTGCTTGTCATGAACATAGCACTAAATGAGTGAGAGATTGGGTGAGTTGGGTTTCACGCTGCTTTTAACAGTATTCCAGTGATATCACGGCGTGTCAGCTTAATGTGGGAGGAAAGCCCGAAGTGATGCAGGTCTCAGACAGTTTACCACTTCTGTGAAACCCACGAGCACGGGTATGGGGCTGACAAACCTAGAAACATAATCCGGGCGAACCGGGATTCGAACCCACAATCATAGGTCTCAGGCGAGCCCCAAAGATGCAACTCTGCACAGCGAATTTAACCGAATCGCGGCGCCTTAGACGACTGGGCCACCCATGCACCCAGCACTAAAGGGTAGGATTTAATATGATTCAGTGAACTTCTTAAATGACGATATGGGTAATGCCCAACATCAAATCCAACCAGCGTTGTAGAAATACTACCAGTGCAGAACATGAATGACAACATCAGAAATGGGCTTCACACGTTGTACGTATGTCGGGGGTCGAACCCGGGTCTTTGTCATGACGAGCGAACGCTTGTACAACTAGACTACCTCACCGCCCTTTGAGTCCAGTGTGTGTTCAGATGTTTTAACAATACATGTGGGGAGAATTCATGTTTAATAAAGCGAGTTTATTGAAAAACGATTCTGTTTATTCAAGGAGAACATTTTAAATACGAAACCATGAATTATTTTATGACCAAAACGTTCCACGGTTAACCGAATCAGGTTTCAGGAAAAACTGATCCAGTTTCAGCGAGAATGTGCTAATGCATGTTCCTACTGCCTACGAAAAATGTACTTTGTATTTATAAGAAAAACTGTAAGCCCGTGAGATATAATATATCTTTCTCTGTAACGCCAAGGTTGTTTCTCACTGACATTTTGTCTATTCCGGACATGTTCAAAATATTAATGCCTTAACATAGGATGGTCTTTAATCGACGTCTATACGCAGCGCACGTACTCCACAAACAGGCGTTGGCAGTTGAAGTCATCATAATGACACATGCCTTTGATAATACTGATTTATTAACGAAACACAAGTGATAATTAACATAGTGTGTACTATCACACGATTGAACACTTTTAACACAAGGCTACGCTGTTTTCGCATTTTTCTTTTGTAAAAAACACCATAATGTCATTCGTAGATTATTTTGTATTTTATTTTCGAATATCTAAATCCAGTGAAATTGCATATATTTAAAACTAATTTGTTTGAAATTGTTTGTGAAAATAAGCATCTAAAAATTGATTGATTTTTTTTATCATTTGGTATTCAGTTCCTTATTTCAGAGAAAACAATTGTATGTGTGGAAGCAGTGTCCACAAATAAAAGCTACAAAATTCTTTCCATAATTATGAAGGATCCGTGCTCAAAGCAGAGTTCTTTACACGATTCAATCTATATAATAAGCATGCGTTATCGTGCTATCAAATAACGATGCTACCAGGTGCGCGTAAAAAGCTGAACGTGTCCTGCCTTACTAGTGAAACCCGCCTCAAACATATGCAAAGAATAAAGGTTTCAGGTCTGCTCAAGAAAAAATGGTAGGTCCTTTGCTATCAATGAACTGCCCCAAACAACCATCCCTAAGCTAGTATCAATGAAGCTAAACTGAAAATCCATACCCCTTTTCCTACGTTTATCGTATTTATCGTATCAACTAATCCTTACGACCCGGGAAGACCCGGGTTAGAATTGGTGTTTGACAACCCATGCTTGTCGTAAGATGCGACTCACGTAATTGGTGTGATCAGACTCGCTGTCTTTTGATGCATGTATCCCAATTGCGTGGATCGATGCTCATAATGTCAATCACTGGATTGTCTGATCCAGATTCGATTATTTATAGACCGCCGTCATATAGCTGGGATATGTTGATGCATGTCATCGTATCCTAATAATATTGCGTAGATCGATAGTCATGATGCCAAACACCGGATTGTCTATTCCAGACTTGACTATTTAGAAACCGGCGTCAAAACGCTGGAATATTGCTAAGTGTGGCTTTGAAAACGAACAAACAAATAAACAAACATGTGGAGGACATTACCAAGGACAAACATTATGTCCGATACACTTCATTATATTGACTTGTCCCCACGTTCCCGTGTTTGTTCGGGTGAACGCTTGACTTGTCTTTGCATGTGTTTGTGACGGACGCCACCGGTAGGACAGAATATGCTCACTTTTTGCAAACAACAACCTATGGAAGCCCGTCAGCGTCATATACGTACACTTGTTGGCCGGGGGATTGATGCACGCCACCTCGTTACTCCGCTGGTTTTCCCTGCACACTGCCAATTCAGGGTCAAACAGAGTAGGATAGGAACATTCGTTCTCGTAGATCTTCAGTCCATATCTTTTGTCTGGTGTTTTCCGTGAACAGTCGTAAAACATCGCGCAGCTGTCCGGATGCGGGAACCGTAAGTGGCTATAGATGGGGCAGTATTTTTGTGCCACTTCTGAAAGTAACAGAATATGATCACAAACAACAATCTTAATAACAAAAACAACAATTTCTAAAGCAATAATACATAATAAAACGCTTATAGCCTTTTGATTGTAGACAGAATGACAGATTGTTTGGTTTCAGATTGAATGAAACTGAACATGGTGTATTCGACGAGTACTGAATATACTAGTACACATTTTGACTCTTTTATTACCCGTGATGAAGATCTGGGTCAGAGCAACACATGCTTTCCGTAAAGGCGACTATGCTTGTCGTAAGAGGCGACTAACGGGATCGGGTGGTCAGGCTCGCTGACTTGCTTGATGCATGTCATCGATCCTAATTGCGTGGATCGATGCTGATGATATAAATCACTGGATTGTCTGGTCCAGACTCGATTATTTACAGACCACCGTCATACAGCCGGAATATTGCTGTCAGAAGAGGCGACATAATGGATGGGACTGGTGCCAGTTGATGGTTTTCCTGGTGATATCTTGATTATGTACGTGCAGCTGCCATATAAGTGGAATATTGCTTAGTGCGGCGTTAAACAACAAACAAGCTTGAATATTCGGAGCTCGTTCAGATTTAAGGTGTTGAGACAAAAAGGAAGAATTACAATCTTATCAACAAATGTAAGGACATGTAGTGAGTACAAACTAGGTGCCAGATATAACATAAATAGCATTAACCCTTAAATTGTGTGGGAGAAGGATACTAGTCTCCTACGACCATTTAGATAATTTAAACCCATGATACTTTAAGTTTTCATTCTGTCAGTATTTAATTCTGATCTTTTAACGATAGCTTTTTTTCTTTTACAACTTTCGAAATAATTCGTTCCAATCTTGTATATCTTTGCGTTATTTTTTTTGGTATATAAACCATCATATGTTGTGAATGTTTATTTAGTAAACCATTTGTCCTCTAGCAACCAGTATTTTTCTTTCAGTTTGGCATCCGCCCTGAGACAGTTGCTATGTTCCACTGACATCTATAATTGACATCACCCATCTCTCGGCCACGTAAGCTGGTCAGTTGTACTTCTTACAATCAAGCCAACGGCTATCGCTGTTTAAGAACTAAAAACTTTAAAAAATTGGTAAGATGATTTTGAATGATAAATATCATGTCATGATGACCCATGTGTCTTATGATAAAACATATATCAACACACGTCGATAAAAGTTTAAAACTCCTCGGTAAGCCTTTATATACTTATGGTGATATATTTAAAAGGTTCAAGAGTGAGATCATGTACAAGACAGATACAAGCTATTTGTACAAAATGATACAATGCGAGTACAAGTTTAGTTCAAAAGTGAGGGAGTGAGTTTGGCTTGGCCGCTTTTAACAGTATTCCAGTTATATTGCGGCGTGTCAGCTTAATGTGGGAGGAAAGTCGTTCAAAAGAGGTGGAAAGTTAGTACAAGGCAAGTTTTAAATGGAATCACAATAAGTGTTTATACATGTATTTATTTTATACATGGAACAAAAATAACTTACTGCCCATGTTCATACACGATGGGGAAACTCGGAGGCAGTTCTGGGATGTTGCGTCAAATCTCAGTGATGAGGGACAGTTGAGCCAGACGCCGTAGGTCGTCATGCCCTGGGTGTAGCAGTGGAGGTACCCCGTGCAGTCCCAGGGCACCTGAGTCAGACCTGATGACCTCTTGCAGAACAGGTTGACCAACCAGCGGGGAGCATGGCCATTCCTCAGCGTCTCCCCAACCGCCAGCAACATCAGCATCAGCAGGAACAACAACGACCACCTCGGTGACATCATCATGTCACATTGATTCCTGGATTAGGGAATAAACGACATGCTAAATCATGCATAAGTGAATACGCCACATGCTTGTTAGTAAATGAACGATATGCCACACATTGAATCCTGTGTGAACGACATCTGACATAATAGTTCATACATAAGCGTTTGTTTGTTTGTTTAACACCGCACTCAGCAATATCCCAGGTAAATGACAGCGGTCTGTAAAAAATCGAATCTGGATCTGACAGTCCAGTAATTGACATTATGAGCATCGATCTACTCAACTGGGATACATGCATCAACAAAACAGCGAGCTTGACCACCTGATCCCGTTAGGCGCCTCTTACGACGGGCATGGGTTGCTGAAGACTTATTCTAACCTGGCTCTTCACGGGTCTCTGCATAAGTGCATAAGCGATAATTATGTCAGTAAATGAACGACATGGTACACATCAAATACTGACTGAACGACATTTCACATCATAAATCCTGCATCAGTGAATAACTGGCATGTCACATTGTCTCTACATTCTGGTGAGTTAATTATAGATTAGACATATAAGTTGCTGCATCAGTGAATAAACGACATGTCACATATATATTCGTACATTAATGAATGGACATGTCATAAACTAACTCCATTATTTCCCAATAAATGTCCCATGTTAATCAAGAGAGTTAACGAACGACATCAGACATAAAACTTACTAAATTAGTGAATAAACGACATGTCTCATGTTAACTTTTGTATTAATGAGTGAACGAAATGTCACATTTTAAAACCGTCATGGGCGAATAAAATAGATCAGACCTATTAATTCCTGCATGACTGAATACTAAATTAGTGAATACACGACTTGTCACATATAAATTCCTTCATGAGTCAAAGAACGACCTGAAACATGCAAATGTATGTATCCAGAATATATCCAATTTCTTGCTCTCCATAAAATGTCCAATAATATAATAGAATACTTAGAATACAGGCTACAGTATGTTGATTATATCATTGCTGTCCCAACCTCTGTATTATACCCTGAGTTTTTCGAATCCTTTCCTGCCTCGTTGGATGTCAGTAATTGTCAATCTGAATGGTTCACCCGACTTTAACATGCTTGCAAGATTGATGGTCCAGGCAGGTCAAACATTTCACATGCTTAACATCAGAATAATTCATTTCATGATACACCCTCAAGGAATTATTTCCAGGCGGAAACATCAACGCGACATATATTTATTGGAGTTGCAGATTGTATATAGAGATTATTATACAAGCATGTGTGTCATACTGATTTTACGAAACGAGTGTCAATTTTATTTTGTATTTCCCCACCCAGAGGTTTCTTAAAATCAATGTAACATACGTGCGAGTATAATAATTTCTTTATTACCCATTTTTCTTTTTAGCTCCCCTTTACAAAAATGCACTGGTCAAGACTGCCGTCTTAGAACACCACTTGTCGAAAGACGTCTACAATCTTCAGTTATGACGTCGTTTCTTGTGTGACATCATTCCGACCTTACGTCTTCAAGGATTCGAAGGACGTCAACAATGCTAGCCTCATGACGTAAGCAATACACTGATGCGCGAGATGTGATATTTGAACTAATGCACATACGAATTTTATGAACTCGGTTATTTCTAACTTTATGGGTAATAAATGTCAGTAACTAGTTCCTTTAAAGTTATATATTGCCCTTGGGATAAGTGCAACAAACGCAGTCCCCAGAACTACAGGTGTCGGATCACGGAAAGTGCTGGTTCAACAGAATCTACCATTCATAAAGATGGTTGAGTTGGTTTTAACTTCGCTTCGAACAGTATGTCAGTCACGCAGATCTAGAATACTTACCTCTGTACTGGAACTCACGATCAAATGCATGGTGAGTGAGTGAGTGAGTGAGTATGGTTTTACGCCGCGTTTAGCAATTTTTCAACATTGAACCCATTTCGGGAATCGGACCCGGGTCTTCGGCGTGACGAGCGAACGCTTTTACCAGACTACCCGACCCGACCCCCCCCCCCCCCCCCCCCCCCCTCTCTCTCTCTCCCCTCCCCCCCAAAAAAACCTCCCCCTCCCCCTCCCACCCCCCTCAAATGCATGGTGCTGACAAACCTTAGAACCTAACAAGGGCGAATCTGGGATTCGAACCCACGTTCAAAGGACCCTGGAACGCAAATCTGCATTCCCAATTACGGTGATTCCAAACTGCTCCGTCATTTTTTATAAAATCTCGTGTCACGCGTCACGTGTGTTCATTGGTCTCTAACGCTTATTTCAACAGTATTCCAGTTGTATATCAGGGCTTGTCAACTTAATGTGGGAGAAAAGCCCTTTACGGTAGTCGAAAAGCGGGGCTGACAGTGAGCTATCACAACATCTACGACAATATTTCTGCTGAACCTGAATTTAGAACCTATCAACAGTTCTCTCAACAATATTGATTTTGATATATTTCCTTTCAATTCCGTGGATTGATCTTCACAACCCATGCTTGGCGTCAGCCGCGACTAACGGGATCGGGTGGTTCGCCTCGCTGAATTGGTTGATGCATGTCATGGTACCCAAATTGCGTGGCTAGATACGTAGATGGATTGTCTGATCCATTATTTACATACCACCGTCATACAGCTGTTATATTTCTGAGGGCGGCGTTATACAACAAACAATAATTCATTTCATTAAAATGTCGTGCTATTCTTCATAAAGCACAAACAGGAAGCAAGTATAGATTGATGTGTCATGATGACGCAGTGGTTCTCTGTCGGTTCTCTATCCCAAATGTTGAATATTGAAGTATCACGGATGAATAATGAAAATGTACTAAGCACGCCAGGTAAACGTTGAAAATGGCAATATGTAAATTAGAAGCTAATCCCGTGGACATTTATGGGAAGGCCCTGACTGTATACCGCTTGTCGGGAGGGCGGCGACAGATAGCATTTGAAAAGGGGCGTACGTGTAAATGCGGATGTAACATTCAGCTATATATAGGGTCGGTATTCATCTGTCAAGACAGTCAACAAAATGTCAGCGAGTAACTGGAAATACCTAAATATATTACACGTTAATGTACATATCTTACCCTATATACAAATTCTATAACATGTGCAAACGAAATGAGTTTTTCCCTGGTAAAGGAAATGTATTGGGTTTTTTCTGCCAGGATATATATCTGTACATGCAAGGTAAGTGTTTTATATCTGCTAGGGTACATGTAAGGTACGTGTTATAATCGATAATATCCAGGTTTGACATGAACCAATTATATACAAGCACTATGTAAACGCAAACATAAAAAAATCATCAATGATCTCATAAAAGTAGACGTCACATTATTTGCTTTTAAATAAATTACAGATAAATATATATTCCATAAAATCAAATTTCTTAGAATACGCAGGTCTTATTAATTCCATAGAAACATATATGGATTCCAAATATGTATCGTTAGACAGAACCATTAAACAACCATTCATTCCAAGTAATTTAGAAATTCTATATAAAGAAGAAAAGGGATGCAGACTAGTCTATGCCACATTATTTAACGAATATGCATTAAGAGAAAAAATACGGAGTCAATTAAAATCGGAAAATGATATTAACACAGAAATACCGGAAGACATTTGGAGGACTTACAACTACGTACAGCCACTTAGAACAACAAACAACACGAAGCGAAGATGCTTCCAATACCGTATTATTCACAGCATTCTTACAACAAATAAGATTTTTACAAATATAAATTCATAACTTTCTCACTTTTTTTCACAACAGAAACTGAAAATCTCCCCCATTTACTATTTGAATGTACAGATGTAAAAATGTTGTGGCAGCACCTGGTTCAATTGATAGAGAATAGAACTGGTACTATACTGAATATAGATAAAAATCACATTATTTTTGGATTTAAAGAGAAACATTATGACGTCTTGAATTTAATTTATATTGCAACAAAGCATATATATACTTTAAAAAATGTTCACATTCTCTCCAAAATATTACCGAACTGAAAATATATGTCTCATACACGAAATGTGAATACGAGAAATTATGCCAGGGTCGTTATGCCACAACCTTTGCATAACCATACCGTACTGACAAATTTGCCTATCCTACATGTATTTGGTCACAATAAATTAACTTCATATACTCATATTGACCAACATAATGTCCTACCTGATTCAAATAAAAAAGAAATGAAGTGATTAAAAAAGTGCTATAAATCTGCCTGGGCACATGTAAGGTAAGTGTTATACATCCGCCAAGGTACATTTTTTTTATCTGACAGGGCACTTGTAAGGTAAGATCTGCCAGGGTACATGTAAGGTAACATCTGCCAGGGTACATGTAAGGTAAGATCTGAAGGGTACATGTAAGGTAAGATCTGCCAGGGTACATGTAAGGTAAGATCTGCCAGGGTACATGTAAGGTCAGATCTGCCAGGGTACATGTAAGGTAAGATCTGCCAGGGTACATGTAAGGTAAGATCTGCCAGGTACATGTAAGGTCAGATCTGCCAGGGTACATGTAAGGTAAGATCTGCCAGGGTACATGTAAGGTAAGATCTGCCAGGGTACATGTAAGGTAAGATCTGCCTGGGTACATGTAAGGTCAGATCTGCAGGGTACATGTAAGGTCAGATCTGCCAGGGTACATGTAAGGTAAGATCTGCCAGGGTACATGTAAGGTAAGATCTGCCAGGGTACATGTAAGGTTAGATCTGCCAGGGCACATGTAAGGTAAGATCTGCCAGGTACATGTAAGGTAAGATCTGCCAGGTACATGTAAGGTAAGATCTGCCAGGGTACATGTAAGGTACGATCTGACAGGTACATGTAAGGTAAGATCTGCCAGGGTACATGTAAGGTAGGATCTGCCAGGGTACATGTAAGGTAAGATCTGCCAGGGTACATGTAAGGTAAGATCTGCCAGGGTACATGTAAGGTAGGATCTGCAGGGTACATGTAAGGTAAGATCTACCAGGGTACATGTAAGGTAAGATCTACCAGGGTACATGTAAGGTAAGATCTGCCAGGGTACATGTAAGGTAAGATCTGCAGGGTACATGTAAGGTGAAGATTATTCGTCTGCCAGGGTACATACTTATAAGATAAGGGTTTTCATCTGCCAGGGTACATGTAAGGTAAGATCTGCCAGGGTACATGTAAGGTAAGATCTACCAGGTACATGTAAGGTAAGATCTGCCAGGTACATGTAAGGTAAGATCTGCCAGGTACATGTAAGGTAAGATCTGCCAGGGTACATGTAAGGTAAGATCTACCAGGGTACATGTAAGGTAAGATCTGCCAGGGTACATGTAAAGTAAGATCTGCCTGGGTACATGTAAGGTCAGATCTGCAGGGTACATGTAAGGTCAGATCTGCCAGGGTACATGTAAGGTAAGATCTGCCAGGGTACATGTAAGGTAAGATCTGCCAGGGTACATGTAAGGTTAGATCTGCCAGGGCACATGTAAGGTAAGATCTGCCAGGTACATGTAAGGTAAGATCTGCCAGGTATATGTAAGGTAAGATCTGCCAGGGTACATGTAAGGTACGATCTGACAGGTACATGTAAGGTAAGATCTGCCAGGGTACATGTAAGGTAGGATCTGCCAGGGTACATGTAAGGTAAGATCTGCAGGGTACATGTAAGGTGAAGATTATTCGTCTGCCAGGGTACATACTTATAAGATAAGGGTTTTCATCTGCCAGGGTACATGTAAGGTAAGATCTGCCAGGGTACATGTAAGGTAAGATCTGCCAGGTACATGTAAGGTAAGATCTGCCAGGTACATGTAAGGTAAGATCTGCCAGGGTACATGTAAGGTAACATCTGACAGGTACATGTAAGGTAAGATCTGCCAGGGTACACATGTAAGGTAGGATCTGCCAGGGTACATGTAAGGTAAGATCTGCCAGGGTACATGTAAGGTAAGATCTGCCAGGGTACATGTAAGGTAAGATCTGCCAGGGTACATGTAAGGTAAGATCTGCAGGGTACATGTAAGGTAAGATCTACCAGGGTACATGTAAGGTAAGATCTACCAGGGTACATGTAAGGTAAGATCTGCCAGGGTACATGTAAGGTAAGATCTGCCAGGGTACATGTAAGGTGAAGATTATTCGTCTGCCAGGGTACATACTTATAAGATAAGGGTTTTCATCTGCCAGGGTACATGTAAGGTAAGATCTGCCAGGGTACATGTAAGGTAAGATCTACCAGGTACATGTAAGGTAAGATCTGCCAGGTACATGTAAGGTAAGATCTGCCAGGTACATGTAAGGTAAGATCTGCCAGGGTACATGTAAGGTAAGATCTGCCAGGGTACATGTAAGGTAAGATCTACCAGGGTACATGCAAGGTAAGATCTACCAGGGTACATGTAAGGTAAGATCTGCCAGGGTACATGTAAGGTAAGATCTGCAGGGTACATGTAAGGTGAAGATTATTTGTCTGCCAGGGTATATACTTATAAGATAAGGGTTTTCATCTGCCAGGGTACATGCAAAGTAAGGATATTTCAGTCATCTCACAGCATAGACAGTTTTCGGTGGGAATAAGCACGATTGGATGAGTTTGTGAACTTTGTCGATAGTTGCAGTGACCATTTTGCAACATTATGTGATAATAAATTACACACAAATTTAGACTCTGCTGTAGAAGTTTTACAAGACCTATTTAAAAATAGTTTTATATAAATTATGGGGCATCATGAAGCACGATGACTGAATGTAAACAAACTAAACCAACATCAGCCACACTGGTTTGATGGGGAATGCGAGACACTGAAACGTACAAAATATGTCCTTCTAGACAGGGGTAGGTTTACGAATGACAGTAAACATTGTATTGATTATTTAAACGCCAAAAGCCTTTTTTAAAGAAATTTGTAAAAGAAAAAAGATTGATTATGAAAAGTCTGTCTCTGAAGAAAAGTAAAGTTTATAAATTATTTTGGAAAACAATCAAGAAATATTGCTATAGACGGTAGTTGGGATCCACATCCATCACTGCTGAAGATTGGCATGCCTACTTCAGAGAACTTTAAATCCCTAAGTAAATTCAAATCACTCATTTGATAAAGATACATATGTTCTAGGAGACCATTCTTCAATAGACTGTGATGACTGTAGAAACTGCGATAAACTGGTCAATATCAGAAGGTGAAATAATTAATGCTCTACAACATTTGAAAACTGGCCAATCACCGGGTCATGACGGGATCCCAACAGCAGCTGTGAAGAAAACCTGTTTTCTGTTTCCCTTTAATAAGCGTCTTTATAACCCTATTCTTCAGAAGGTTAATTCCCGGAATCATGGAATCGTGGACTTATTGTCCCATACATAAATCCGGCTCGAAGGATGACGCAAATAACTGCAGAGGCATTGCCATTTTAGATATAATTATAAGTAAAATATTCATATCAATTATTGAATCTCGCATAAACTTGAGGGTTTCCATCCATCCAACAGACACAGTCAGAATGCCAAGCAGCTTTTAGAGAAGATTAATCGCATATTTATTTATGTTCACTGACACATAAATATATCAGAATGAAGCGTGGGCATTATTACTGTATTTTTGTTGACTTAAAAAAAGCATTTGACACCGTTTCTCGGTAAAGGTATACATAGTAAGACAACTATGCTGCTAAGAAGTCTTAAAAGCATCTGTAAAATGTAGTAAAAATATTATGATTGATGTATCCAATACAAGTGCAGGTGTACGACAGGGATGTATACTATCACCACTTCTTTATAACTAGTATATTGTACATTGATATCGATGAACGTGATTTATGGGAATGACATCGTGAACACTGATTGTAGTGCTATGTTTCTAGACGAAGCTGTACAGGCATTATCGATTTTACTATTTTCGGATGATGTTTTACATTATTTACAGAAAAAGATAGATGTTCTATATAAATAAGGTGCTAAGTGGGGAATATCTGTAAATACTTGCAAAACTAAAGTTTTCAAGAAAGGTGGTAAGATGTCTAAACATGAGAAATGGTTCTTCGGTCCAAAAAGAGGAGAAGTAGTTTCATACTACAAATATCGTGGCTTAACAATTCCATGTCGAAATTTGTTTACAAAAGCACGTAAAGTACTTTAAAGGCAAGCAGATAAAGCAATGCATTCAGCTGAGCACTACATTAGTAAATTTAGAAATATACCTGTTGAATCGCTGTTTAGGATATTTGATGGTAAACGACTACCAATACTGATGTACGGCTCGGACTTTCAGGATATAAGCTGTGCCTCAGCTGTTAGAGAAATTCTGTTTTCGGATGGATTTGCATATGCGTGGATAACCCAGGATGTGGGAAATAAAATTATGTTGTTAAAAATGTTAAACATTGATGTAAAGATATGTATTGTCAAGGCTGGCCAGCTGATATCAGATGTTCAAAATCGCTACATGACACATTCTACTCAGACTTACAGTTTTTTGGAAATAAGATGCCACATAAACGAAATATATCTGTCTGTCTGTCTGTCTGTCTGACTCTCTGTCTGTCTGTCTGTCTGTCTGTCTGTCTGTCGGCCTGTCTGTCTGTCTGTCTGTCTGTCTGTCTGTCGGCCTGTCTGTCTGTCTGTCTGTCTGTCGGCCTGCCTGTCTGTCTGTCTGTCTGTCCGTCCGTCTGTCCGTCTGTCCGTCTGTCTGACTGTCTGACTGTCTGTCTGTCGGCCTGTCTGTCTGTCTGTCTGTCGGCCTGTCTGTCTGTCTGTCTGTCTGTCTGTCTGTCTGTCTGTCTGTCTGTCTGTCGGCCTGTCTGTCTGTCTGTCTGTCTTTAGCCAAGCAGGGTACGTAGAAGTGTTATTAGGTTCGCAGGTCATCACAGTGCTAACACGGCATTTCGAAACACATTGCTTTCCGGTGTCTTCACTTCACTTCACTACCTATTACATTTCGCCCACGTGGAGCTTATATAAAGAAACGGGTATCAAAGCATACAGTAAAGTACGGTTAAAACGAACTCAAAGGGACTACTAATTTTAGTTCGTTATAACCGTAGTTCGTTATAAGCATATATACAGTATAACAACAGCAAATAGTCGGGACCAAAAAGGTAAGTTCGTTATATCCGTCAGTTCGTTATAAGCGTAGTTTACTGTACATTGTTATCATCTCCTGCTACTTGCATTGTGTTGTAAAACTTATGTTCTTACATTTAGACTAAAAATACTTGCATGCGATATGTGTAAGGTTTTATCCATACACTCTGACTATGAGCAACAGTGTACGTTTATGAACTCAACTGATAATTATGCCTTTCGCTTCAATAATAGGTGTGTGTTTGGGAAGATTCTGAGCTTTTCTTGCAAAACATCTTCAGGCAAGTTCAATCTGTTTGCAATCTTTTGATGCAAGTTTCCCCCAGAAATCGCTGCCATACACTCCATATGTTAATGTCGCAAATACGAGCCCCAGGGATATGTTAACCACAGCTCGTTGTTAATGTGTATAAACTGTCTAAGGCTTTCATATGTTAAGTTTGTCCTCGCAGCGATCATGGCCTTTTTGGAGGTGTAGCCCGTACGCAACAATGGACAGTGGTAGGTGGAACAATACATACATTGTCAGGACGACACCATGTGTGGGTGTGTCACATCATATTGGATCTTCCATTGGTTGTGATAATTTTATATTAAGGGCCGTACATTTAACATTCTGGGAGCCTGGATTTTGTCACAGACAGCATATTTTTCCAAACGCAAGTTGGACTCCCAACATTTGTTCACAACACATTTACCTTAGGTCACCTGAAATGTCCAGCTAATAATATGTTTTAGTAAAGTCTAAACAATTGGAATAACAGTGTAGATATGAAATGGCCCATATCCTAGACGACAGAAACTCGCTCTAAAATGAATCGCTATTACGGCGCAAGACAGCATGGAGTAATAAACTGTATGCAAGATTCGACTGCATGGAGTTTTAAGATGTATGGTGAGTAAAGCTGCTTGGAGTTCTAAGATGTATGCAGGGTAAGACTGCATGGAGTTATAACATGTATGCAGGGTAAGACTGCATGGAGTTATAACATGTATGCAGAGTAAGACTGCATAGAGTTATAACATGTATGCAGAGTAAGACTGCATAGAGTTATAACATGTATGCAGAGTAAAACTGCATAGAGTTATAACATGTATGCAGAGTAAGACTGCATGGAGTTATAACATGTATGCAGAGTAAGACTGCATAGAGGTATAACATGTATGCAGGGTAAGACTGCATGGAGTTATAACATGTATGCAGGGTAAGACTGCATGGAGTTATAACATGTATGCAGGGTAAGACTGCATAGTGTTATAACATGTATGCAGGGTAAGACTGCATGGAGTTATAACATGTATGCAGGGTAAAACTGCATAGAGTTCTAAGATGTATGCAGGGTAAAACTGCATAGAGTTATAACATGTAAGCAGGGTAAGACTGCATGGAGTTATAACATGTATGCAGAGTAAGACTGCATAGAGTTATAACATGTATGCAGGGTAAGACCGCATGGAGTTATAACATGTATGCAGGGTAAGACTGCATGGAGTTATAACATGTATGCAGGGTAAGACTGCATGGAGTTATAACATGTATGCAGGGTAAGACTGCATGGAGTTATAACATGTATGCAGAGTAAGACTGCATGGAGTTATAACATGTATGCAGGGTAAGACTGCATGGGGTTATAACATGTATGCAGGGTAAGACTGCATGGAGTTATAACATGCATGGAGGGTAAGACTGCATGGAGTTATAACATGTATGCAGGGTAAAACTGCATAGAGTTCTAAGATGTATGCAGGGTAAAACTGCATAGAGTTATAACATGTAAGCAGGGTAAGACTGCATAGAGTTATAACATGTATGCAGAGTAAGACTGCATAGAGTTATAACATGTATGCAGGGTAAAACTGCATGGAGTTATAGCATGTATGCAGGGTAAAACTGCATAGAGTTATAACATGTATGCAGGGTAAAACTGCATAGAGTTATAACATGTATGCAGGGTAAGACTGTATGGAGTTTTAAGATGTATGGAGGGTAAGACCGCATGGAGTTATAACATGTATGCAGGGTAAGACTGCATAGAGTTATAACATGTATGCAGGGTAAGACTGCATGGAGTTCTAAGATGTATGCAGGGTAAGACTGTATGGAGTTTTAAGATGTATGCAGGGTAAGACTGTATGGAGTTATAACATGTATGCAGGGTAAGACTGTATGGAGTTTTAGAAGTATGCAGGGTAAGACCGCATGGAGTTCTAAGATATATGCAGGGTAAGACTGCATGGAGTTCTAAGATGTATGCAGGGTAAGACTGTATGGAGTTTTAAGATGTATGGAGGGTAAGACTGCATGGAGTTATAACATGCATGCAGGGTAAGACTGCATGGAGTTCTAAGATGTATGCAGGGTAAGACTGTATGGAGTTCTAAGATGTATGCAGGGTAAGACTGCATGGAGTTATAACATGTATGCAGGGTAAGACTGTATGGAGTTCTAAGATGTATGCAGGGTAAGACTGGATGGAGTTATGACATGTATGCAGGGTAAGGCTGTATGGAGTTTTAAGATGTATGCAGGGTAAGACCGTATGGAGTTATAACATGTATGCAGGGTAAGACTGCATAGAGGTATAACATGTATGCAGGGTAAGACTGCATGGAGTTATAACATGTATGCAGGGTAAGACTGCATGGAGTTATAACATGTATGCAGGGTAAGACTGCATAGAGTTATAACATGTATGCAGGGTAAGACTGCATGGAGTTATAACATGTATGCAGGGTAAGACTGCATAGAGTTATAACATGTATGCAGGGTAAGTCTGCATGGAGGTATAACATGTGTGCAGGGTAAGACTGCATGGAGTTATAACATGTATGCAGGGTAAGACTGCATGGAGTTATAACATGTGTGCAGGGTAAGACTGCATGGAGTTATAACATGTGTGCAGGGTAAGACTGCATGGAGTTAAAACATGTATGCAGGGTAAGACTGCATGGAGTTATAACATGTATGCAGGGTAAAACTGCATGGGGTTATAACATGTATGCAGGGTAAGACTGAATGGAGTTATAACATGTATGCAGGGTAAGACTGAATGGAGTTATAACGTGTACACGTAATGCTGTTTATGTGTGTATCAAAGTACGTGAGTGTTGTTTATATGTGTATCCCAGTACATGTAATGTTGTTTATGTGTGTATCTAAGTACACGTAATGTTGTTTATGTATGTATATGAGAACCCTTAATGCTGTTTTTATTTGTGTATCCAAGTACAGCTAAGGTTGTTTTATAAGTCTGTAACAGCACGCGCAGGGTTGACGTATAAGTATCCTAGTACATGTAAGGTTGTTCATAAATCTGTCATTGTACGTATTAAGTTGTTTTATATCTTCACCTTACACACTAAAATGGCAGCATGAATCTAGGCCCATATACCATCATATATCTATAAACGAATTTTCAAATAGTCGTGAACAGCACAGTAGATGAGATCGAAATAGTTATACACGCTGAAAAGTATATATTCGTATCCTGGTTCAGTGTACCAAGGATACATAAATAAAGAAACCAAAACGGTAAATGTCTTACCTTCACGTTTGTAGCACAGCACGGTGAACACACGACCTAACTGGCAGAATTCATGTTTGAGAATACGGCAGAATGTACGTCTTGCCCAGTTAACAGATCCTAATGCACCGGAGGCCGTATACACGATCTGGCTGCAGGGCATGTTAAACATGTCAGTGGCCAATTGGAGTTTAACATCACATGAATACTTATATCTTGCTTTTTTCTGATGCTAACACCTTAACCTGCATGATTTAGACGACAGGTGAAATAAAACTCTGTGTGGCATTGTTTTATGAAATGATTATTACACGCACGTCATTTTTATGAATTAAAGATGTACAAGCACGACAATGCGAACTTATTCTTCTCGTGGACTTGACAATACACGTTATTGCATGATACGTATATTGCTAGGTCCTTTTGACTTCGGAGTATTGGCTTTTACTCTAGTTTATCTGGAAATACTACACTGCATATTTTTGGAACTTTGAGCCACCGAAATAATCATGTCGCGGCACGGATGGCCCAACCTGAGGCGTTGGAAAACGTTGTGCAGAGTTGCGTCCCTTAGGCGTGCCAGAAACCTGTGATCGAAGGACGTAATTACACACTGATTATGTTTCTTGGTTTGTCAGCAACATACCCATTCTTATGTATATGGTGGGGGCGAACCCTGGTTTCATCACGGATTTCGGTGATCCCTTCACATATTTTTTACCTGAATGGAATTCGTATCGTTGGATAATTAAGACTGGTTATTCTCTGGCGTTGACGTTTTTCACTAAGGTGGTAAATGCCAAAGGCCTGCATCACTTCTTGCTTTCCCCAACATCAGTCTGACGCGCTAATCATACGGGATAACCATAGTCGTTTTCCTGTCCCAACTAGACAACAAGTGGGTACAACAGGACCTACAAAATCAAGAACACACGAATCAGTGGAAATGTTTAAGTGATGACATAGGGTGTTGCAGAAAGAATGATTATGTCCCGTCTAACCGGAAGCACCCGTTATGGGTCACGGAAATAAGGGGAAGGCCACACAAAGAGTTTGAAACTAATGATGCCTCAAGTGACAATGGTATATATAAATTATATATATATATATATATAAATGAGGTAAATGTTCACTCGGTGTACATGTAATATATATATAAAAAAATGAATTAAATGTTCACTCGGTGTACATGTAATATATAAAAAAATAATAAAGTCCACGTTAGTCCATCAACTTCTTTATATCAGTTTCAGACATAGTACTTTCGTTGTCTCATATATTTATATATATCATGTACAAATAAAAGCGACAAAACCCTTTCCATATTCATAAGAAATGTCTGCCAAACACAGAGCTGATTGTACGACTCTGACTATATCATGAGCATGTGTTTATGAATCACTATGAAAAAGGTGATGATACCCTTGGAGTTCGCGAAAAGGTGAGCGTATCCTGTCCCAACGATGGCACCCGTCACAAACACATGCAAAGGCAAGTAAATTGTTCACCTTAAATAGCAGGGGAACATGTGGTACAAGTCAAAATGGGGAATTGCGTCGAACATATTTTTTGTCGCTTGATTTGTCAAATTTGGAAATGTCCTCCACATGTCTACCATAAAAAAAATAATATTTGAAAGCTTTACTGAGGCCTTTAATTTTGTAATCGTCATCTAACAACAACTGAGCAAGAGTTGTGTGGCGCTCTTTGAAATCATAGTAGTAAGAGCATGCTCGGGGGTACATCACAAGTTGTGAAATGTGGTCACCGAGGGCAGAAACTGCAGGTAATGTAGGTTGTGTTTCATGATGCATGTAACTAACGTTGGCCTGGGTGGAGCTCTAGCCTGAAATTACTTTAATCTTATTTCAGAATTGTGACATTTCTTACGATCCCCGGATGTGGGACATGCACTGTATGTTATGTTTAACAGGAACATTTGTGTGATGCAAGGTATGCGGATTCTTAATGCTATATAAAACGTATTTATGATGTTACTTATATTTACCGATGCAATGTAACAGTGCAGACAAAAGTCAGAAACAATATTTGAGTTAACTATTTGTCAAAAAAAGATAATAGATAGACGATAATATAATTATCGTGCTGTCATCTATTTATAGATTCCATGTTTAGCGAGTTCATAAATATTTTTTGATACAAAAGATTTGTGTAGAATTTTTTGAAATATGAACGACAAAACTATTTCTGCAATTGTAAGGAAAGCCTTCTGAAAGCATAGTCCATTGTGCGATTCCGACTATATCATATACCTGTGTTTATGAATCACCATGTAATACTGATAATACCAGGTGTTCGAGAACATGTGAGCGTATCCTGCCCAGCCAGTGGCACCCGCCACAAACACATGCAAAGGCCAGTCAAGTGTTCACGGGAACATAATTAAATTATGGTACATGTCAAAATAGGGAATTGCATGTGACATTATTCACTCATCCATCCAATTTGGATGACACAAATCCGGTGAAGTTCAGCAACGTCGGTCTCGGAGAGCAGCTTGACTCCTGAGAATTTCTAGGGCTTCGGTCCTGCCTCACACTGAAGCATGTACCACATGTGGTGTCTCATTAGGCATTGTTCGAAATGTGTCTCTGTTCACCCAGCTGTGAGTGGGTACCCGGTAGGATGAGATGGAAATGTGGCTGTTAACCTTCTAGCCCCTCACAGGCAGCATGGGTTGTATACTCCCCAGGGAGGTGAAAATGAAAATCGAGTTGACAGCTTATTATTATTCTAATCATTCTTAACATACAAAAGAAATGTCTCCTCAGAAGACTGAGTGTTGTGTATTTCAGACCTAAATGTAGGATAGAATTTATTTATCACGTGTGTGTATGTGTGTGTGACCATTAAGTCACATCTTACGACCAGCATAGGTTGCTTGGGACCCTCAAGTATTTTGTCCCGTTTGAATAAAGTTTAGTCTGCAAGGTGTGTATTTATGTAAATTTAATTTAAAAAGCATTAATCCTAATTTTATCGGATGTTAATCTGTCTATATGTACAGAGCCATTGGAGAAAGATCATGGTCACGGCGACATTTTGACGTTACCTCTGACGTCACTGGTGACACGATGCTGACAAAATAGTTCATGGCTGTTATAGTGTCTCTTCTTTCAAGAAACAGCAGAAACGTGATGGGGGTTTCATGCAAACGTGATCGTTGTGTTTTAACAATTCCATGCGAAATAAAAAATGAAGCGTGTTATCAACTATACATTTGAAAGTAGCGACCTTGCGTCGGACGTACTTAACTGAGATGCCGCCGAGGGAGGACAAGCATGTTCCAAATAGACAGTCTACGGATTCATTTTTCAAACTTTCTAAAACCGAACAGTTTTATCATCATAGGAGGTGTCACTGTAAATGACACGTTTACGCTTTGGAGCTTTCAAGCTGGAATGGGGATTGCTGTCAGGCTCGCCGTCTACTTGGAGTCCTGACCTCGCCGCATGTTGGAACACACCTCCCAGATTGGGTGTACGACAACAGTGCGGACACAATCGTTTGAAGACGGTTTTACGCCCGAAACACTTTTCCTAGTTTCTGCTTGACTCACGCACAAAACTTAGCGAACACACAAACACACGTACGCACACACGCAAGCACGCAGGTGTTCGCGAAAAGTTGAGCGTATCCTGCCCCACCGGTGGCACCAGTCATAAACACATGCAAAGGCAAGTCAATTGTTCACCTAAAAAAGCACGGGAACATATGGAACAAGCGTAACTAGAGAAATAGGGATCTTGCTTTAGTTGCATTGCACATCTTTACACCTGTGATAGCCATGCTGTACATTTCCAGGGTGCAAGTGTGACTGTTAGAGCTGTTATTTTTTAAGTGGAAATCTACGCGTCCTGAAGAGTTGATTGTGAAGGTGCCAAATTGTTAACCCTTAACTCAAAATTTTTAAACTGTGATTGTGACTGACGTACGGCTGTCGCTTGTGTACAAGGCAAGGAAGGGACCGTCTCAGCAGCAATAAAGTTGCATATTGCTCTTTGTTCCTCGGAAACACGTTATCACTGGTTGAACATTTTGTGGACGGAAAGTTTCATGATATGAGGTTGGAGACGTTACAATCCGTGGAGCGTTGCACCATTATCCAACGCGGACTGTGTGATTATGAAACGTTTATTTCATGGGGGACTAGCTGATTTTATAATGGATTGCTCAGAGTTTGTTCCTTCGTTCCTGGATGGCGCTTGAACATCATCTGACACAGACCAGAAACCTGTCTGGCGTTGATGGCCAAATTGGATTGATCATTGGGAACCAAATGATTGGTGGGCCTTATGACCATGGCTTTACATGTTTTGTTCAGGGCGAAAGAAAAATGTTTGATGTCAGTAGGTTTGGCCTGAGCTAGAGTGGCGACATGCTTTCCTCGCATGTGTTGGATCAATGATATGCCCCACTTCGTGTATCATCTTAGATCTCAGACCAAAGAAAACTGTATAATTCCATCCAAGTGTTTGAAGGATATCTTCAGAAGTGTACCTCTAATTTGTCCAGATTCCCAAAGATTGTTCAGTTCATCGGAGAGAAGGACTTGACCTTCATCCTGTTTCTTGTGAAGATCTTTCAGTTACATTTCATGATCAGTACCTCAAGGGATAGACAAATGTAGGCAGTCCATACTACTTTGTTCAAAGTCACCACTAAATATAACCATTCGCAGTCACCTGACTCCTTATCACAACCAGGATTGTAACCACGTCATACAACTCCACGCGCGAATACGCGTTATATATGTGTTGATAAACCACACTGTCGCTTTTTAGTAAATAAATATTTGTTATGGGCAAATACTTAGCTTGTATACATTTTTTTGTAGATATAAACGTTCTAGCTAATTGTGGATACATTGAACACACATACATAAAACAAACTCATGAATGATGCATTTGTGCCTTGATATGCAACAAGAAAGAATATTGTTATTTCCACGCCATTATCGTTTACTCCTACTACATGCATGGTTGGAGGCAAGATCAAAGGCGCCGCCAAATATTTATTAGACAACAGACAGGATCGTCCGTTTCGCTTTGAACCACCAAACCACCCGGTCGGCAGGAGTTATCTAATCGGTGCGCAAATGACTGTGTCCCGTCTATCATGGAGTTTGATGTGCTGTCAGTGTCGAATGATTGTGTGATAGATGCGAAATATCTCGTTGTATATATATATATCTATATACTACCTGTGTAAAGCATTATGAAACTGAGAACCGAGGAGCCAAGTAGTACTCGCATTCGCACACGGAAGCAAATTATAGTAGATATTAGTAATGAGTGAAGCTTGAAACGTTACAAACTTTCTTCGTTGTTCCGTGTAGTTTCTGTGGAGGCTTTCGCATTTTAGTGGAAGTCACAAAAGATATGTTTTACATGTAATGTTTTGATTAATGTCAACCCATGTATATCAACAATAAGCAAATTAATAAGTCAATTGATAATGCTTTTTGACGTCATTGTTGTGTTTCCATGTTAACATTATATACGGTAAAAGAGTAAGAGAAGGTTTTGAAATGGGGTTCCTCTCAAGTAACAACTAGTACTGTTGTTTATCATAAACATGACTACTAATTTCTTCTCTCACTTTCCAATAATAATTCAGTTCCATTTTTTCAGTTCTTCGGAATAACAATTAAATTGGAAATGAATTACATGAAGAGAAAAACGTTGACATGATCACAAGATAATGGGCCTATTGAATGTAACCCTGTGAGATCTGTCATATCTATCACTAACTTGATGCTTTCTCCATGTTCAGCCATTTCGAATATCCTCCACTATAGCTAGTTATTAGAAACAGTTACAAAACTATTTGCATTTTAGTTTAATCCCATCCTCCATGCTTGCAAAATGTAAAACATATATACTTAGTAAGATCTGTATATAATCCATACAATAAATTAATGTTCATTCGTTAAAATATTGATGGATGTTGGGCATTGACCCTCTATTGGTAGGGGATATTGATAATATTTGTGTGGGGAGGTGACCCCACGATATTTTCTGAATGACAAAGGCATTGAATTTTAAAAAAATATATTGGTCAGTTCATTTCTTTCACTTAAATAATTCAACATTGACGAAGCGCCAACGCGGAAATACAACCAACAACGCCTGTTTCGGAATGAAACAGGCGGTTGAATGAGCAGTTCGAGATGTCGAGGGTACAAAACTTGATGCACGTGGAGAACGAGTTTATGTTGATAGGGGGTTTCAGCTACATGTATTTGGATGGAAGTATTCGTGGGAGATAATACACGGTTGGAACAAAAGGGTGACGTTATAAGAATTATTTATGTTGGTATAGTGGTGAGGCAACTGAACAGAAATAGAGGTCTTGAATATTAACAAAAATCTACATATAGTAATTTGTTAAGGAGTTAACGTTGTTTACTAAATACGATTCTGATCTGTAACTTCGATTAAATGAAATACACCGTTTGGTAGTGAGGTGAGGTGAAATTGGGTTTAACGTCGCGTCCAAGATTATTGCACTTATATAGCGACGGGCATGCACGTGTGTGTGTGTGTGTGTGTGTGTGTGTGTGTGTGTGTGTGTGTGTGTGTGTGGCTGCTTGCACTAGTCCGGACTGATGCCGATATAAGTGCTAGCCCACTAAGATACCATGCCGCAGTTTAACATGAATACACAACTCAGACACAGTCCTTGTTTTAGCCCCTTAATGTCGAGCGCCAGACAGTGTAACAACAAGTACCATCTTTAAACGTCTTTTGGTATGACGCGGCCGGGGATCAAACCCCAGACCTTCCGCTCTCCGGGCGGACGCTCTACCAATAGACCACGGAGGAGGCCCCGTTTGTTAGTGCTTTCAAGTTCAAGTGTGATATGCTACTATCGTTTGAATATATCTAAATGTAACCGTGTAAAAAGGTGTTGACATCCGTTACTTACTCAAACGTATATAAATTTATCTTCACACGCATCGCTTTATGTATTATTGTTCATAATGTTTATGTTGAAATGTTGTACAGCGGTTGTATAAGAAACAAATTCTCCAGAAACAAATAATTAAGCATTAAGAAACCTGACACAGACTTATGTTCAATCCGTAATCTGTAGGTCTGTTGACTTAACATCCATGAGTATTGCACTGCACCTCTAATCTGTTCAGTTTTACCCGACTGCAGTAAAATTAGACTATCAGATCATCGATATACCCGAAGCTGAAGTAACACTTCTTAGCCAAATTACCTTGTTTTGTCTTTGCCAGTCCGAACAGAAATTCCGATTTGTATGCATAAAGAAACAGATCCGCAAGAAGGGGAGCATATATGGTGCCCACGGGGATGCCTCCTTCTTGCCTAAATGTCTTACCCTCAAATATTTCGGAGACGTTATCAATGAGGAAGTCCAGCATTTCACATATTGTTTTCTCAGTAAACTTCAGATGGCATTTGGTTTCATCTTTCACAAATTGTCCTGAACCTCTGAATATAGATACGTAAATGTATCTGTGTACACCAAGTTTTGTAACAAAAGCCCAATGGATCAAGGAATGAACTTTTTCCTTACGTATGTCATGTGGGAGTGGTGTACAAAGTTGAAAAATCAAATGTTTTGACAGAATGGAACTTGGTTCTTTTCTGAGATTTGTAAAAAGTCAAATTTTTAAA
Source organism: Haliotis cracherodii (assembly GCF_022045235.1). Classification (NCBI taxonomy): domain Eukaryota; kingdom Metazoa; phylum Mollusca; class Gastropoda; order Lepetellida; family Haliotidae; genus Haliotis; species Haliotis cracherodii. The sequence goes on along the minus strand of NW_027266330.1, from coordinate 29,019,166 downwards.
AATCCTCATGGTATTAATTAATTCCACTTGTCTCAAATACTCTCTGTGAATATAAAGAAAGCCCTCCTTGATTGTCTAAAGGATTGTGGTCAGTCTTTGAGTCAGGGATTTGGTGGTACATTTGCTGGACCCAGGAATATATCTCTCTTTGTATGGCTTTTTTGGAAACCAGGGCCCACTTGCACAAAGCGAGCTTAGCGCTACGACTATTGTAAGCCTGTGTTAAAGTATGGCAGTTACGATCATCCTAGCGCAAAGATCGCTTTGTGCAAGTGGCCCCAATATAAAAATGGAATGGACATGTCTTCAGGTTTAAGAGTCAAGTCAAAAGTTGTCAGTACTGATTTATGTCATTGGCAAATTTCTTCCTCAGTTAACAGTCTTATATGTGGCATTATTTGATATATCATTTATACCAAGTTCTTTGATCAAACAATTAATGTCGTGATGCTTACATATAATGGTTATGTCATTTGAGGCCTTGTCATGTAGAGCAGTCAGACTTTGGATAACAGCTGGCTGGGACAGAATGGGTTTATTCCAATTCCGTTTCCCCTCTTTAAGTTTGTGCATTCTACCAATGACAATATCACGCACTGACTTAACCCGCTCTGAAAGACCCAAAGCCATCCATGTACAAGTCCGCCTATGTACAAGTTCGCCCATGTACAAGTCTACCCATGTACAAGTCTACCCATGTACAAGTCCACCCATGTTCATGTCTACCCATGTACAAGTACAAGTCCGCCTATGTACATGTCCACCCATGTTCAAGTCCACCCATGTTCAAGTCTACCCAAGTCCACCCATGTACAAGTCCGCCCATGTACAAGTTCACCCATGTACAAGTCCGCCCATGTACAAGTCCACCCATGTTCAAGTCCACCCATGTTCAAGTCCACCAAAGTCCACCCATGTACAAGTCCACCCATGTTCAAGTCTACCAAAGTCCACCCATGTGCAAGTCCGCCCATGTACAAGTCTACCCATGTACAAGTCCACCCATGTTCAAGTCTACCCATGTTCACCCATGTACAAGTCCACCCATGTACAAGTCTACCAATTTCCATTCATGTACAAGTTCACCCATGTTCAAGCCCATCTATGTACAAGTCGACCAATGTACAGTTCTAACATGTACAAGTTTACCAATGTTCAAGACGAATTCCGCGTCAATGAAAAGCAAAATGTATTTTCAGTACCAATTGAGAAGACTTGCAGTCATTAAAGTTAGAACAGGACACAATATGACCGTGCTTACATTTTATTTCCTGTGGCACGATTAAAATACAGACACTAATAAATACTGTTGAAATCAGCTTCATATAATTCTATCCCGCCCTGTTGGATACAGACGAAACACGGGAACAACAACTCGATCCGGGACTCAGGAAGAGGTTTGTGGGCAACTCAGCCTGAAAAGGATATAGATTAATCATATACCATGATGTTATATAATGGGGTACTGATGTGTGGCGCCAGGAAAACAACACGCTTATTTTTGTATACAAATTGTGTGAGTAGCGGGTGGTATCGGTAAGGCAGGACCTGCTTACCCTTTTCGAGAAAACATGCTGTAATCAGCAGTGATTTTCAGTGATCAATTCATATAATTGTCACCGCTAGTTGCCTTTTCCTCCCGATGGTATTTTTCGATGGAAAATCAAGACTGGTTATTGACGTATTATATCTATTTAAATCACTTCTTCTTTAACAGAAATAATCCCGATTCAGAAAAGAAGTTCTTCTTACATTTTGTGTCGGATATATTCATATTGACTCGTTAGTTTTCGGTCCATGGTGTTATTTAGGGAAAGACCAAAGTGCAAACTGTGTGAGTCCGAGAAGCCGAAAGTAGTTCGAGTTGAAACTTGCCTCTATTATCTTTGAGTTATTAAACCAAACCTTTTCCTTGTTAGGCAATCAAGTTACTGGCAACTACATGTAGATTTACCCAGCTGTGGCGCTGCTTCCATATGTTGTCAATACATGTGACGAGGGCAAAGATTATCGAAAATTCCTCAGTGTCAGTGTAAATTGTGATTACATTAAGGTCGGTTTGGATTGCCACTCTAGTGATAGAGTAAATAATCTTCTTGGCCAGACAATCCAGTGACAAGAACGCCTGCCATAAGACGGCGGCCTGTAAATAATCCAGTCTTGACCAGTCAATCCAGTGACATGATAGACCATTGAAAGATTTTGTTCAATAAAAGTTATGTCAATTTGAATTACGTCTGCTGTGTTTATGTGCAGATATTCTGCTGATTATAAGTAAAAAGAAACACTTAATAAACACGTTGGTTTTTCAACACGGTGACAAGACTCAAGACATACCTACATGTTTAAATTACTTTCTCCCCAAACACCTGCACTTCACACAAGGTCAGTAGATCACGTTGGTCAGTCCTCCCCGGAGAGTTGAGTCTCAGGAAACGTCCCCGGACCGCCGTGTTACACTGTAGAGCTCTGGTGGTCGTGTGAGGAAACACTCCAGTAAACGTCAGACATTCCACGCCCACATCGGAGGGTCGTGGTTCTTGGTCGAATAACTCAATCTTGAAGTCGTGAAGCCTTGAGTCTACAAGCCAAACAGGAGATGGGCAAATGAACATGGTGGACCGACATGAGGAAGACAACACATACATAACAAGTTGGTGGACATGGATGCCATATAATGGTCCGCTAGTGATCGATAGCATGAGGTTCATTGGGCAACGGACGTGATGGTTCTCTCAGTAATCAAGGTCTGAGTGTTTGGCCTTTCCAGATGGTCATGTTTGTTCAGAACTTGCTGTAATCAACTGATCCTTTAAAGTTTACGTTTCGTCCTTTGACATGACGACAATGTCCATCAAGATAAACTCGTCAATGTGTTGTGAGGAATTGCTATTTTGCATTTCGCCAGGTCCTCTAAGGCGCCGCAACTCGCTGTGCAAACTACAGGTTTGCTCTCGTTATGTTTCTAGGTTTTCCAGCACCGTACTCGTTTCCTCTGCAGCGGTAATCGACTGAAACCTGCATCACTTTCGTCATATAAGTGTACAACTGTTCACGTAGGCGTTAAAACTCACTCACACAGGACCGCACTCACTCATTCACTCACGCAGGAACGCACTCACTCATTCACTCACGCAGGACCGCACTCCCTCACTCACTCAGGCCCGCAATCACTCACCCACTCACTCAGGCCCGCACTCACTCACTCACTAACGGAGCAGGACCGCACTCCCTCACTCACTCAGGCCCGCACTCACTCACCCACTCACTCAGGCCCGCACTCACTCACTCACTAACGGAGCAGGACCGCACTCCCTCACTCACTCAGGCCCGCACTCACTCACTCACTCAGGCCCGCACTCACTCACTCACTAACGGAGCACTCAGTAGTGTTCCAGCTATATGAATAATCGAGTCTGGACCAGACAATCCAATGACTGACATCATGAGCATCGATCCACACAATTGGGATACGATGACATGCATCAACCAAGTCAGCGAGCCTGACCACCCGATCCCGTTAGTCGCCTATTACGGCAAATATGGAATTACTGAAGACATAATCTACCCCGGACCGCACTCCCTTTCGTCATATTAGTGTGTACTTACCACACGGCTCCCCGCATGAACTCCTGCTGGTGATGACGATGCTGAAGATGGTGTAGTTAGACTGTAAGTCCACCATCCACCACGGATCTAAGTCCCCAATCTTAGCTGCCCAGCAGGAATCTGAGCTCCAGTTGTGTGCAGCGTTGCCATCAACAACTCGGTGATCGGAGTCGTTTGCGAAGGAACTACTGGAGGTGACAGGCTTGTTCGCCAGATTTATTTCCCGGGTTGCTGAATGTAATATTCAATATATTTTTAGATATAAAAAGTTTTAAATACGACATGCACGCCCATTTATCAAAGATTTAACTAACACGTTGAGGATGTTTTCGCTGTGATTTATCGCGAAGGGAACAGGATAAAAACATCATAAACGACACATTTCGTAAGCACATGATATGTCGTAAAGAGCAAACATACATGTATACCTCCTGTTTGACATTTCTATGTCCTCTTGTATTTTGTTGTTGTTTATTTGGTTATTTGTATGAGTCGATGATCATTTAAGAAATATTCCTTTAGTTTAGTTTAGTTTTAATCATTGGTGTTTACGACACCAGCACTTTACGTTCTGACATATGACCACATGAGTGTCGTACACAAAATATTTAAAAAACATTATTTTGAATAACATAATATTTTAAGAAAATTACTGAGGTGAGAATGGCACAGTTAAAATCAAGGACGTTGAACAGCATCCTGACTCCTGACATCCTGAGGATGTCTCGTGCTTTCGTGGTCCAACCCTGATTTTTTCCCCTCAAATGTGTTGTATATTATACAAGCTATTTCAACATGCAATATTTGTTGGGAAAGCCTAGTTCTTGCGTCACTCCGAAGACGTGAGTTTGATTCTCCTCATTGTAAAGTGTTAAGCCCATTTTTGGAGTCCCCTGCCGTGATATGGCTGGAAAAGTGTAACACGCGGCGTAAAATTCATACTCACTCAACATGATGCCACATCAATGTGATGTCTGTATTGTGTGTTTAGGGGAGCAATAATAAGCAGGAATTTTGTGGTAGATAGCGAGCCTGACCAGCCGATCCCGTCAGTCGCCTCTTACGATAAGCATAGTCGCATTTTACAGCAAGCATGTGCTGCTGAAGACCTATTCTCTACCCGGATCTTCACGTGTCACTCATAGATGTCATTATTATATATTTTTATATAACATATTTTAAGAGTTGATAAGATGAATGGTAAATTTGGCCTAACCAACCGATCCCGTAGGTCGCCTCTTACAATAAGCATAGTCGCCTCTTGGGGCAAGCAGAGTTGCTGAAGACCTGTTCTTAACCAGTATCGAATGTTGTCAACTAACTCGTATTCCTGTTGGGTCAATCGTTATATGGAAGGCGGAAAATATGGCTTTGAAACGGACCTTTTGAACAAGCATTTATCAACGTTACCTGGACCCGTGAAGATCCGGGATAGTATAGGTCTTCAGCAACCCACGCTTGCCATAAAAGGCGACTATGCTACCTAACCAGTCAAACAATGTTCTTATAACAGGGACCCGTGACGATCCGGGGAAAAATAGGTCTTCGTAAGAGGCGACCATGCTTGTCGTAAGAGGCGACTAACGGGATCGGGTGGTCAGGCTCGCTGACTTGGTTGATGCATAGATGTAATATTGTTGCGTGCAGCGTTAAACAACAAACAAATAACGTTACCTGGCGCCTGGGTGCTTTGGATGCCCGTGGCTGCTTCTTGTACATCTCCTGTAGATGAAGGCCATTAATAGTGTCTACACATTAGCCTGGAATAGTGTCACAGGGAACGGAGAGCAAAGACAAGAAACAGCAGAGACTGACTGCTTAATTACACAAATGAATTAAAACATTAATAATTAGCAGTTGCTAAAAACCAACTGTACAAGCGCGAAAATAATATAACAAAACTAAATTAATTGCAATAGAAAAGATGAAAGATGACCGACCACAGTAAGATTTATTGCTCCAAATTTACTCTTTTGAAGAAGATGAGTGACGTTATGAGTGACCTTGTGAGGTTTCGGAGTGAACTTGTGAGTAAGTTAGTTGAATTTCTATCAATTCTTGTGGGTTTCATTCATATGGTAAAAATCTATAACCTGCATGACGTTGGGTTTCCTCCTCGTATTGAGCGGACACCCCATAACATTCTTACAGACTACCTCACTAACATACACCTGACTACCTCACAAACACATACCTGACTCCCTCACTAACATACACCTGACTCCCTCACTGACACATACCTGACTCCCTCACTAACACATACCTGACTCCCTCACTAACATACACCTGACTCCCTCACTGACACATACCTGACCTACTCACTAACACATCCCTGACTCCCTCACTAACACATACCTGACTCCCTCACTAACACATACCTGACTCACTCACTAACACATACCTGGCATCTGAAACTCGACAGCCCGGACGGCCATTGGTCCTTGCATCGACACAGCGGGGATAAAATCTCCCTCTACATCGACCTGCACGTCTCTGATATCTCTGCCGTCAACGCTTACCTGCGGATCGCATAAAATAGAGCAAAGTCTTTGGTGACTTACGAAACTGTAAACAGAGTATCCTATTGTAGTACCGCGAGTATCACTATACTAACTAAAGTATAAATAGTGAGTGAGTGTGTGACTTTGGTTTTACGCCGCTTTTAGCAATATTCCAGCAATATCACGACGGGGGACACCAGAAATGGGCTTCACACATTGTACCCATGTCGGGAAAAAGTATACATGGCCCACTTAGATACAAGCTTTGATATACATATCAATGTAAGTATACTGCCTCGCGTATTTGTTTGCTACCTTCCTCAGATGTTCTATTTGTTTGTTTGTTTGTTTTGTTTGCTTTGTTTGTTGATTTTTGTCTAACGCAGGACTCAGCAATATTCCTTCTGCGTTTAACAACAAATAAACACACAAACTGTATCATAATCCTGTACTTATTCTAGGTTATCAGTCATAAGTATTTAGAGCGAAACTCAACATTACCGTTCAATATGGTTAGGACAGGCAGTAGTAGTGTCTTTTTTATTCGGATATTATTTTGCACGTACACCGGTTGGTACGTGCACCGGTTGCAAATCTAAAGTTCATTCAGCGCACCAGACTCAAATCCAAATGTCGCCTTGATTATGATTCATTGTCTTTCACCGCTATATCCGTGATAGAAAGTTTCTCCAAAGTTGTGAAAGTCGTCAGAAAGCTTTTTAAACTCACACGCCCTAACATAACTGACACAATGGTGAAATCAAGTTTAACCGGAACTCTCTCTATTACATGGTTACGAAATATCATTCAATTGTTTAAACGTTTCATTATTTTTTAGGAATGGGCATGTGTTTGTCAGTTATTTATTATCTTGCACTAACATTTCAATTAATTTACACTTGAAACAGACGGAACTGTGTTTTTGAATGATTTCAAACTTTTTCGAAAAAAAACCCTTCTTGCCAGCGGGGTTCAAAGCCCCATCAATTTGTCTGAGGCCATCTAATTGCCGACCTCAGCTACGGCGACACGTGACAGTTCGAATATACTCTTAAATATTTTCATATAGTTGCATGATCCTAAAAGCAACAAAAATGTGTATATAATGTTGCCTTAAAGTTGGTTGGGGAAACTCACATAGCATAAATACAGTCCACAAAGAGTTCTGGTGTATTTTTCAAATATTTTCCCCCAGAGAATATTTTGTCAAAGTGTAAAAGTAGTAATGTGAGTGAGTGAGTATGGTTTTACGCCGCTTTTAGCAATATTCCAGCAATAGAAATTTGCTTCACACATTGTGAAATGTGTCGGGAATCGAACCCGAGTCTTCTGCGTGACGAGCGAACGCTTTAACCACTAGGCTACCCGACCGCCCTAAAAGTAGAAATGTCTTTGAAGTAGGGGAATATCCTCGTAACTCTCCATTCCTTAAAACTGATGGGCCTCGGTTTCATTATTTCTAAGGGATGGACAGTTACGAGGACATTGCCCTCTTCGTAACGTCGTTGTAAATGTTTCTTGTTTGGTCAATGTGGGGATCATCTGTCACTCACACGGAAGCCCTTGACCAGATACGTGATGACCATGTGAAACTCCTGACCCACGTGGAACGGGAAGGAGTCGACGATGATGTTGCCGGTGACGTTGCTAGCCAAAATGAAGGTGTTGATGTACTCGACACTGGTGAAGATGATGCTGGCTGTCAGGACTGGCGTGTATCTGGCGGTGGCGGTGTTGACGAGTTGTATCTCCATTCTGGAAACAAGAGTAATACAGTCTTAATTCACTGGCCTAGGACTTTAACAGGCTCTTCGTAAGTTTGGACGGAAAGACTTCCGCCTTTTGGAGGATACGGGCGGATGTCTTTCCGTTTGGACATAGAACATTTTTCAGGGCGGTGGGATATCCTAGTGGTTAAAGAGCTCGCTCGTCACGCTGAAGGCGAACATGGAAACAATGTGTGAAACACATTGCTAGTGTCCCCCGCCGTGATATTGCAGGAATAGTGCTAAAAGCGGCGTAAAACCATACTCACTCACACCCTTTTTTTCAAAATATTTTTCACCGAATCCTCAGTATTCAGCAAATAGTTGTTATCAAAACGTCAATTGATTACACTGAATCCCGCTTATGCCGGATGTAAATGTCCTGCTATAAGAGTTTGTTTGTTTGTTTGTTGTTTAACGCCGCACTCAGCAATATTACAGCTATATGACGACAATTTGTAAACAATCGAGTCTGGACCAGACAATCCAATGTCTGACATCATGAGCATCGATCTATGCAATTGGGATATGATGACATGCCTCAACCAAGTCAGCGAGCCTGACCACCCGATCCCGTCAGTCGCCTCTCACGACAAGCATAGTCGCCTCTTACGAAGACCTATTTTTCCCTGGATCTTCACGGGTCCCTGTTATGACAACATTGACTGACTGGTCAGTCCAGTCACGGACAGACCCGTGAAGATCCGGGGTAAAACAGGTCTTCAGCAACCCATGCTTGCCGTAAAAGGCGACTATGCTTGTCGTAAAAGGCGACTAACGGGATCGGGTGGTCAGGCTCGCTGACTTGGTTGATGCAAGTCATTGATCCCAATTGCGTGGATCTATGCTCATGATATCAATCACTGGATTGTCTGGTCCAGACTCGATTATTTCCAGACCGCCGTCATATAGCTGGAATATTGCTGAGTGCGGCGTTAAACAACAAACAAACAAACTGTAAATAAGCATGAACCAGTGCGGCATTAAACAACAAACCAACCAACCAACCAACCAACCAGTTACGGACAAATGTTTCAGCGCAATTAAACACAATAATCTAAATACAAAAAAAAATGAAAATACTTACTCTTGCGCCAAAGTGGGCGTGGCAAACACGTGTATCTTCGTCAAAAACACAGGGGGACATCCCATTTGGATAACATTCTCCTTGGTCTGTAAACGATATTATACTTCGATAAATTTAGAAAAGGAGTATATATTAAATTGCGGAACGAAACCGAATCAGAATAAATATGTTAAACATACATCTGTAATCGTGACAAATTTGTCCCATCGTCCGAGCCAGTGGTATTTAAACAATTCGTTAATCTAAAAGATTATCATTCTTAAAATATCGGGGCACGGGTGGCCCAGTTGTCCAAGGCGCCGCGATTCGCTGTGCAGAGTTGCGTCCCTTGGCTACGCCAGAAACCTATGATTGTGGGTTCGAATCACGCCCCGATTATGTTTTTAGGTTTGTCAGCACCATACCCGTGCTCGTGGGTTTCACCGAAGTGGTAAACGTCTGAGACCTGCATCAGCATTAAGCTGATTCGCCGTGATATCACTGGAATACTGTTAAAAGCGGCGTTAAACCCAACTCACTCACACTTAAAAAATCACACAAATAAATGGACTTGGATAAACCAGAAGAATAATGTAGGGTAGGGTTTTGTTACCACGACTGCGATACGTACAATATCAGGGTATCTGAATGTCGTCACGAAACATGTTCCTTCCACCGTCTGCCAGATCCCCTCGCGGCAGGTGCTGGAGGGAGGGGCTGCCCCACACGGAGCCGTGTCCCCCTCGCACGTGTACCTGGCAACTAGTGACCTTCCCGTTGTTTGCACCGTCACGTTCGCGCCTCCAAGTGTCGGGGGTGGCAATGAACAATCAAATGGGCCCGGTCCTGAAATGAGGAAGACTTCATTTCTCGTTCCTGGCGCAAACACTAAACAGGAACAAGCATCCCCGAGGCCATCGGAATGAACTTCCCTCAACCGTATGGAAGACCCGGGAAATAGGTTTGTTTGTTTGTCTGTTTGTTGTTTAACGCCACACTCAGCAATATTCCAGCTATATGAAGGCGGTCTGTAAATAATCCACGCAATTGACATGCATCAGCCAAGTCAGCGAGCCTGACCACCCGAACCAGTTGGTCGACTACTTTTACCGGGAACTTGGAAAACGCATGGAGTCATTTTTATCTTGCCTCTTTTCTAAACCTGGGGCTCCAAACACAATGGTCAATGCCAGGCCAGAACTAGACAAGTTGTACATGTATGTCATTATTACATTGATTCAAGAGAGCTTTTTATGATAATAATAGTAATAATAATATTAATATTAATAATAATAATAATAATGTGTGTATATGTAGGCCGCCAAACCCACCCACAAACATGCTCAAATTATCACCCTGGTCAATGCACTAGTTTCCACTCAATTTTCATTCTCAGCTCCCTGGGTTGCGAGGCCTAGAAGGTAAACAGCCGCATTAACATCTCATCCACCCGGGTACCCATTCACTGTTGGGTGAACAGAGGCAGATTTCCAAGAAAGTCACTTGCATAAGTGAGACACCACACGTTCTACATGTGCTTCTGTGTGGGACAGGAACGTTGTCCCAGAAACACTGAGGGGTCAGACTGCCGACTGCGGTACATTACGTACTAAGACTAAGACCCATAGAGATCCGGGTTAGACTAGGTCTTCAGCAACCCATACTTGTCGTAAGAGGAAACTAACGGGATTGGGTGGTCAGGCTTGCTGACTTGGTTGATGCATATCACCGTATCCCAATTGCCTGGATTGATGCTCATGATGTCAATCACTGGCTTATCTGGTCTAGACTTGACTATCAAAAGACCGCCGTGTAGCTGGAATATTGCTGGGTGCGGCGTAAAGCAACAACAAACAAACAAACTGAAACATACAACGGATGGAATCCCAGATTTGTTTTGATTATTATCCCTGGATCGTTGATGAAGTGGTAAATGAAACGATCTGCATTATTTCTTGCGTTCATCCCACATCAAACTGACACTTCGTTCTGTAACTTTTAAAAGCCCCGTTTGACCCAACTCAATCAATTATAATGGCCCACTTTTAATGACGCCGGTTCCTCTCGTCCAGACGAGCCTCCTGATCGTGAAGGTGAGGTCGGTCCCTGATATAAAACGTATCGTCTTCGGGTCCATCCTGTGTGGGACGGTCAAGACGCCCCGGTCGTTGATAGATATCTGAAAAAAGAAACTAGCAGTGTTGAAAGCAGCAATATCCCTATTGTTAGTGATAAGATAAGGCATCGCCGTGAGCCTAGAAAGAGCATTTATCGTAAACACAGGGTATTCCCTCATTTTCGTCGTTCTGCGTCATGTGGGATCATTTTCGTTATGAATTGTATTGTTTGTTGTTTAACGCCACACTCAGCGATATTCCAGCTATATGACGGCGGTCTGTAAATAATCGAGTGAATCCAGTGATTGACATCATGAGCATCGACCCACGCAATTAGGATACGATGACATAAACCAAGGCAGCGAGCTTGACCATCCGATCCCGTTAGTCGCCTCCTACGACAAACTAAAAACGTCCTCTGCTCACTGAATGTACCCCTGTGGATTGATCTCTGTCGGAGAAACACAACATACATTTCGACAGAAGTTAGTCAACATTAACAGGAAACGGTCAACTGGTTCACTGAGACAACTTTATGAGAAATGCTATACTTCCTCACAGATGCCATTTATATGAAATCTGAGGATAGGATGTTGAGATAAGAAGTAGACATCCCGATTGGCCCCATGTGCTCCTTACTTGCTGATCATGAATCAATAATTGGGTACAAAATCGCCCACTTTGAAAAAATAATAGAACATGTATATGGCAGAGAAATGATCATGGTATATATATAACATAAAGGCATGTAAACTGAAGAACATAAAGGGCGACAAAACCCTTTTCATACATATGATTTTACAAATTTTAAAGTTTTACAATTTTAATGCGCATGAATCAGTATTTCTGCTCGGATTGGCAAAATCAAAACACGGGAATTGTCTGATTTCGTTTATTAATAGTCTAAGGGTTAAGTAAATAACAACCTCTGTGGTCTGGTTGATCTGGTCGGTGGTTCGATCCTATGGCCTCGTCATACCAAAAGACGCCACAAGATAGCCCGTATTGTTACCTTGCCTGATTCTAAGATAGGATTCAGTATTCTGTGTCTGAGTGATGTAGCAATGTTAAACTGCGGTATGGTATTTCAATGGACGAGTACTATAAAACCGACGGAAGTCTTCAAGCAATCACACAAACACGAACATGCAAGTCGCTTTGTAAGTGGAATAGTTTTGAATGCGACGTTTCACCTCACCTACCATCTGAACTAGAAATAAAATAGGTCCGAGAAACAGCCTCACCCACCTTTCCAGTTATGTCCAGCAATATACCAGCGGCGCCAGCCTTTGGTGTCTGGTCTTTTCATGTTACGATGTTTTCCCTTTCTACGACTCATTTAGAATCGTTACTACACATACATAGTGTTCAGTTCTTCTCAAGTACACACTTACATACATATGTCCCCATGCAGTACACACTAACATACAGATGTTCCCCTGCAGTGTATATTTACATACAGATGTTCCCCTGCAGTGTATATTTACATACAGATGTTCCCCTGCAGTACACACTTACATACAGATGTTCCCCTGCAGTACACACTAACATACAGATGTTCCCCTGCAGTACACACTTACATACAGATGTTCCCCTGCAGTCTATACTTACATACAGATGTTCCCCTGCAGTGTATACTTACATACAAATGTTCCCCTGCAGTGTATACTTACATAGAGATGTTCCCCTGCAGTCTATACTTACATACAGATGTTCCCCTGCAGTACACACTTACATACAGATGTTCCCCTGCAGTACACACTAACATACAGATGTTCCCCTGCAGTGTATACTTACATACACATGTTCCCCTGCAGTGTATACTTACATACAGATGTTCCACTGCATTACACACTTACATACATATGTTCCCATGCAGTACACACTAACATACAGATGTTCCCCTGCAGTGTATACTTACATACAAATGTTCCCCTGCAGTGTATACGTACAAACAGATGTTCCCATGCAGTACACACTTACATACAGATGTTCCCCTGCAGTACATACTTACATACAGATGTTCCCCTGCAGTCTATACTTACATACAGATGTTCCCCTGCAGTGTATACTTACATACAGATGTTCCCCTGCAGTGTATACTTACATACAGATGTTCCCCTGCAGTGTATACTTACATACAGATGTTCCCCTGCAGTACACACTCACATACAGATGTTCCCCTGCAGTGTATATTTACATACAGATGTTCCCCTGCAGTACACACTTACATACAGGTGTTCCCCTGCAGTACACACTTACATACAGATGTTCCCCTGCAGTGCACACTTACATACAGATGTCCCCATGCAGTACACACTAACATACAGATGTTCCCCTGCAGTGTATATTTACATACAGATGTTCCCCTGCAGTGTATATTTACATACAGATGTTCCCCTGCAGTACACACTTACATACAGATGTTCCCCTGCAGTACACACTAACATACAGATGTTCCCCTGCAGTACACACTTACATACAGATGTTCCCCTGCAGTCTATACTTACATACAGATGTTCCCCTGCAGTGTATACTTACATACAAATGTTCCCCTGCAGTGTATACTTACATAGAGATGTTCCCCTGCAGTCTATACTTACATACAGATGTTCCCCTGCAGTACACACTTACATACAGATGTTCCCCTGCAGTACACACTAACATACAGATGTTCCCCTGCAGTGTATACTTACATACACATGTTCCCCTGCAGTGTATACTTACATACAGATGTTCCACTGCATTACACACTTACATACATATGTTCCCATGCAGTACACACTAACATACAGATGTTCCCCTGCAGTGTATACTTACATACAAATGTTCCCCTGCAGTGTATACGTACAAACAGATGTTCCCATGCAGTACACACTTACATACAGATGTTCCCCTGCAGTACATACTTACATACAGATGTTCCCCTGCAGTCTATACTTACATACAGATGTTCCCCTGCAGTGTATACTTACATACAGATGTTCCCCTGCAGTGTATACTTACATACAGATGTTCCCCTGCAGTGTATACTTACATACAGATGTTCCCCTGCAGTACACACTTACATACAGATGTTCCCCTGCAGTGTATATTTACATACAGATGTTCCCCTGCAGTACACACTTACATACAGGTGTTCCCCTGCAGTACACACTTACATACAGATGTTCCCCTGCAGTGCACACTTACATACAGATGTCCCCATGCAGTACACACTAACATACAGATGTTCCCCTGCAGTGTATATTTACATACAGATGTTCCCCTGCAGTGTATATTTACATACAGATGTTCCCCTGCAGTACACACTTACATACAGGTGTTCCCCTGCAGTACACACTTACATACAGATGTTCCCCTGCAGTGCACACTTACATACAGATGTCCCCATGCAGTACACACTAACATACAGATGTTCCCCTGCAGTGTATATTTACATACAGATGTTCCCCTGCAGTGTATATTTACATACAGATGTTCCCCTGCAGTACACACTTACATACAGATGTTCCTATGCAGTACACACTTACATACAGATGTTCCACTGCAGTACACACTAACATACAGATGTTCCCCTGCAGTACACTTACATACAGATGTTCCCCTGCAGTACACACTTACATACAGATGTTCCCCTGCAGTACACACATACATACAGATGTTCCCCTGCAGTACATACTTACATACAGATGTTCCAATGCAGTACACACTTACATACAGATGTTCCCCTGCAGTACACACTTACATTCATATGTTCCCCTGCAGTTCACACTTACATACAGATGTTCCCTGCAGTACACACTTACATACAGATGTTCCCCTGCAGTACACACGTACATACAGATGTTCCCCTGCAGTACACACTAACATACAGATGTTTCCCTGCAGTACACACTTACATACAGATGTTCCCCTGCAGTCTACACTTACATACAGATGTTCCCCTGCAGTCTATACTTACATACACATGTTCCCTTGCAGTACACGCTTACATACAAATGTCCCCTGCAGACTGTACTTACATACAGATGTTCCGGTAGTATCGTTAGCACCACGTGCCATTCTGTACCCGGCTGGAGGGAGCTGACGTCGCTCGCCGGTACGACATTTCCTATTGTGGCGGTTTGATTGAAGGTGTAGAATTCCAAACCGTTAGTCGATGGCAAATAGTTTAACACAATACCGTTAGCTCTGATCTCATCCATCAAATGTATTCTTGGTCTAAACAAGAAACAAAAATATATTTCCCGATTATATAAAAGGAGGACCAAATATATAAGCACCGAAAATACAAACCGATTACTATTACACGTCGTAGATAAAATCCAGTCAAATATTCTGTTCGTGATAACATTATCGATTATCCATTTTACAGGGATATTCTTTGTCATCTATAAAGACTGGTTCGAATAAACCGCTGAACCAGTGTAACTAAAATCAGATGTTTGCTCTCATACGACCCCTCTCCATTAAAGGCCGCGTCACTAAATTTATATCAACCAATCAGCATCGACACTTCTAAATTCTCGAAGGAGAGAAGCATTCAGATTAGTGTTTCTTATTTCTGTATATTGAAACGAACACAGACGCTCGGTTCCGAATTGGATATATTAGAGGTTCATCTGACGTGATCTCACATGGAAGATATATCAGATACTGATGCAGCGAGGTATCTCAGTGAAGCATCCGATTTTCCGATATTGCGGCTGAACTTACTGTTGTACGTTGGGTGTTACCCATAGTTCCAGAGAGTCACCAAACCGGATGTGACATTGCAATTCTACCACTGACATCTGTGTTTAGAAAAAATGATGAAAATAACATTCAAAACACATTCAAAACAACATACACTTAGCAGTAACATTGCATCATTGAAGTTACATGCATTTGAGCATTAGTGCATGTTAAAACGAATTATATCAATAATTTGATAATGTTTCCAATTTATTGAACGAAGCATATGCGTATGACTGTGTTAAAGATCTGTGAGTCAAGTTCAATACCGAGCACAAACGTAGTAAGGACGCCTTGGGCTCCACAGTTGTGTTGACGTTATGCCAACAATACTGTTCAGTCTGCTGTTTCTGGGGTATCCTTCGCGTCAGTAACGTTTAATGACAATGTAAAGAAATATCGTTTTCAATTTTCTCGCGCCATTTGAAGGATGCTTCGTCTACTACAGAATGGAGGCCATTTTGTAACGAAGGTTTGTCAAGAGAACAGTTAGAATAGCGGGATATCTCGCAGGCAGGAATATGGACTGTTAACTGTAAACGCTATTGAGGGATATGACCTGTTAACTGTAGGTGCTATAGAGGAATGTCGACTGTCAACTGTAAGTGCTATAGAGGAATGTGGACTGTTAACTGTAAGTGCTATAGAGGAATGTGGACTGTTAACTGTAAGTGCTATAGAGGAATGTGGACTGTTTACTGTAAGTGCTATAGAGGAATGTGGACTGTCAACTGTAAGTGCTATAGAGGAATGTGGACTGTTAACTGTAAGTGCTATAGAGGAATGTGGACTGTCAACTGTAAGTGCTATAGAGGAATGTGGACTGTTTACTGTAAGTGCTATAGAGGAATGTGGACTGTCAACTGTAAGTGCTATAGAGGAATGTGGACTGTTTACTGTAAGTGCTATAGAGGAATATGGACTGTTAACTGTAACTGCTATAGATGTATGTCACTACTGATGTTACGAAAATGTTGAAGACCCACACGTTCAAAGACAGCGTGTTTACAGACAATGTCGGCGTCCGGCCAACCTAAACTAGAGTTGCAGTTGATTGTGGTCCTCCCGCTACACAGGGCAAACCCCTCCTGGCACCGGTAGGTCGCTGTTGCCTCCGTGGCCGAGTGGGAGACCTGGACAGAGGCACCCCCGGGGAGAGGGGGCCGGGGACAGTCGAATGGGGACCAGTCGGAGATCACCCCTGAAGCATTCAATTTTACAAATATTTTATGAATTGATGTATCGACTACTGAAAACTTGATCATGTTAACTATGGGCTTCATTGTATCGTCAATCATTAATAGATACGCGTGTGAGTGGTCGTAACGCAGCTCTGAACAGTGTTTCAGTTACATCATGGTATGAATTTGATGTGGAGAAAAAGTCTGAAGTGATGCTGGTCCCAGACCTTTGCACAATTACAATCTTAAACGTCTACCATTATGCAGAGAAAGACCAAAATTGCTAGGCCTAATTTTAGTATGATATTTTGAATTTATGAGATTTATTTTTCTTTCTTTGAAGGGAACACCTTTAGAAAGCAAAGTGTGTTCATCTTCATCTCAATTAGATACTCCAGTAGTGTTTAAATCTTGAATTAAGTATCATTATTATTAAAGTTGCGCTTCTATAGATGCATATACGTAGAGGAAACTGATGGTCGTTACTTCTGTATGTGAGTATATATACATCAGGACATATGTCTTCGAACAACATCATATACTTGGTAACTTATGTCATATGTTGAGCTTAATATTTGGTAATATTCTGTGTGCCAGTTAATACACTCCGTACCTTGTTTTGTTGGTTTTGATACAAAGACTTCCACTTCACACATCGTCATTGAATCACTAACATCCAGTTTCTTCATACTACGGATCTTGACATAGCGACCAAAGACGTCAGGCAGACAGTCCAGCACCTGGCGTTTACCGTGGGGGAACATACCAGGGTGGGAGAAGCAGGACTTGGTGGGTGTGGCAGGGTAGAGTGTGGGGTCGTGCATCAACACCTCCACCTCAAAGTCATGGAGAAACTTCTCTACAACAAGAAATTTCCATTCGATAAATTGTATGTTATTGAAACAAACTATTCCTTTGACAATGTTTGAAGAGACAGGTACATGTGTGCGAACGTATTTATTCAGACGTCAACCCTTTTGGATAACGTGGGTGGCAATCCCTTACCACAACCAGCACACGTCTTCTTGTGTGTTATGGCCAGCCTGTCGATGTAGTAGTATGCCTGTAGGTCCACCTGCCACCATGGGTTAGGGTCCTGGGCGGACACTTGCCAACACGTCGTGCTACTGGCGGTAGGGGAGGGGAATCCGTCCACCACTCTTGCCGCAGGGCTTCCAGTAGTTGAAGACCCCTTGGCCGGCTTCTGAAGTGCAACATTCCTGGTGATGGGTTCTGTAAACAGACAAATATTTCTTAACTGATATATTTTTACATCTATCCCACAGTGCTTCAAGTAGTTGAGGAATGATTGGCCCGCTTCTTAAGTGCAGCATTCCTGCTGACGTTTGTAAACAACCATATATGACAACACCAACAAATGTATGCTTCGCACAGTAATCCTCAGATAAGTAAATGTCAGAGTTCAAATATTCCTTCCACATTACCCAGGACCAAGATGAATGATTGTATTGCCAAGAAAATATATTTGAATCGCTGAAAGCAATTGGAATTATGCATTCCTCTGGTATCCTACTACAAATCAGATGTGCAACAGCGAGTACTGGGTCGTTCTTAAACTACCATAACATTGCGACCCGTGAAGATCCGGAGTAGAATGAATAGGTCTTCAGCAACCAATACTTGCCGTAAAAGACGACTATGCTTGTTGAAAGAGGCGACTATCGGGATCGGGTGGTCAGGCTCGCTGACTTGGTTGATGCATGTCATCGATCCCAATTGCGAGGATCGATGCTCATGATATCAATCACTGGATTGTCCAGACTCAATTATTTACAGACCGTCGCCATATAGCTGTAATATTGCTGAGTGCGGCGTTAAACAACAAACAAACAAAATTTGGCACTGATTTTGAGAGAGGTTCCGAAGTAGCTTACCTCTTTTCATTCCATCCAGAACTCCCTTGCTCAATTTAAGTTTCCTCAGAGGTAGGTTGGTAACCTGAAGACGTTCAGCCTTCAGAGTGTCCAACACGTGGCCCACTGCCATTATCCTCTGCTCGTTTATGTGAAGCTATAATTGACCAAAATAATAACTGGAAATCTCTGAATACAAGCTGCGTGCATGCTAAATACATGCTTTTATCATACATTTGCGGATTTTTGTAATATCAGAAACATACTTCAAATGAAGAGTTGACATTTGTGTTTCGACGGCTTACCTTTACTGTCGCTTACTTCTCTCTATCCAGAACAAAATAGGAACAGAAATTATTAATACACTTACCACGATGTGTTCCGGGAGGAATGTGAACACGATGCGAGCTGGTTGATGGGGAACAAAGGGGAGGGTCGGGAGACGCTGTTCCCCACCATGGTAACGAATATAGGCAAAGGGGACTGCAGCAGTGGTCGAATCCATGACGACCTCCAAGGCTATGTCATTGTTGTCAGTCAGGACTGATATCTTCACGCTGAAAACAAATACTTCACAGCGTCAAATCGAAATAAGGACAGTATATGTGTCTGTTGTGGATTAACCCAAGACGAAAACTGGACAAAAGATTGTACCTTGACCATTTGAGGTAAATTATTAAAAACAAAAGCATCAAAACCCTTTCCATATCCATACGAAATCTCTGCTAAAAGCAGAGTCGATTGTACGATTCCGACTATATCCTGAGCATGTGTTTATGACTCCAGGTGTTCGCGAAAAGGTGAACTTGTCCTGCCTTACCCTTTGAACAAGTCATAAACACAAAAAGAGACAGGCGGTAAAAATGTACACCTATCACAATTCCAGCTATATTACGGAGTGTCAACGTTGCTAAGACCAAGCAGTGGCAGGTCTAGACCATTCGGCAACCCCAGAGATCTGGTACAGTACAGATAAGAATCATAATCAGACCGAAATTCGAGATTCAAACCGAGTGTTAGCGGATCCTAGCACAAATCACCTATACGAATCTGCACAACTAATTGTGACGCTTTAGACGAATGGGCCCTGTAATATGTTGTGAGGAAATTATACATATGTCTGTAGATGAGGTTTTTGTAGTTTACTGTTTGAAGCTTACTCACTCAGAAGATCGAGGTGTGGCCCAGATCTCAACGGAGGAGAAGATGGTTAGTGGACATCTGAACAAAAATTCCGACACCTGAAAATGCCAGAGTCACCATATAAAGCAACTAAAGACGTGAAGATCCATACTTTACAGCACGATCCATACTTAACAGCACGATCCATACTTTGCAGCATTTGCAATATTTAACCATTCTTTATTGTTAACCCTCTAGCTATTTATTTGAACTGTTCA
This sequence comes from Haliotis cracherodii, assembly GCF_022045235.1. NCBI lineage: Eukaryota > Metazoa > Mollusca > Gastropoda > Lepetellida > Haliotidae > Haliotis > Haliotis cracherodii. Next base: position 28,998,915 of record NW_027266330.1, on the reverse strand, counting down.
ATGTATTATTAACCTAGTGTTCTTTACATAAACAAAATTAAAATGAAAGCATATTTCACACATTTTTAAAGGTTCTCCCATACGTATTTGTCGGTCAGTGAAATAATTAAAGGATAGGAGCATCCGAAAAAACGGTTTTTTTAACAGAACAGAATCATATTTATCAATAAAGCTGGTTTTTTTGTTGGTTGTTGTTTAATGCTGCACTAAATAATCGAGTCTGGACTAGACAATCCAGTGATTGATATGAGCATCGATCCACGCAATTGGTTGGTTGATTTGTTGTTTAACGCCGCACTCAGCAATATTCCAGCTATATGTCGGCGGTCTGTAAATAATCAAGTCTCGACCAGCCAATCCAGTGATTGACATCATGAGCATCGATCCACGAAATTTGGATACGATGACATATTTCAACCAAGTCAGCGAGTCTGACCACCGGATCCCGTTGGCCACCTCTTACGACAGGCTCAGTCGCCCTTTACGGCAAACGGGTTGCTGAAGACTTATTCTACCCCGGATCTTCACGGGTCTGTCAATAAAAAAATTATGATCTTACAGCATCTTTCTCGTGGTATTCGTGCAGCGAAGGGGAACAAGTTATGGAGACACCGGTCCACACTTGACCTCTTGAACACCTCATGACGCCCGTGCTGACTTCACCACAAGACAGGGAGTTGGCATTGCACGTGAGTGTAGCGATGGCGTCAGTGTCGGTGTAGGTCAAGGTCATCAAACTGTTCTTAGGGACAGTTGGAGCACCGCAGTCAATGGGCGACCACTCTGTTCATATTGGATGCAATCTTCATAACATCACTGAATTCACATGGCACATCATCTTAAATAGTTGTATTATGTTCTACTTGATTTCGAAAACAAAGAATGAAGTGTTAACTACTTAACGTGATAACGTACGTAACTGAACTATACTACGTCACCTAAAATTGGATGAATGATAAACCATAACTGTGATCGATGACAATAAATACTAAAGCAAGATATAAATATAACTCTAAATTCACATATTCCCTTTACATAAAATCACATACCTCACATATCTATCCAAACATTCTCGCTATCTTGACCTTTGAAAACAATGGGCGGTCGGGTAGCCTGGTGGTTAAAGCGTTCGCTCGTCACGCCGAAGACCCGGGTTCGAATACCGACATGGGTACAATGTGCCCATTTCAGGTGTCCCCCGCCGTGATTTTGCTGAAATATTGCTAAAAGCGGCGTAAAACCATACTCACTCACTCACTTTGAAAACAAGCTAAATATGGCTAAATTTCGCGTTCTTGCGCTATTAGTACATCTATACTTCAGACCACAAAAACGCGAAATCACACCAGACACAGGCAAGGGACCATCTTCCAACACACTCACCACGCAACATCTTCGAGCATGCATGTGTTGAACATATTACCACTTCAAACACATTCAACACACACCATCTTCCAACACACTCAAAGCGACCTCTCATATCCAACTCTCTTTATACTAGACGCTGGCATATGTACCCCACGACCTGCAATATACCCCCACACCTAGAGCCAGACACATATACCCACACACCTCATGCATATACGTACACATAATTATCATCACCCAAGAGGTATCATACCAATTGACCATTCAGAAACCACATTTAGAAATGAGTGTGTTTATGACAGGCAAGATAATACATAGTACATGTTTCACTTCCTAGCAGAGGATTCATACCAATTCCCTATCCAGTAACCACATTCAGAAACAAGTGAGTTCATGCAATGCAGGATAATATATAGTACATATTTCACATACGTTTAAGGGTAAGTCTGCTTCCGTAAACTCCCACTTCACAAAACGTAAGCAGGTCGTTGACGTTCTGTCTGGCCTTGGGTTTAATCCTGACGTATCTCCCCAACACCTCCTTGTCACAGGCCAGTTTCTGGGTGTCTCCATCTGACATCGCGCCATGGTACATGTGACAGACCTCTTCTCCGTCTGACCTCACCGTGATCTCAAAGTCATGTGACCTCGTGGCTGTATTAAAAACAAAGTACGATATAAGGTTCATAGTCAGCGGAAGTGAGTGAGTGAGTTTTGTTTAACGCCACATTGAACAGTATTGGGTTATATCACGTCGTGTCGGCTTCATTGGAAAGGAAGTGATGCTAGCCGTACATGTTTACTAATGTGGAGGAGTTTTACCCACAAACTACTACAATATTAATCAGGTCGAATACACACGGGATCCTGGCACGCCTAAGGAACGCAACTCTGCACAGCTAACTGCAGAAGTTCTGATTAATTGGTCATGCGCCCTGGGGATGTAACAGTGAGTTGAAATTTTAACCATCTTTAAACCGTATTTCATGTTTGAAATCTGGTCCGTTTTCTAAACACATTATAAGTGTTGGCATACCGAGGGCCATGTTCTCAAGAGAGTTGAAATGGCATGAAGAGCGACAGTTTAATATTTAACTCACATAAATTAAAAAAGGGTAAAACGTTGAAGCATTTCGGTGAACTCCTTGCCATGCAGATCGTCTTAACTTAAAATACTTTTAAAACAATTAGACCAACAACTTATTCTGATTCTACGTTGTGTCAGTTACTTTAAATATATGTGTATAATACAATGAAGTTATCATTACAAAACAATACCAGCATTAAACTGTAACTACCTAACGTATTAAATAGTTTGAATAAGAAAATGTTGTGTTAAATTAGAGATTGCAGCCGTATGCAAAATCGGGTTTGACCAGACAAACCAGTGACTAAATTCCCGAGTACCATATATATTCTTTTTTACTCACAACAAGGACCGGTACAGTTGATGGTTGTGATGACAACGCTGTTGACGTAGTAGTAGCCCTGTAAGTCCACCTCCCAGTACACGTTGACGTCGGCTGCGGTGTGTGACCAGCAGGTGTTGTCAGCCCAGACGGGGGAGGAGTTGCCGTCCACGAGCCAGCCAGGTTGAGATCCATCTTTGCCCGAGCTGGATGTGGCGGGTTTGTTCAAGGCAAGGTTTGAACTGACTGATTCTGGTTTAGAGAAAAGTTATAGTAAAACACGCTGCAGCGTTTTATGAAAGTCGTGACACAGCAAGTGCCATCTCGTGACGTTTTTTGACATGGGGATCGAACCACCGATCTTCAGCTATCGGGGCAGACGGTCTATCCACCGGTTGCGGTTAAAAACAGAAACGTATTAACAATATCGATATGTAATGTCAGGTTGGTACTATATTAGTTTGATGACAACACACCCACACAGGGATCACAAGGTGTAGGCATCATTTTTGTCGCATGCACAAAAGTGAGTGAGCGAGTCGTGAGGTAGTTGGGTTCAATGCCGCTTCTTAAGGAAGTGACAACTTAATGTGCGCGCGGGGAGGGGGGGGGGGGGGGGGGGTGGAGGTGGCGACGGGGGACGCGGGTATGTGTGTGTGTGTGTGTGTGTGTGGAGGGGAGGGGGGGGGGGGCTGAAATAAGGTTTCGAAAGTTTACCACTTAAACCCATGGTGCTGTCAAATTCATAAAAACATACGGGTGAACCAGGATCCGAACCCACGGTCATAGGATTCTGGCGTGCCCAAGGGACTCAACTTGGACTTTTTATAGACTTTTAATAGACCGTACACTGTGTTTAAGAACATAATAAGAGATTAATCCATTCTTTGTTAATCAAACTGCAACTATTTAGTATGTGGATAGGAATTCGGTTTATGGACATCAAATTTACGATTAAATCAACATACAGCAGAAGTAAAACTAAAAACGTACCTTTCTTTATACCGCTATTCATGTCAAACACAACCTTTCTATTGTTAAAGCCATTTGTCGCCAGAACAGCAAGTTCATGTGTTGGCTGGTTATGAGGATACTGTGTAATAAGCACGTCATCAATCTCAACCTGGAACACAGGAATATGACCATTAGTCACCCCTCGCGCCTTGTCGCTTATGTTATGTGCGAAAACACAAGCCAATCAGAATACACATATGACGATAAGATAGTTGGTCTACAAGTTTACAAGTATACTTTGTATCTAAAAATGCCGAAGTTAGTCACAGCTGTCTTGACCCTGCTTAATAACAGTGAGTGAGTGAGTGAGTATGGATTTACGCCGCTTTTAGCAATATTCCAGCAATATCCCGGCGGGGGACACCAGAAATGGGCTTCACACATTGAACCCATGTCGGGAATCGAACCCAGGTCTTCGGCGTGACGAGCGAACGCTTTAACCACTAGGCTACCCGACCGCCCCCTGCTTGATAACAAATGGGAATAAATAACAACCGTTATATTTAGAAAGTAACCATGTTACTTTACAAAACGAATTTGCGGTACAACAAGTTGACCAGAGGGAACCAAGTTGATGAAATGACCACGAGAGGGACAGCGGCAGCCACTTGGCTTGACGCGAGAGGTAATGAAAGCAACAGCGAGTTTCACTTTCCTTAACTTTAATTTGTGTGTGATACAATATATATCGTAGAAATAGTGTGTCGTTTCCGTAGTGGAACCATAAGATCTGTCACAGGATTGATATATTAGAACATGGGGCATTGTTGCCCCCTTGACCACGCAAGGATCCACCAGTCTTGGGCTTAATACAAGAATACACTTGGTTATCCGGTGTTGAGGCTCACATCGTCATATATAACTTGATTACTGTTCTATAGGTTGTTATGAGAAAACTCACTCACTCACTTACTCACTCACTCACTCACTCACTCAGGACATTTGTAAGCTCTCTACCTTTCCCTTCTCTAATCAAAAACGTTAACGCCAGAGAACAATAAGTCCCATATTGTCTGCCGAAACAGATTTCAATTGGCGTTGAAGGCAAAATATAGTGATGAAAATGAAAAGTACTGTAAATAAGGACCCGTGAAGATTCAGGGGTAGAATAGGTCTTCAGCAACCCATACTTGCCGTAAAAGGCGACTATGCTTGTCGTAAGAGGCGACTAACGGGATCGGTTGGTCAGGCTCGCTGACTTGGTTGATACATGTCATCGATCCCAATTGCGTGGACCGCCTTCATATAGCTTGAATATTGCTGAGTGCGGCGTTAAACAACAAACAAACAAACAAACAAACAAACAAACAAACAAACTGTAAATAAGCATGACGCCAGGAGCTTGTGATAACATCCGACACTCAGAAGATTTTCATAAAAACGTTCTCAACAGTAAATGAACACATTTAGTTTTACGAAAATGTTCAAATTTCAAAACGAGTTTTAATCTGGTGAGATTCCAAATTGGAATTATATTGATCAGGTGTAAGTTTTATTGTTTATATTTTCTCCCGGCAGCTCCCCCTACATTTGAGGAGAAAAACACACATTACATGAGAACGAAAATCTTACGGTGCCGCTTTGGTGGCATTTGTATTCATTTCTAAATCGAAAGTTCTGTTTATTTCAATAATTCTTTTTATTTTGTCGAAATTTCGATATTTTCCTCTTTATTTCGATTATATTCTCGTAATATTTTCCAGTTACTTCGAGTTTGTTCTCGTAATTTCGATTATTTACTAGTTGTTTTCAGTTTATTTAAAAACATCTAAATTCCAATTTTGTTTCTCGTTACGTCGATTATTTTCTCATTATTTTAAAATTATTTTAAAAACTTAAAATTTCGAGAAACTGATTGAAATAATTAGAAATTTCGATTTAAAAAAAACTAATAATGCTACCAAAGTGGCACCATTGGGCTTTCGTACATTAGTTGGGATACACAACGAGACAAACTTTACCTGAATGTAGTCACTGAGAAAGGTGAATACAACATGGTACTCCGTGTTCTTTCTGATCGCTGGAAAGTTCACACCAACTGATTGTTGTGGTTTAGAGTCTTCTTTAAAATGAAACACGCCGGGATTGTTCAGATCCATACTCATACTCATCGCTGTGGACATTTCCCGTGTTTGGAGAAACACTGTGGGCATGCTGAAAACATATTGTTTCTGGTGTATATGAGTGAGTGAGTATGGGTTTAAGCCGCTTTAAGCAATATCACGGCGGGGGACACCAGAAATGGGCTTCACACATTGTACCCATGTCGGGAATCGAACCCGGTCTCCGCGAACGCTTTAACCATTAGGCTACCCAACCGCGCCGTGTTTATATGGAAGTTTGTTTTGTTTGTTTGTTTGTTGTTTAACGCCGCACTCAGCAATATTACAGCTATATGACGGCGGTCTGTAAATATTAGAGTCTGGACCAGACAATCCGTTGACTGACATCATGAGCATCGACCCAAGCAATCGGGATACGATGACATGCATCAACCAAGTCAGTGAGCTTGATCTGCCCGATCCCGTCAGTCGCCTCTTACGACAAGCATAGTCGCCTTTCACGGCAAGTATGGGTTGCTGAAGACCTATTCTACCCCGGAATCTTCACGGGTCTTATATGGAAGTGCGATCATTAAACGACGTCATGCACTGAGGTCACAGAGCTGAAGAATCGACCATTGTGTGTTATTCATACAAACAATAGCGAGACAGTGTCTGATATATGATAGGAACAACCGGGTAGAAAGTAGAAATAGTGAGTGAGTATTGTTTTACTCCACAGGTAGCAATATTCTAGCAATTGTAGAAATAGGAACATTTAAAAAAAACAAGTAAGGTTGGTTGAACTACGTGTTACACACGTACAGGTAAGTATGCAGTAACATCCCAAACGGGATCGGGTGGTCAGGCTCCCTGACTTGGTTGATGCATGTCATCGTATCCCAACTGCGTGCGTCGATGATCGTGACTTCAATAACTGTATTGTCTGGTCCAGACTCGATTATTTGCAGATCGCTGTCATATAGCTAGGGTATTGCTTAGTGCGGCGTTAAACAACAAACAAACATCGCTTACACACTGTACCTACATGCGCCAGAGATACGCACAGTGTTGACCATCACTTACGACTTCATCCCGTCAGGTGTTGTCCAAAGGTGAAGACTTGAGCCGAGTTTAATAGGACACTTGAAGTCGTACCTGGTCATCTAAAACAAAATAATGTCAGAGAAGGATGTCCCTTAAACGTTAGTGTGTAAGTGTTCTTTATTAACATTTATGTTTACATTTATAACATTTTATTAACATAACCACTTGGTGGTGCATTATCTAGACTTTTTTTATAAAATAACATTTCATTGTAAAACATGGAATATGTAACGATATAATGTAGTCAAAGTTAACATGTGCATAAATAATAATAATAATAATAATGATAATGATGATGATGATGATGATGATGAAATATGTAACGATATAATGTAGTCAAAGTTAACATGTGCATAAAAAATAATAATAATGATAATGATGATGATGAGGAGGAGGAGAAGGAGGAGGAGGAGGATGTCTATCTATATTTATGTGAAGAAGAGAGATACAATATATGGTTTACTAGTTCCAATTTGAGCCAGATTGTCAGGCCATTTGAACTATACATACATTCAAATGCAAATATCTCCGCATAGATAAGCCCGACTGACGTCACAGTTCCCTCTGCGCAACTCACCGCGCCAAACACCATCGGTTGACATGACTGTGGCTGTCCCCGCCATCCGGAACTGCTGTTACAACGTACGACGTTGTCGTCACTGCACATGGCGTAGCCGTCGTCACAGACGTAGGTAGCCACTGCCTCGTCCAGGGAGTAGGATATCTGAACAGCCATGTTCTCCATCAGAGGGGGGAAGGGACAGTCTTGAGGTGACCAGATGCTTTTGTCTCCTGGTTTAGAACATATGACGGTTACTGTGAAATTCCATCAATCTAAACTTCGTTAACCCGGAAATAGGTTAATCCGGACGTGTTCAGTGTTCATACTACCGTTCGGATAAATGGGGTTTCATGGTTTCTGGTCAAATTTTACGTAATAAAAGCTTTTGTAAGCCCATACTAGGCAATCATAAGATTGAACATCCGCAGTTTCCCGTTCACGTGTACAATACTTCGGAGATAAACATACTGTGATTTCTATGAAGAGATACGTTACCTGTAGCGTTAATTGAAATTGAAATTGGAACCGAAAGTGTCATGGATGGTTGTTTGTTGTTTAACGCCGCACTCAGCAATATTCCAGCTATATGACGACGGTCTGTAAACAATCAAGTCTGGACCAGACAATCCAGTGATTGACAGCATGAGCATCGATCCACGCAATTGGGATACGATGACATGCATCAACCAAGTCAGCGAGCCTGACCACCCGATCCCGTTAGTTGCCTCTTACGACAAGCATAGTCGCCTTTTACGGCAAGCATGGGTTGCTGAAGACCTATTCTACCTCGGATCTTCACGGGCCCCATGTATGGCATTTGGTTTCAAATTCAATTTAATGCAATTCAAAATTTATGTTAAAGGGGAATAATTCAAATGCGTTGACGCACATTTTGTTATGTGCAAATATAAATACATTATTAAGCCAATATGAATGTTTCCCTTCATACATGAACGCCGACTTGAGTGTGAGAGAGCAACGACAAGTTCCACACCTGTTGTTGCACCTTGACGCCAGTCTTGATTGAGTTTGATTTTCTTGATTGATATTTTGTCATCCTCCACAACTATTCTGTCAATTAGCGGCGCTGGTACTTGATGGGGGACGGCCAAGAGAGTCTCGTTGTTAACTAGAATCTGAAAACACAGAGTTCATACAGAGTCCACACACTTGTCTGGATACTTGACATGTGCATTCACTTATGCTTTTATTCCCGTTTCAGTTTATGAATTTGAAGGATTTCCCGGCCTGGTTGTTCGTAGTTTCGGATCTGTTGACCTCTTCCGTAAAGCTATTTTTCGCGCAGTGTAACGTTTTGTGGTTGTCAAAAATCTTTTCCAGTTCTAAACATACTGAATATATAACCTGTGAGAGACCGAATGATGTATTGTTGTGCAGTTGTTGGCGCAATTGTCGCAATTGTCTGTGAAGATTTACCCCCTATGGGTCCGCCAGGATCTAATGATGTTTGGATTTAATGTGAATCCCAGATTCGCTCGAAAATGATCTGTCAACAAAAGGCCCATGAATTTCCCTAAAGCTGTAAATGTCTAAGACCTACATCATTTCAGACATCCCTCCCACATTAAGCTGACAAGCCGCGATATAACTGGAATACTGTTCAAAGCGGCGTTAAACCCAACTCACTAACTCGTGTATCTGACCTGAAGGTTGTCCGTTCTGTAGACCAGGACAATATGCGCCACGGTCCGACCCTTGAACGGCATGGGTGTGTCTGCAGGTATGATGGTAGCACTCCCATTGACTTCATAGGAGTAGATGATGTAGGGGCCGGACGCTGGCCAATGGAAGGTCATCTGCAGTGCTGTGTCGTTGCCGGATTTAAACATAATAAAGGATCTGGAACGGACATGAACAATGTATGTGTTCAGCACGAAAACGGAAATGAAACATATACTAGTTGTAGTAGTACCACGAGGGGCACATGGGATATTATACGTCCCGCGTTAGGTTTTATACCACGAGCTGGATAGGGTCCGCTTCAACGAATTTATCTTACCGACATGTTTAAATATGGCACTGTAAAGGTGTTAAGACAAATTCACAATTGATAGAAAACAGCTGTTCGATTCAGCTGAGGTTAACTTGTGCTGTCACGTGAGTTTAATTGACTCGGAAAAAGCTTATTGCATTGAAGCGGGGAAAAAGGATTTATTCTCCCTCGCAAAAATCAACGTGCAGCCTGTATTGCTCGTGGCGGGGTATAAGATATTTATTCCACCGCTGAGAAATTTATTTCCCACCAAGGCGGGTTACACAGTATTTTATCAGGATCACGTGGACCGATCAGATCTCATTATTCTGACATGGAGGTATGATGGATGACCTCAATACATTCTGATGTGTTTCATCATATGGATCTAAGTTTTTATAGATATAACGATGTATCCTTTCCACCAAACACCTGACCATATTTATCAATACGAATGATATAGAGAGGGGTATCTGACCGTAAAAAGTCACAAAATTTCGTTTTTAATTTACATTCCCCACGGGCAAAATTTTATCTTATTTTATTTCATTGAATAAATCTCTAGGTAGTACTTACCCGCTACGTTTAGGTTCAACCCACACTTCATGAGCAAATCCCAGCTTAAGTTGGCACGGAATTTCCACAGAACCAATCTGTGACAAAAGACAAATCAAATTGAGGGACATACAGTGTTTAGAGTGTGCATGAGTCCCATATTTAACCTTAGCCCTTTTTATCAGTTTCTTTGAGAGGTATTTAGAAGTTGGAGTACTAAGTGAGTATAAAATATATGGATGAACAACTGTATTAAAGAAGTTGTTCATCCATTATTCTTATCTTTACTTTTTTATCAGGTGATGTAAGAATGGTCAGGTCATTGCTCTATACTAATAAGTGAAGATGTTTGTCCTATGAGCTTCTAGTGGCTACAGCATTTGTTGGAGACGCCATAATGACCCAGACAGGACAAAGTGGTCCCCTGGAAACTACAGACGGAGAATGCCAGTTTATTCTATATTGCGAGCCAGGATGTTGCTGTTATTTTGGAAATGTCAAACTTTAATTTCTGCACATTTGAAAGGAACGTCCCCTCGTAAATCAAATTCGTAATATTCGATGAAAGTATATTTCACTATATTTTTCAAATTGTTGCTATAATTGTATTTCATGGACTTGTACTATCAGGGCTGTTGCTATTGTGGTGTGTTTGAGACTGTTGAATTACGCTATTGGTATATTTTACTTGGCAACCCGGGGTAGAATGTATCCCCAAACCACTGCTGCCAGTCGCAGGAGGCGATTTATTACAGCCCGTGGTGATTCCTGGTTAGAGTAAGTTTCTTGCCACCCATGCTGGTTGTGAGAGGACACTTAGGGAAGTCAGGCTCACTGACTTGATTGATGGCGTGTCGACGAACCCCGAACCCGCTCATAATTTCAATCACTGGATTGTCTGGTCCAGAATCGATTATTACAGGCCGCCATATTGTTCGAATATTGCTGAGTGTGGCATTAAACAACAAACCCACACATACACTCCTTTCGTATTCCACGCGTTAAGACCCGTGAAGATCCGGGGTAGAATAGGTCTTCAGCAACCCATGCTTGCCGTAAAAGGCGACTATGCTTGTCGTAAGAGGCGACTAACGGGATCGGATGGTCAGGCTCGCTGACTTGGTTGATGCATGTAATCGCATCCCAATTGCTTGGATCGATGATCATGATGTCAATAACTGGATTGTCTGGTCCAGACTCGATAATTTACAGACCGCCGTCATATAGCTGGAATATTGCTGAGTGCGGCGTTAAACAACAAACCTACCTACCTACCACGTGTTAAAGTTTACAACAACATTAAGAGATGTGCAGTTTATCCCAGCTTTCACCCAACCGCCTCATCTGTGTTTCAAGCATCTCTACTCCCTACCATCCCCTTTGTTTCAAGCATCTCTACTCCCTACCACCTCCCGTGTTTCAAGCATCTCTACTCCCTACCACCTCCCGTGTTTCAAGCATCTCTACTCCCTACAATCTCCCCTGTGTTTCAAGCATCTCTACTCCCTACCGTCTCCCCTGTGTTTCAAGCATCTCTACTCCCTACCACCTCCCGTGTTTCAAGCATCTCTACTCCCTACCATCTCTTCTGTGTTTCAAGCATCTCTACTCCCTACCGTCTCCCCTGTGTTTCAAGCATCTCTACTCCCTACCACCTCCCGTGTTTCAAGCATCTCTACTCCCTACCATCTCCTCTGTGTTTCAAGCATCTCTACTCCCTACCACCTCCCGTGTTTCAAGCATCTCTACTCCCTACCATCTCCCGTGTTTCAAGCATCTCTACTCCCTACCATCCCCTGTGTTTCAAGCATCTCTACTCCCTACCATCTCCCGTGTTTCAAGCATCTCTACTCCCTACCATCCCCTGTGTTTCAAGCATCTCTACTCCCTACCATCCTCTGTGTTTCAAGCATCTCTACTCCCAACCATCTTCCGTGTTTCAAGCATCTCTACTCCCTACTGTCTCCCGTGTTTCAAGCATCTCTACTCCCTACCATCTTCCGTGTTTCGAGCATCTCTACTCCCTACCGTCTCCCGTGTTTCAAGCATCTCTACTCCCTACCATCTCCCGTGTTTCAAGCATCTCTACTCCCTACCATCTCCCGTGTTTCAAGCATCTTTACTCCCTACCATCTCCCGTGTTTCAAGCATCCCTACTCCCTACCATCCCCTGTGTTTCAAGCATATCTACTCCCTACCATCCCCTGTGTTTCAAGCATATCTACTCCCTACCATCTCCCGTGTTTCAAGCATCTCTTCTCCCTACCATCCCATTGGTTGCAAGCATCTCTGCTCCCTACCATCCCCTGTGTTTCAAGCATCTCTACTCCATACCGTCTCCTCTGTTCCCGAATCCACCCTGATACAGGCTTTGGGTCGACCCTCCCAGCCCTTGTCAATAGTACAGTACAGCAGGTTGTTGTCGTCACAGCCGCCGGAGTAGCCGTCGTCACAGGAGTACACCGCCACACCCACGGCCAAGGAGTAGTGGACATCGACCATCGCCTTGTCCAGCAGAGGAGGGTTCGGGCATGAGAAGGGGCTCCAGCCGGTCACTGAAAGACGTCCGCAAACATATTGCCAGATGAGTGAGTGGGTTTAACACCGCTTTTAACAGTATTCCAGTTATATCACGGCGTGTCAGCTTAATGTGGGAGGAAAGCCCGAAGTGATGTAAGTCTCAGACGTTTACCATTTCGGTGAAACCCGCAAGCACGGGTATGGTGCAGACAAACCTAGAAACATAATCGGGGCGAACCGGGACTCGAACCCACAATCATAGGTTTCTGGCGTGCCCAAGGGACGCAACTCTGCACAGCGAATAACGGCGCCTTAGGCGACTGGGCCCCCTATTGACAGATGAAAGACCTGATACCTCTTATGAGTGAGGACATTCCACGGCATGGTTTACGACGTTTGTGACACCAAAGGACAGGGGTATGGTGCTGACAAACCAAAGGTCATAGTAAGGTGAATCGGGGATTCGAACTCACGATCAGCGTGTTATATCGAAGAGATGCAAAGGCCTGAAATTTAAGCTACAGGTGTTGGACGTATCAGTTATGTTTGTGGATGTCTACGCAAATTCATTACATGGTAACATTGAAAATATTACAATGAAAATAACAGTTATATAAACTATAAGAATCGTGGAGACAAAATGCTACATGTTTGCAAACAGTACAAACCAATTATAGATGTAATATTTACATAGCAAGGACCTTGGATGCTGATCGAATTCACGGCCAGTAGAGGAAACGCAGTCTATAATTCTTAAACATTAAAATCTGACTTTAACCGAGTTGTATCTAGAAAACCGAAAAACAATGCAGCTGATCAGCCGTGCCTGAAGACGTACGTGTAGCCGTTGGTGTCGGCGTTGACGATGAAGATGCTGTAGACGGAGAGGATCCAAGGGTAGATGGAGCTGCGGATGTCGGAGTAGACGGAGAAGATGTTGCAGATAGAAGTGTAGATGAAGAAGATGCAAGGGTAGATGGAGCTGGTGTTGTCGGGGCAGGTTCTGGCAGGGTCCCGGGGTCAGGGACCCCAGGGGGCAGGAACCTTGCCTCAGTGAGACGCACCAGCCCATAAAGTGACAGAGTCAGGACGCCGGAGAATTGGGTTGTTCCGGCGTCGTGTTCAGCCGTTTTCTTACCGTTTACATAGAGCTGAATAGAAATCGAACACGGTTTAAATAAGTTGGTTGGTTGGTTGGTTGGTTGTTTAAGGCCGCACTCAGCAATATTACAGCTATATGACCGCGGTCTGTAAATAATCGAGTCTGAACCAAACAATCCAGTGCTTAATATCATGAGCATAGATCCACTCAATTTGGATCGATGACATGCATCAACCAAGTCAGCGAGCCTGACCACCCGATCCCGTTAGTCGCCTTTTACGACAAGCATAGTCACCTTTTACGGCAAGCATGGGTTGCTGAAGATCTATTCTACCCCGGATCTTCACGGGTCTGAAACAATAAGACCTCTGGTTATATTTAAATGTAAGTTACTTACAATGTCACTTAGCAAACAAACATTATTTGTACAGGGGCACGGTTGGCCTAGTAGCCCAAGGCGCCGAAATTCGCTTTGCAGAGTTGTGTCCCTCAGTTGTGCAAGGAACCTCTTATCTTGCATACGAATCCTGGATTCGTTTGATAGTGATCTTTGAATGATAATTACCAGCACCACAAAGCACCATACCATTGTTTGTAGGTTTTATCAAAGTGGCAACAGTCTAAGTCCTGCATCGATTCCTCCCACGTTTAGCTTAGCTATGACTGAAACACAGTTCTCAGAAACTTTAATTCACTCGCTCTTCCATCGTTATTTCCAGTCATATGGGATCTGGATTCCTGAGCTGTACCTAAGTTCTGTCAACCTATTGTATAATTGTGTTGCCATGGCAAACGGTAATTTAGACAAGGCATTGAAGTTATAACAAGTATAACAATCTAATATATTATCATTTTCATACAAATGTTTACTTGTATCGGTACTCGCGTTTTTCTGTCTTTTGTCTGCAGCATTACAGCATGAACCGGAAAGATTTGATAAGTAGAGAACAAGTTATAAATGGGTGTACAAATCTTCAAAGTTAAACTTGTTTTGAGATGAATCGGACGTACAATCAGAGCAATGTTATCGATATTTGATGCCTCTCGAAAATATGGGGCGAGTCAGTATAGTTTCACGCGGCTTTTAGCTATATTCCAGCATTGTCACGGCGGGGGACACCAGAAATTGGTTTCACATACTGTGCCAATGTCGAGAATCGAACCTGGGTCTTCAGCGTGACGAGCGAACGCTTTAACAACTAGGCTACCCGACCACCCCTTCGAAAGTATGTTTATGTGATATATGGCTATTGTAATAAAATACTGGAGACATACGTGGTAGGTAGGTAGGTTTGTTGTTTTACTCCGCACTCCGCAATATTCCAGCTATATGACGGCGGTCTGTAAATAATCGAGTCTGGACCAGACAATCCAGTGATTTACGACAAGCATAGTCGCCTGTTACGGCAAGCATGGGTTGCTGAAGAGCTATTCTTAAATAATGATATGCTAAACTACGTCTCATTATGGAACAAGTCATGGATGCACATATATGCATCACACACACAGATTAATATCATAACATTTTCCGAAGGCGAATTAAATGTTACAAACCAACATCTCCGCATACGTACTTCATATTTATTCCGATGAAGGGTAATTCTCCAGGTCGTCTGGGAAGAGGTGAGTGGTCCTGCGATAGAATAGGCTCTACTATTGCTTTCAATGGTGCGCTTTGATATGGAAACGATGAATTTGAAGAGTTGAGATCCATCCTCTCTTAAAGTGATGCCAAAACTGTCAACAATAACAATTGACCAACGGTAACAAAAATAACAAACAACTATTTAAACAACTGCCTGCAATATTTCAGATATATCACACTTCTAGTTACACTGAAAAAAATGGTTAGGGATTATGAATATTTTTGGCGATATTTTAAGTGGTGAAGACTGAGTTTATTTATTTATGGTTGGTTGGTTTGTTTGTTGTTTAACGCCGCACTCAGCAATATTCCAGCTATAAGACGGCGGTCTGTAAATAATCGAGTCTGGACCAGACAATACAGTGATTGACATCATGATCATCGATCCACGCCATTGGGATACGATGACATGCATCAACCAAGTCAACGAGCCTGACCACCCGATCCCGTTAGTCGCCTTATACGACAAGCATAGTCACCTTTTACGGCAAGCATGGGTTGCTGAAGACCTATTCTACCCCGGAATCTCTCTATTTGAATGTGTACGGTACATAAGACCAGTTCATGGTCCCTAACATTAGTTCTTGAGTACTAGTATAAAAAGTCTGGCAAAGCAGTCACTGAACGCATGAAAACGATCTACGCAATATTTCTTGTTTGTTTTATGATTATCTTCACAGCTATAGGTAAACACTCTCGTCTGGACCAGACAATCCAGTGATTCATATCATGAACAACGATCCACGCCGTCGGGGTACGTTAACACGATACCAACCTTGTCACCCAGCCTGAAACTCAATCCCTTAATTCACCTCTTGCGACCAGCATAGGGGACCAATTGTTACCCAGATTTCCATGGGGTCCACGCCATTGCGGCAATTGACATTCAAGACGCACTGAGTCGAAATTCCCACAGGGCGCGCGAGAGTTAAATTCTATATCCGGGTTATTCAAAGTTGAGCAAAGTGCCTGATGTGGAGATAACAAACAAACAAACAACAGCATGCGCAGGCAGTTAGATCGCAGTGCATGAAAAGAGGACAAATTCAAAGCGTAAAATTCATGACCACTTACTCGTTTTGTGTGTTCAGTACCAGTAATATCGAGCTGTTTGCGATTGGAGGACAATCTAATGTCAGTAGGTATCGACCCACGCTCTGCAAAAATAAATCATTCAGTTTGTATTGTGACCTCAATTTGTACTACTTTTAAGACTATCGGCATATTCATAACAACATATTATGGCATTTAATGGCATTGTGTATTCGTGGGAGTCGTGCCATGTTACACTTATCAGAGGGGTACACAAAGTAGGTGATCTAGACTACCAGATGTCGGACTTTCATTGTTATGGAAGCCTCGGTTGCTGAGTGGGTTAGATCGCTGTGTTTGTATGCTGACGATTGTGTGTTTGTGTGCCTCAATCTGAGAATGTGAGTCCGGGATAGGACTTCACCCAAGTACTATAATCTGTACTTCACAAAGAGGGAGTTTAACAAGATTAACGATATTTAGGATAATGATGTCGCAACAAATATATTTCTTCCCAGCCACATATGTTGTAAAAGTGTCATTCTGTGGCGTTTCTTACGTTGTAAAACGCATCTGTCTCCTCAATATCGATCGTACTTGCGAGTTATATCGTTCAATAACAATAATGTTTCAGTTGTCAACATTCCCTTTATGTCGAGCAATATGCCAGCAGCTCTAGCTTTTGGTGTTATATTACTCACCTATTGAGCTACACTCGAGCATACTCTCTCTTCCACGATTTCAAAGTGCGTCATACGATCAAGGTTACAACATTCAATAACTCAGTAAAGCTTTCAAAAAACTTTCATCAGTGACAAAAAAGATATCCGATGTAAATACCGTGTTTTTCAGGTGAACAATTGACTTGTCTTTGCATGTGTTTGTTTCATGCAGAGATTACTTATGATTATAGAAAAAAATTATTCTTTTTTTTTTCAACAAAACTGCAAACGTCTAAGATTAACATCACTTCGGACGTCCCTTCCACATCACACGCCGCGATATAACTGAAATACTGTTCAGACCGGAGTTAAACCTAACTCACTCACTCAAACAAAAGGAATGGGGTTGCAGTGAGCACCAACCTCATCTTCTCGTATCTGCCACACCACACGTCCACACTTCCCAGGAGGGGCGGTCCAGACGTCGTTGTTCCTGCATCTGCTCACGTCGTTACCGTCACAGACGCCGTAGTGTTCACTGACACAGGTGTACCTTGCTACAGCCTCCTGGCCCTCGTACGTCAGCTGGAGAAGATGTCGTCATTACTTTAATAATAAATTGATTATCGTATCACATCCAATTATTAGCAGGCAATAATAACTTAAATATCGTATCACACCTTATTAATTTTGAGGCAATAATATATGAATTATCGTATCACACCTTATTAATTTTGAGGCAATAATAAATTGATTATCGTATCCCACCTTATTCATTTTGAGGCAATAATAAATTTATTATCGTATCACACCTTATTAATTGGGAGGCAAAAAATAATTATACACGAGAACTACATGTATATATGTTTTAATTAATGTGCAAAATTTACAAAACGACTAAAAATGTGAGTGAGTGAGTGAGTGAGTGAGTGAGTATGGTTTTACGCCGCTTTTAGCAATATTCCAGCAATATCACGGCTTTAACCACTAGGCTACCCGACAGCCCCCTAAAAAATGTAGTCATTTAACAAATTGCCTGAAAAATCTGTCTATTCATATTTGATTATGATAATGACTTCCAAAACATTTTGATGTCGTTTTCATCAACCTGGTACTGTTGCAGGATTAAAAGAAAACCTACATTCTTTTGCTTCTAATCCTAGCATGATTACTCACACTGTAATGGGTTTTTTAAGCCCCTTCGACTTTTCGGAGGTTCTGTCAAATATATGGACTGATTTTTTTCAGTCAATTTGTTCCTGATTGAATCAGATCTGACGCACATACTGAACTTACACGTTGACAGTAACATACATATATTAGCACATGGGCTTGTGAGTGAGTTGGGGTTAACGCCGCTTTTAACAGTAATCCAGTTAATTCGCGGCGTGTCAGCTTAATGTGGGAAGAAAAACCCGAAGTGATGGAGGTCTCAGACGTTTACCACTTCGGTGAAACCCACGAGCACGGGTATGGTGCTGACAAACTTAGAAACATAATCGGGGCGAACCGGGATTCGAACCCACAATTATAGGTTTCTGGCGTGCCCAAGGGACGCAACTCTGCATAGCGAATCGCGGCGCCTTAAACGACTGGGCCACCCGTGCCCCCACGCTTGTGTCGTATTGAATATTAACCATATGTCTTTTACATTTCACCAGCGAGAGTTTCTTAAAGATGCAGTGGATGACACACACGATTGTAATAGTCATAATGAAGCTGTAGTGAGAAGGAAGTTGTAGCTGTAGTGACGCTAACAGGGTTAACATGACGTCAACAGTGTGTTGTGACGTCATAATGTTCAAATGATATATTTAGCATCGTCAAATCTCAAGGCAACATCGCTCTACATCATCTCTGATAGTATATATTTCTTTCCATTCCACCAAGACACATATAAACGTTAACTGTTTAGTATCAGCGAAGATAATGAGTGAAGTTTGGAGTGTTTGGAGCAGATTACCGATTAGCATTAAGGAAACATCAATATTGGCCTTCAAACAAAGTGTTTCGCAATAAGTATTTAAACACCTGTAATATTTTTCATTTTATTCGCCTACATGAGAGGTTCCGAAGAGGCACTGCAACTTTGTGGAATTTCCCAAAGAAAGAAAGATGGTTTT
This sequence comes from Haliotis cracherodii, assembly GCF_022045235.1. Classification (NCBI taxonomy): domain Eukaryota; kingdom Metazoa; phylum Mollusca; class Gastropoda; order Lepetellida; family Haliotidae; genus Haliotis; species Haliotis cracherodii. Next base: position 28,979,781 of record NW_027266330.1, on the reverse strand, counting down.
GTGGCAGTAGCGACTGTCTGTTTGTTGTGGACCCGTGAAGGTCCGGGGTGAAAAGGTCTTCAGCAACCCATGCATGCCGTAAAAGGTGACTATGCTTGTCGTAAAAGGCGACTAACGGGATCGGGTGGTCAGGCTCGCTGAATTGGTTGATGTATGTCATCGATCCCAAATGCGTGGATTGATGCTCATGATATCAATCACTGTATTGTCTGGTACAGACTCGCTTATTTACAGACCGCCGTCATATAGCTGGAATATTGCTGAGCGCGGCGTTAAACAACAAACCAACCAACCAACCAACTGTTTGTTGTGATGGTCATTGGCATCAAATTATTGAAGCGCTGGTAAAATGCCGAGGGCGGAAGCGAGTGAGTGAATTTAGGGTTACTTCACCTTGTTCTTGTACACAAGCATGACAGCATTGATCGTTCAAGAAGTTTCTGTATGAGTTTCTAGAAGGCTGGTTGTACCTAACCTACGTAAGAGCGACACGAGGGCGAATCTAGTCCTATCTAGTCATCTTTTGGTGTCTTATGTACTTGCTACCTGTGTACTATCATGAATTACGGGACCTGATATTGTAATCATTTTTCTGAAAGCACCATCCAAATGGTCGTGTGTTTCACCAAAAAGGTAAACGTCTACGATTAGAAACACTTCGGACTTCTTACATTAATCTTACACCTCGTAACATTACTTCAATATTGTTCAAAACAGCATTATACCCAACAATTCTGTACATGTTTTTACCCATCCTTACATTAGTAAGCGTCTTATATTCTTATGCACATATTTTAATATCACATATTTTCTTTTTTAGAATTTTAGTGTTAATGTGCAATATGAATTTCTCTTCTCTTATCTTATCTTATCTTATCTCTCAAAACAGTCCTTGCATCACTGAGTAAATTAGCTTCATCTGAATTATGTGTGTCAAACTGTGGTCACATCTCTGAAATGCACATACAGTGCTTGTTCAGAATCTGGAATAAAGGAAATTAAATATACTACACCCGAGTCACTGCTCCGTCAGGGGTCGGAGGGGACACACAGTCAAAGGGACTCCTAGCTGCAACATTTAAGACACTGATTACAACATACAAATTAAAATATTGACACATCGAAGGCTATTTATGTTTATTGTTTTACGCCGCAGTCAGCAATATTCCAGCTGTATCACGGCGGCCTGTAAATAAACGAGCTTGGGTCAGACATACCAGTAATTGATAGTATAAGCAACGTCTAATGGCGACAATGTACGATAAATTGCACTCAACAAATTCACCAAGTTTAACCACCTGGCCCATATTTTACATGGAATATATTCCAGGCTGTAACCGTAACTGATTTCATTTTAAATATACACGAATAAAATCCAGGTTCGCTGCTGATTTCTGTTTTTATATACAAACAAGGGAGATGATGCTAGTTGGAACAGGACGACCACCAAAAGACATGAGTGAGTGAGTGAGTGAGTGAGTAAGTTGGGTTTAACGCCGGTTTTAACATTATTCCAGTTATATCGCGGCGTGTGGGAGGAAAGCCCAAAGTGATGCAGGTCTCAGACGTTTACCACTTCGGTGAAACCCACGAGCACGGGTATGGTGCTGACAAACCTAGAAACATAATCGGGCCGAACCGGGATTCGAACCCACAATCATAGGTTTCTGGCGTATCCAGGGGACGCAACTCTGCACAGCGAATCGCGGCGCCTTAGACGACTGGGCCACCCGTGCCCCCCAAAAAGACATGAAGGTCAACGATGAGTTTTAAGGGGCTTAGAGAACGTTCTCCCGAATGGAATCTGTTACTTGGTTGGTTTGTTGTTTAACGCCGCACTCAGCAATATTCCAGCTATATGACGGCGGTCTGTAAATAATCGAGTCTGGACCAGACAATCCAGTGGTTAATATCATGAACATCCCAATTGCGTGGATCGATGACATGTATCAACCAAGTCAGCAAGCCTGACCACCCGATCCCGTTAATCGCATTTTACGACAAGCATAGTCACCTTTTACGGCAAGCATGGGTTGCTGAAGACCTAATCTACCCCGGAATCTTCACGGGTCGAATACTGATAATCGAGACTGGATATTCCCTGGCATTGATATTTTGTATTTACTGACTTGTACAAACAACAAGTAGGTGACGCAACACGCTTCACTTATCCAGCCTGGGAAGCTACAAAAGTTGAGAATATATGAGAAGCCATTACCGGAGGGTTTTATTTGCTGCATCAAGGCGTGGGTGATGGAAGTAAGGTTGTCCAGCCTCTTAAACAATGGCGTCATCTCTTCCCGACAAGAGCACATACGAGGGGGTGTTGAATACAAGGCAGTGGTAGTTGACGTGGACGTTGTTGTAGATGTAGGTGTGGTAGTTGTTGGGGGCTGTGTTGTAGTTGTTGTTGTTGTTGTTGTCGACTGAGTAGTCATTTTTGTAGTTGTTGCCTTTGTAGTAGTTGTTGCTGGTGCTGTAGTGACTGTTGGAACAACGTAACTATTACTAAAGTGAGACTATTTAAGGCTCTTTTAGCGCAATGGTTGGTTGGTTGTTTTGTTGTTTAACGCCGCACTCAGCAATATTCCAGCTATATGACGGCGGTCTGTAAATAATCGAGTCTTTACCAGACAATCCAGTGATTGATATCATGAGCATCGATCCATGCAATTGGGATTGATGACATGTATCAACCAAGTCAGCGAGCCTGACCACTCGATCCCGTTAGTCGCCTTTTACGACAAGCATAGTCACCTTTTACGGCAAGCATGGGTTGCTGAAGACCTATTCTACCCCGGAATCTTCAATGGACATACAGTACATTTGTAGAGTACCGCTGCATTACGGGGCAGTAGTGTAACGTTGTGTATGTCAGCTTTATCAGATACAACTAACATGTAGATGTATTGTTGAACACATGCTATTTGGTATGAATGTTTCACTATAATCACTTAAGTTTCCTTTTAGATATTGTTGGCGCTGCTGTAAAAGCCAAGAACGTGATGCAAATACTTAAACTTATGTTGATAGAAAAGAAGAATTGACTTGTCTCAGAGTAGTGTCTTCCTGTCAGCACTGACATAATAGATACTCGGACTCGCGAACCGTCTACTACTAAAACAAGTTAAGAACCACCCGATTTTTATTTGTTACCGATCATGTCATGAGAGATTAACTATAGTAATGTGAAATAATCGCTGCCATGACATATTAACTAGATAGTAATGTGCAATAATCGCTGCCATGACAGATTAACTAGATAGTAATGTGAAAGAATCGCTGCCATGACAGATTAACTAGATAGTAATGTGACATAATCGTTGCCATGACAGATTAACTAGATAGTAATGTGACATAATCTCTGCCATGACAGATTAACTAGATAGTAATGTGACATAATCGCTGCCATGACAGATTAACTAGATAGTAATGTGAAATAATCGCTGCCATGACAGATTAACTAGATAGTAATGTGACATAATCGCTGCCATGACAGATTAACTAGATAGTAATGTGACATAATCTCTGCCATGACAGATTAACTAGATAGTAATGTGAACGAATCTCTGCCATGACAGATTAACTACATAGTAATGTGAACGAATCGCTGCCATGACAGATTAACTAGATAGTAATGTGAACGAATCTCTGCCATGACAGATTTACTAGATAGTAATGTGAACGAATCTCTGCCATGACAGATTAACTAGATAGTAATGTGACATAATCTCTGCCATGACAGATTAACTAGATAGTAATGTGAACGAATCTCTGCCATGACAGATTAACTAGATAGTAATGTGACATAATCTCTGCCATGACAGATTAACTAGATAGTAATGTGAAATAATCTCTGCCATGACAGATTAACTAGATAGTAATATGAACGAATCGGGTACGGTGGTCCTTAACTTGTTTTGGGTAGTATATTATTTAAAGCTGGGGGAACACATCCATATTTCTCGGTTCTCATAATTCAGATTTAGCAATATAATGAACACATGCATACTTTCCTCAATGTCCGGCACACAGTCCTTCACTTTTGGGTGGAAGATATATCCCTTGGGACATTCTTGAATCTCCACCGTCCTCTCTCCTCTACAGAACAGATGGTAGCGCGTGCGAGGGATGCCGGGATACGGGATTTCCCCATCCGGTTGCCCAACACAGGAAGCGGAACACGCCATGCAATACTCTCGACCCAGACACCGTCCTATCCTGTATTCGCCTGAACAAATCAGTTTCATGTGAAACAACATGTTTGTTTTGTATGTTTGTTGTTTAACGCCGCACTCCGCAATATTCCAGCTATATATATGACGGCGGTCTGTAAAATAATCAGTTCTGGATAAGACGATCCAGTGATTTACATCATGAGCAGCTGGCATGCATCAACCAAGTCAGCGAGCATGACCACCCGATCCCGTTAGTCGCCTCTTACGAAAAGCATAGTCGCCTTTTACGGCAAGCATGGGTTGCAGAAGACCTATTCTACCTCGGATCTTCACGGGCCCCATGGATGGCATTTGGTTTCAAATTCAATTTAATGCAATTCAAAATTTATGTTAAAGGGGAATAATTCAAATGCGTTGACGCACATTTTGTTATGTGCAAATATAAATACATTTACTTTTCCGGCAAGCATGGGTTGCTGAAGATCTATTTTACCCCGGATCTTCACGGATCGAAACAACATGTATCTGTCGGAACTTTTTAGCATTGTAGTGTTATTCCATGTTGTGTAAGCGCATGACCAAATCAGTTGTCCATCGTCCGTTGTTTATCTGCCGTCTGTCCGTGATCTGTCCTTTTACTATCTGATATATATCCTGAGCAACAAATGTTCCTGTAACGACCATCTTTTCACATTTTTTAATGGGGGTTCCATCTCAGAATGACATGAAACAGCGTACCAAGCACATCCATGTTAATCAAGAATGATTTGGTTCAAAATCACAAGTTTTAAGTGGAAGACATTTTGTGGAGTATGGGTATGTTACCGGGATAAAAAAAGCAGTATTCAGGCTTTTTGGGTTCTCTTTGTCAGTTGACAAGAAAAACGCTCAAATGTTCATGGTTCATCGTCTTCAGAGATTCCACAATTATCGACGATGATCGAAGCTGGAACAATTGAATGATCGGAGGGTCGATATCTACAAACATTGGATCGACAGCTCGATATAACAAGTACTGTACACACAGAGGAGTAAGTGGTCATGAATTGTACCTTTTCAATTGTCTACCTTTTCATACAATGGAGGGGGAACGGGGTAGCCCAGTCGTTAAAGCGTTCGCTCGTCAAGCCGAAGGCCTGGGTTTGATTCCCCACATGGGTACAATGTGTGAAGCCCATTTCTGAGATCCCCCGCCGTGATATTGCTGGAATATTGCTAAAAACGGTGTAAAATCATGCTCACTCACTCACTCCATCCAATGCATTCCATTGACACAGGAAGTGACACGCCGTTTCAACGTGCACAGAAACACAATATTGACTCTGTGGCAACGCTGACGAGAAGCATCCACACTAAAGATTGGCATAGATAACGGAGGATGTCCAGCAATCCCATATTTGGTCACGATACAGAGATTGGAAGGAGCTTGGCATCTATAAATCATCTCAGAGTCACACTATGCAAACTGATCACACGTTTGATTTTCTAAGTTGATGTTAGGCATCGTATTGCCATTCAGTTTCTGACGCATGTTTTTTTGTACTTACAGGGGGATTTCGGCTCAAACTTGTTGCCACACGGGGTTTTGATCATGTCAAACAGCTGACACGTGGCGCTGCTCTCGTCATACAGGTGCATGTACTGGCACTCCGACTGGTAGGGCTTCAGCCCGAAGTGGTGGTACCTCGTACTGCAGTCGTAATAACGAGCGCAGTTCATTGGGTCCCCGAACTTGGCAGAGGGGTTCATCCGGCAGTAGGTGCTGATTGATTCTGGAATTGAACTTTGACATTTGAGTAAAACTAAGATCTTTTATAGATATTTCATTCTTGTATTGAAGACCTTCCCAAGCTGTGTGTGGTCATGGAATAAACTATCATACAAACAGCATGAATCTCTGATGGGCGGCATGGTAACGGAGTTGTTTAAGCATTGGCTGGGCACTCTGAGGACCTGGTTCAATTTCCAACATGGGCACAATGTATGAAGACTATGGTATCCCGGCTGTGATATGACTTGAATCAGTGTATAAAATCCCAAAAAAAAGGGCAGTCAAACAACTGGACTGCAACATTGCAAAGATACCAGACCAGATAAAATGTTGCCAGTCCAGAATTTTCTAGACTAACGAAAACAAGTAACAAAAGGGTATAAACATATGAATAGAACTATTTTATGTTAGTTCTCAGAATATAACAATAAACTGGTGGATTGTCAACTTCATAACCCACGACCAACGGGCGTGCAACTCTTCACAAATGACCTTCCGTCAGCAAAACAGACCGTCTCGAACTGTCGGACAGGCGGGTATTTTAAACACTGCTTGAATAGTGTTGTGAGTGTTAAATCCCAATTCACATCCCGCTCAGAGACAAACCATTCTAAAACGTCGGGTGACGTTCCTTAATACAGTATTTCCCAACCTCTCTATACTATCGCTGCCACCAGTCAACGCTCCTAAATGTGACAGTTGGCTCCAACCATTCTTGGAGTTGAACACTCAACCCACTGACCCTTATGTTTACCAGCAAGTGATGACTGGCATGACACCCAATACTCTTACCCCGGCTAAATTGTTGTCTTTGTTTGTCAATTACTATCATGTAATTTGTGTAGTAAGAATGTAAGGGGGAAGTTGGCTGATTTTCCGTTCGTCGGCAACCTCGAACCAATCTGATAAAACAAACCAAAATGTAAATTTATCTTGGAAATATTGTCAGGCGTAAACCTTTTCAAAATTCACTATGATTGCATTCCCAGACATAAACAAAAGTATAAACATTTCTTCATTTGGGGTTGGAGGTCAGATTACAAGATTCTTGTAATGGCCGCACCCACACTGGTGGCAGCGACGTTACCGGGAGTGTAACGAAGGTGTTACGCGCTGGCAAGGAGAATGGGTATTTCCTTGCGTTCTAAAGTTGAATTTGGGGGCGGTCGGGTAGCCTAGTGGTTAAAGCGTTCGCTCGTCACGCCGAAGACCCGGGTTCGATTCCCGACATGGGTATAATGTGTGAAGCGCATTTCTGGTGTCCCCCGCCGTGATATTGCTGGAATATTGCTAAAAGCGGCGTAAAACCATACTCACTCACTAAAGTTGAATTGGAATGTGCAGAGACGGTATTTAGCGCATGATGTCTTGTCGTGAAAAATCACTTATATGTGGAAGAATTGTATTTATGTTTTTGATGTAACGAATACCTTATTCTTGATTATTTTGTAGATTTTTTTCAAATATAACTCCCTTCGAAATTGTTATTTTAAAATTGCGATTCTACAATAGTTAAGGTCATTGAACTGCATGAGTGAGTGAGTGAGTTAAAATGTAACGTCTCATCGGCATTATTTCAGCCATATAGCGACGAGACCAAGTTAATATATTCACAATTTAGTTATTAGTGCAAATTTGTATTTAAAAACAAGTTGTGAAACATATTTGAGAATAATATATTTAGAAACAATTCATGAAACATATTTGAGCATAACAATATTATATATACAGTTATAAAACACGGGCTATAGGCCACAACTAACCAAAGCTAGACCATCTCACTGGGGATCATGGGGACTTACAGTACCTCTGCTTCCTGCATGATACCCCAGCAGGATTTACGTCATCACTTTAGCCAGTGGTGGTTGTGAACAATACTAGCCAATATTAAAAAATACTCAGCAATGAGGCTTAAAAACACTGGTTGATGATAGTTACATCGATTATGCTAGGATTACATGCCACACAGGGGGGCAATAATTTTACGATACTTTAACCCACTGGACAGAGCCTTCAATAAAGTCAGTAGATAATAGCATCACACCAAATTTAAAAACAAACATTTAAATGTTCACATACATATTTAAAATTTATTATACAGACCAATTTCTTTCAAATACCTGATAAGATGCCCGCTGACACGGGAAAAGAGATCTTTCAGATTTACGCTTTGATAATGTGAATCCCTTGCGATTGCAAAGGCCACACAGTCAAGCAATATATGCTTGAACTAGACGAACCTTCGGCAAGTTACACAACCTCAACCATGCTGCACATGGGATCTTGCCCTAGGGTATATGCGTTTTGTCATACAGAACACCTTGACGACCCGGTAAAGTCGGCGTGCAGATCGTGTTAGCAACAGCAACAACTCTACACTGACTGAGGACAGGATACATTAAATACCGCCGTAGGAGTCACCAGGCAGGTGTCAGGGTAAATATGTACATTAAACAAAGACAATTACAAGAAAAATGACATTTGCAAAAACAAAATGCGTGACTAGCTGATGAATATCCTATTTCAACTCGCATTTTTAAGTTTAAAAAGTTTACGGTTAACATTGTAACAAAGGTAACGAATGCCGTTTTGAACATTCTATAAATGGCAAGCTTCATGTAATATATCGCTGACTGTGTAACTTTCAATCCATTTTTCTATCATTAAGCACGCCTGATCAACCTGGTATCTCAAACAATAGATGCAGTTTGTGAAAATATCCCAGCGACATCACCCGGATTTGCAACTGCCCTGATTATAGCAGCATGAATAATGCTAATGTGTCTACATGTTCATGTTCCCAACATCATTCGATGGGCGAGTTTCCGGAGTGTATTTATGAATAATGCTAATGTGTCTACATATTCATGTTCCCAACATCATTCGATGGGCGAGTTTCCGGAGTGTATTTAGTTTCTTACTTGAAACCATCTGATACTTAAACTATTACAACGTTTGTTTGTTTGTTGTTGTTTAACGCCGCACTCAGCAATATGCCAGCTGTATGACGGCGGTCTGTAAATAATCGAGTCTGGACCAGACAATCCAGTGATTGACATGAGCATCGATCCATGAATTTGGTTGGTTGGTTGTTTAACGCCGCACTCAGCAATATTCCAACTATATGACGGCGGTCTGTAAATAATCGAGTCTGGACAAGACAATCCAGTGATTAATATCATGAGCATCGATCCACGCAATTGGGATCGATGACATGCATCAACCAATTCAGCGAGCTGACCATCCGATCCCGTTAGTCGCATTTAACGACAAGCATAGTCACCTTTTACGGCAAGCAATGGGTTGCTGAAGACCTATTCTACCCTGGATCTTCACGAGTATACGGCTATACGGCATACATTTGAGCATACATTTATTACTTAGTTCAATCTCTTTAAACTTAGATATTATTCTCCTATACACCTCTCTGCGTGAAGATCCATGTCACGATATGGCTGAAATATTGCCGATGTAACTCACTCACTGCGTGACATCTCCACAGAAGGTTGCCTAGTCTAACAGAAGGCTGAGTGGGTTCCTGAGCAAATCAGATGTCTTCTTCCTAAAATGATTCGGCTTCATTTTTGTACCACCTCGTTTCAAAATTTAAATGTTCTCTCTTTTGAATGCAGGTGCCATGTCGTTCAGAAACAACATGGTGTATTAAATATCCGCAACAATATTATGGCGCAGCCTTAATCATTTACATTCGGAACGTGTCGCTTTAGTTCGTTTTCGAGATACATAACTCAGATATGTGTGGTTTGAATGCTTCGCTCAGCCTGACCGAGAAATTAGAAGCCTCGCTGATTGGCTGGTAAGACAGTTGACCTGACACGACGTTGTATGTTGGTGTCCTCAGATCGTCACGCACAGAGATATTTACTTAGCTATTTAATAATTATTCTTATTGAGTCACTATATTTTGTGCCGTAGTCAGAAAATATTGCAGTTATATAATAATCATGTGATATTTGGAACTATGAGCTCTGCATTTTCCACGTGAGTTAAAAGAGTTTTAATGGAAAATTATTATTGTACATGCGTGTATTTGTAGAAGCAAGGTATATACTTAACAACAAAAATTAGGGATCACAAATATTAATTTGGATTTTTTTTTATGAAATTGGTGTTCTCAGTCTTCACTACAAAAGAAATCCATACAATAATCATGATCCCTAACTTTATTTGTTGAGTATACATACTATCTGTTCATTACATTATGTGAGTGCGCTTTTAATAACCACATGATTATAAAGAATACATTTTTTAATACTCACGAATGAATGTTGGATTTGGCAAATGCAAGTGATACCGAGACACCAGGAGAATGAGTGACTACCGTTTGACTCAGTTTTATCAATATTCCAGCTGGAATGCCGCGAATTAACTCATGCATTGTTATCGGATGGGGAATGGTACCCGAGCCGTGTTATTTTTTGGATGTTTCTAAACTAAAGTCAGGCCATATTCTCTTCAATAAAGCTGTAATCAGTTTACTTACTTTGATAATTTGATGTGCATGTTTTGTCGACTGGATCGAAGACTTCCTCTGAAAATGTACATATTAAATGCGACATAATTTTCCCTCCTTTACAGAGGATGTGTTCAGGTGAGTAGATAGTTCCGGGTTTTGGTGCATAGCCATCTTGTACACACTGACTGGACACAGAGACACACTCGGTCTTGTAATCACCTGAAAACAGGACAAAAGTGAACGGTAAAATGAATGAGTGAGTGAGTGAGTTCGGTTTAACGCCGCTTTTAACAGTATTCCAGTTACATCGCGGCGTGTCAGCTTAATGTGGGAGGAAAGCCCGAAGTGATGCAGGTCTCAGACGTTTACCACTTCGGTGAAACCTACGAGCACGGGTATGGTGCTGACAAACCTAGAAACGTAATCGGAGCGAACCGGGATTCGAACCCACAATCATAGGTTTCTGGCGTGCCCAAGGGACGCAACTCTGCACAGCGAATCGCGGCGCCTTAGACGACTGGGCCACCCGTGGCCCCGTATAATGAATGAAGGAATGAATATATGGATGAATAAATGAAAATATGGATGAATGAGTGAGTGGGTACGGTTTTACTCCGCTTTTAGCAATATTCCAGCAATATCACAGCAATATCAAAATGGGCTTCACACATTGTACCCATGTCGGGAATCGAACCCGGGTCTTCGGTGTGACGAGCAAAAGCTTTAACCACAAGGCTACCCGACCGCCCACCAATGAAAGAATGAATGAAAGAATGAAATATATACTTCTTAATATATCAACAATATGTGGGATTTTTAACTTAGCATTGACAAAATAGTATTTTGTCAACATTTGTCAGTCATTACAGACACGCCCTTTAGATTAATTGATTAACGCGTTACTGAGCAATATTCCAGCTTTTTGACAATGGTCTGTAAATAATCGACTCTGGACCAGACAATCCTGCGATCGACATCATGAGCATCGATATACGCTATTGGGATACGATGACGTGCATCAACCAAGTCAGCGTGCCTGACCACCTGATCCCGTTAGTCGCCTCTTACGATGCTTACGGCAAACATGGCATGGGTTGCTGAAGACCAAGTTTAACCCGGATCTTCACGGGTTTCATCACACAGCTAAACTATCTGATACTGCATAGGTAGTACAAAAATAAAATAAGATACCTTTGTGAGAAAATCCCTATTGTACATTAAATTACCTCCTGCAGCATCATTATTTGGCTGAATCGTGGGAAATAAAATACTTTTATATGTAGTTTATTAGAGTCACCGGGTCGTAAAACGAAGCTCGTCACGGTCAAGTGACTATAGCGCTTTCCCCACTTGACTATCCGGCGGTCGGCACAGTTCGGGACCGTCCGGCACAGCTCGGGGTATTTACGTTCATTAGCGTTTCGTAAGAGAATTTTGTTGCCAGCAATTTTTATTCTCTAGCAGTTTTAGTCGCATACCTTTATCATGTTCTGATTTGATATATGATATCTCATATGACAGCTTAGTCAGTGTTGAAAGTGTTCGAAACTTTGATTTTCGCGCAGTAGCGGGATTATATCATGCTAGGTAGATATTTCTCATGTATGTATGGTGACTTGTGCCACCTTATTAATTGTGAATATCTGGTTGTAAATGTTTAATGATACCGTTGTATAGCCTATGTTCACCGCTTTATTTTGGTATCTACTTCTCCAAATTTGCATTAGTAGTTAGTTTGATGTTCGGGTTTTCCCTATTTTAAAAGCACAACTCTCCAACCTCATCAGGCTATAGCATTTCCCGGCTAGGAAGAGGGCGTTGTCGTCTCCGATGCTGTCATGTGTATCTACCGACAGGATCGCTAGACCGTAAACGGGTCGCTTTGTCACTCAGTGGTCAGGTCGAAAATGAGTTTCGCTAGTAAGTAATTATGGGCCGATTTTAGATCTTGTACTGACTTACTTCTGGTGTTACTTTGCTAAAAATAATTGGTTTAGGTGTTATAGTGTTACATATTATAACCTTTTTTCTAGTAATCTGTGAATAAACAATTTTCCCGGGATTGCCTAATTTAGGTAAAGTACCATTATATTATTGGGAGTTAAGTTACTCTTCCGGTAAAGTACCTGTATATTCTGGAAGTCTAGAATGTTCTAACTCAGTCCAAGCGGCTTTAGTTTTTAAGGCTGTATTTTTATTCAGGCGTTTTCGTCTATCTTAATTGAAGAAGAGACTTATCTTAGGGATGGGCTCTCCTTTCTCACTATCTAACCAAGACGAAGTTATTCGTTCAGTTGAGCGTTGAGTTAATGAACTCCTAAGTGTCCCAATATTACTGCGGGGGACACCAGAAATGGGCTTCACACATTGTACCCATGTCGGGAATCAACCTTGGTCTTCGGCTTTATCTACCAGGCTACCCCACCGCGCCTAATAGCTGTTATACAACTGTTGTTTCACAAATCAGCTCCGACAGCGGTCTGTAAAATAAACGAGTCTGGACCAGACAATCCAGTAATTGACATAATGAACATCGATCCACGCAATTGGGATCGATGACATGTATCAACCAAGTCAGCGAGCCTGACCACCCGATCCCGTTAGTCGCCTTTTACGACAAGCATAGTCGCCTTTACGACAAGAGTGGGTTGCTGAAGACCTACATGACATTGTATTCTATCCCGGATCTTCACGGGTCGCTGTGATCTTTTACCACCTTTACTGTTATTACTTTATGTATATTAAATGACACACCCTGGTCTCCGGGGCACAGCTCTGTGACATTACTTTGCTTGCTTTCTTGTTTAAAGCCGCACTCAGCAATACGGCGGTCTGTAAATAATCGACTCTGGACCAGACAATCCAGTGATTGACATCACGATCATCATCTATGCAATGGGGATGAGAAAGTCAGAGCCTGATCACCCGGTCTCGTTAGTCGCCACTTACGGCAAGCATAGTCACCTTTTACGGCAAGCATGGGTTGCTGAAGACTTATTCTACCCCGGATCTTCACGGATCGGACCTGTAGTTACTTACACTTGGTGGGAGGGGGGTTGTTGCAGGATATTTCGTTATTCGGATGATTTTCTCTGCATGTTGCAAGCTCTGGGTCAAACAACGTGGGGTAGGGGCATTCGTTCTCGTAGACCTTCAGTCCAAAGGTCGTGTTGTCCGTTTTACGGGAACAGTCGTAAAACATTGCACAACTGTCCGGATGAGGAAACTGTAAGTGGTTGTAGATACGACAGTATCTGCGTGCGATAACTGAAATAACAGAGATACAGAATATTTGATTAGGTTTGTTTGGCTTATCTGTTGTTTAACGCTGACTCAGCAATATTCCAGCTTTATGACGGCGGTTTGTAAATGATCGATTCTGGACCAGACAATCCAGTGGTTGACATCATGAGCATCGATCCACACAATTGGGATACGATGTCATGAATCAACCCAGTTGGCGAGCCTTACCACCCGATCACGTTAGTCGTCTCTTACGACAAGCATAGTCGCCTTTACGGCAAGTATGGGTTGCTGAAGACCTATTCTACCCCGGATCTTCACGTGTGCAAAAGGCAAAACAGTGATGAATGGATTGCTAAAATAAGTGACGACACCAGGTGTTCAAATTGTAGTACTCACATTCCTTGTTGATGCACGAAGGGGAAAACCTGACACAGTTTTGAGACGTAGGATCGAATCTCAGTGATGTGGGACAATTGATCCAAACTCCCTGGGTCATGATGCCCTGGGTGTAGCAGTGGAGGTACCCCGTGCAGTCCCAGGGGACCTGAGTCAGACCTGACGACCTCTTGCAGAACAGGTTGACCAGCCAGCGGGGAGCATGGCCGCTCTTCAGCGTCTCCCCTTCAGCTAGTAACATCAGCAGCAGCAGCGACAACCACGCCCACGATGTCATCCTGTAGCCGACTAAAACACATTTAATCCCGATTTGTGACAAAACTATTCAGCTGAAGATATATTAGTTGAATTTATTACTGGTTGACAATCGGCTACAAAATAATATTAATCCACAACATATTTTAACGGGTCTTCATCAACCCATAAAAGGCGACTATGCTTGTCGTAAAAGGCGACCAACGGGATCGGGTGGTCAGACTCGCTGACTTGGTTGATGCATGTCATCGATCCCAAATGCGTGGATCGATGCTCCTAATATCAATCACTGGACTGTTTGGTCCAGACTCGATTTTTTACAGACCGCCGTCAAATAGCTGGAATATTGCTGAGTGCGGCGTAAAACAACAAAACAACCAACCAACAAACATGCATCGCTGCGGGACTTCAGCCCATATAACTGACACACTATGTCAAGAATCAGAATGAGATACACAGCGATATTACTGTTCACTGTTCCAGGTGTGCCTAACTCCTGGAGGGCGCAATCTGTCAGTCCAGTAGTGAGTCAACACATTCTCCTTCTAGTTGCAACTAATACATCTTTAAACCCTACGCATCGATGCTATGTATAAGTTTCTTTTTCACAATTGTATTCAAGTATTTCCTACACAATATGTAAATACCTATTGTTTTTCGATACACACATCTTTGTTCAAAACAGTTCACGATAAATACAGATCAGGGCACGGAGGTAAAAGACCCGTGAAGATTCCGGGATAGAATAGGTCTTCAGCAACCCATACTTGCCGTAAAAGGCGACTATGCTTGCCGTAAAGGCGACCAACGGGATCGGGTGGTCAGGCTCGCTGACTTGGTTGATGCATGTCATCGATCCCAAATGCGTGGACCGATGCTCCTAATATTAATCACTGGACTGTTTGGTCCAGACTCGATTTTTTACAGACCGCCGTCAAATAGCTGGAATATTGCTGAGTGCGGCGTAAAACAACAAAACAACCACCCAACAAACATGCATCGCTGCGGGACTTCAGCCCATATAACTGACACACTATGTCAAGAATCAGAATGAGATACACAGCGATATTACTGTTCACTGTTCCAGGTGTGCCTAACTCCTGGAGGGCGCAATCTGTCAGTCCAGTAGTGAGTCAACACATTCTCCTTCTAGTTGCAAGTAATACATCTTTAAATACCCTGCGCATCAATGCCATGTACACGTTTCTTTTTCACAATTATATTCAAGCATTTCCTACACAATATGTAAATACCTATTGTTTTTCGATACACACATCTTTGTTCAAAACAGTTCACGATAAATACAGATCAGGGCACTGAGGTAAAAGACCCGTGAAGACTCCGGGATAGAATAGGTCTTCAGCAACCCATACTTGCCGTAAAAGGCGACTATGCTTGTCGTAAAAGGCGACTAACGGGATCGGGTGGTCAGGCTCGCTGACTTGGTTGATGCATGTCATCGATCCCAATGGCGTGGATCGATGCTCATGATGTCAATTACTGGATTGTCTGGTCCAGGCTCGATTATTTTATAGACCGCCGTCATATAGCTGGAATATTGCTGAGTGCGGCGTTAAACAACTAACAAACAAACAAACTGAGGTAAAATATTTTTTCAGAGAGCACATACGCGTGACCTGTTATGGTACATAACAGAGTGGGAACTAGAATAGTCGATACTGGTATGAAATAACAGGCTTGCACATTTGAATACATTGGCCAGAGACCATATACCGAGGGATATTGCCTCTGAATTGGTGTTTTTTTAGGCTTTCAATTATTTACGAGGGTGCATGTCCATGTGATGGTACGGAGCTTCATCACTGTACAAAATCTCAGGATTGATAAGGGTGGTTTGTTGTTTAACGCCGCACTCAGCAATATTCCAGCTATATGACGGCGGTCTATAAAATAATCGAGCCTGGACCAGACAATCCAGTAATTGACATCATGAGCATCGATCCACGCCATTGGGATCGATGACATGCATCAACCAAGTCAGCGAGCCTGACCACCCGATCCCGTTAGTCGCCTTTTACGACAAGTATGGGTTGCTGAAGACCTATTCTACCCCGGAATCTTCAATTGGCCCGTGAAGATCCGGGGTAGAATGGGTCTTCAGCAACCCTTGTTGCTACATAAGGTGACTGTGCGAGTCGTAAGAGGCGGGATTTGGGGGTCAGGCTCGCTGACTTGGTTGATGCATGTTATCGATTCCCAGTTGCGTAGATCTATGTTCATGTTGTTAATCATTGGATTGTCTGGTCCAGACTCGATTATTCATATAGCTGGAATATTGCGGCGTTAAACAACAAATAAACAAACGAACACTTCATTAATATACAAAAGCACATACAACATATAAATTACTAAAATGTTTACTTTGGTTTTGAATGTGTACATAGGAGAGGAACATGCAAAGCAAACAATCTGTTTAAGCAACACAAGACTTCGGTGAACCGGACGAGAGACCGACCACATCCCAGTTCTAGCGTCACGCAACACAAAGACATGCACTGTGCTTATATAAGCCTCACCTTGATGTTGGTGTCAGAGCGCAACGAAATCACGACTGTCGGAATCCACGGTAAGTGTGGTATGTACGCCTAACAGAGCGTCTAGCTCACACCGCAACAGATTATGCGCACACGATTTGGCTGCAGGGAACACGTCCACGTGCAATCCCCAATCATTAATGTTATTTTAAGAAGTTGGCGTTCATGTTACACGTCAGTGACCTTTATTTATTACAACGTAATTTGTATGTGACGTTTGAATTCAAATCTTGTAATGACATACTGTCATGTTTGCTGCTCTGCCCGGCCTCTGTCGTTGACAGTTTGATTACCTAACGAAGAATGCTCAACGCTGTTTTCGCTTTGAAACGACTTACCCAAAATACTGAGAATTTATATTGTGAAAAGATCGTTCAACAGAACTAGGAAGCTAAATTAAAAAGAAAATGTATTTTACCCGTCTCGTGAGCCTGGTTTGGTTTGGTTTGTTTGTTGTTTATCGCCGCACCCATAATTTAATCGAGTCTGGACCAGACAATCCAGTGATTGATATCATGAGCATCGATCCACGCAATTGGGATCGAAGACATGCTTCAAATCAAGTCAGCCAGCCTGACCACCCGATCCCGTTAGTCACATTTAACGGCAAGCTTGGGTTGCTGAAGACCTATTCTACCCCGGATCTTCACGGGTCCGTATGGCTGGACATTACCTTAATATATATATATATATATATATATATATATATATATATATATATATATATATATATTTTAATAATGAGTCAAGTGAAATCTAAAATGTAGTGCGTGACACAATAATAAAATATGTTTCTTCTGTAATGCACAGTTTCCACACGGCGCTATGCGAATCTTGGTTGTAGCCACGATACAACAGCACTAATTAAGTGACTGTACACGCGTACCAACTGCTACACAAAAGTTGTTTCTACAGTTTGTTTGTTGTTTAACGCCGCATGCACTCAGCAATATTCCAGCTATATGACGGCGTTTTTTTAAAAAGTAATTTAGTGATTAACAACGTGTCATATACTAAGATACTTTTAAAAAAAATATTTCGATTGATAAAATGAAAACTGTTTGAATTCCAGTCAACATAATTGTTTGGG
The DNA here is from genome assembly GCF_022045235.1 of Haliotis cracherodii. Classification (NCBI taxonomy): domain Eukaryota; kingdom Metazoa; phylum Mollusca; class Gastropoda; order Lepetellida; family Haliotidae; genus Haliotis; species Haliotis cracherodii. The sequence continues at coordinate 28,961,813 of NW_027266330.1, read as the reverse complement.
TTGTTTTGTTGTTTAACCCCGCACTCGGCAATATTCCAGCTACATCTTTCCGCCAAAAGTATTCGGAAAACGAACACAGTAGTTTTTACGTATTTGACAGTGAATCAAGAAATCGCCCGCGTTGTAAATTTCAGATCAAGATTGTTCCGGATTTTAAGCTAGGGTATAGCACGTCACAGTCACGTGAATGAAGTTATGACGTCATTTGTCGTCTGCTTTGTATCGCCCGGGAATGTAAACAACATGGGTCGGTGAGCGAAAGAATTGTCATCCGCTGTAAAAGAAAGGAACGCGTCTTTATATGACGCAGGTATTTTAAAAGGTCTGAAATTGTCAGAATAACGGAAATACCCTCCAGCACAGTATACTCATTTATAGAGAGGTATGTAAATAGTGAAATGTGGAAAATCAAGCCAGACGAGGAAGACCTGTGAAATTTGATGTGCGGAATGGACGACGACTTTCACGTTGCGTGAAAAAGAATCGCAGAAAAACTTTAGATGAAATTACAAATATTTTCAATGAGACCAGGGATAGACCTTTCAGTAAGCGGACAATTGAAAGAAAATTACATTCACAGGGATTCAATAAACGTTCCGTAAAGAAGTCTACCAGAATTCGAGAAGTGAATCGTAGAAATCGTGTAGCATGGTTTAGGGGGAAAAGATGGAAAACCCTATATGATCAGTGGAAACGTGTGATATTTAGCGACGAATGTAAAGTAATTGTGGGACTTGACATTCGTGTACGAGTTTGGAGAAAGGTTGGGGAGGAATGGCTTGGCGATTGTATATGTTCGCCATCGAGGAGGAAGTTTGGCCTTATGATTTGAGGGTGCATTACGTATCATGGAATTGGTACTGCGAGTGTCAGTATATTCGCCTTTAACGACAAGCATAGTCGCCTTTCACGGCTAGTATGGGTTGCTGAAGACCTGTTCTACAACCAACCCCAATTGCGTGGATCGATGCTCATGATTTAAATCACTGGATTGTCTGGTCCAGACTCGATTATTTTACAGACCGCCGTCATATAGCTGGAATATTGCTGAATGCGGCGTTTAACAACAAACAAGATGCCTGGTCTGTAAATAATCGAGTCTGGACCAGACAATCCAGTGATTTACATCATGCACATCCATCCACGTAATTGGGATCGATGATATGCATCAACCAATTCAGTGAGCCTGACCACCGGATCCCGACTACGACAAGCAAAGTCACCTTATACGGCAAGTATGGGTTGCTGAAGACCTATGCTACCCCGGAATCTTCACGGGTCTTATTTGAAATGAATAACATTTGACAGGAAACACCTTCATGGTTCGAACCGTATGACATTTATTAGATGTGTTCCGAAACAGAGATATGTACTTATTTGACATTACATGCAATCAATAATAGTAAACATAAAGATATCTGAATAATAATCAGGCGTTTGATTATCCGTCCTGGTTTACTTTTCGACTGATATTCGTCTCAGCTTTCAATTCCAAATTTCACTTGCCGATCGCCTCCCAACTTGTAACTCGTGTCTTGCTCTCACATGACGTACACATTAAACGTGATCCCTCATGCAGATGGTTCAATAAAACTACCACTAGTACTGCTCGAGCATCTTTGGGGTAAGTTCTGATATCCCCAATCGGTTATCTTTATGGCTTTGCACATTTGAGTACCGCCGAGACAAAAATGAAATTTGACCAAGACGACATGTGATATCTTGACCATCCTGTCAAATTGTCCGATTGACCATTTCCTCGCGATAATTCGCGCGACTTGGCACTGCATTCAGCGCAGAAGACCAGTTAAGACATAGGCGATGTAAATAAACTATGTAGAGAGTAATAACCTAAACGTTTTTGAGTGTTAGGTAAAAAATGACTATATTCATCCGATTTAGTCGGTGAGACCGGGGTGCAATTTGTATAATCCAGTCTATATCCCACTTGAAATGGATTAATAAAGAATTAGACACATCTTCTAATCAACACTTTTAATAATGAATCACTGAACAAAGTGATTATTTCACAAACATGAAATTAACTGAGACAATGATTGTTTTGATTTTTTGAAAAGCCCGTCCCCATGCATCCCCAGGTGGATTGGAACATTAAAGACATGGATAGATAGATGTTGTCTGTATGTAACTAGTTATTTTTCAGGACTCTATAACTTCACAAAGAAACAACTAATTAAATGTCAGACTATAACTAATTCTTTGACCGGAAGATATATGCAGATCAGCTCAATAAGCTCAACTGGATGGTCAAGGAGACCAGTCTTTGATCCTACACTTTCAGTGATATTTCATCAAATTTCAAGAAACAAATCCAAAGCAAATGTCAAAGTAATGACATTTTGAATTCATAATAATGATTACATGCTGGTCATTTAGAATCACATGTTTGGGGTGCACCTCGGTCTTCCCTATATTTCTGAGATGAATTTAATATTCAGATTAATACTTAATGCCATCCTATTGCAAAATGTTTATATATTAATCGTTATTTTAGAGTTATGGTTAACAACAGTAACTGCTCAAGATTTTTTTAAAAGAATATGAAGAGTTATCCCCCCTTGACCATCGGTAATAATTATTGCATTTGTCAGTGGATAACAACAAATGAACGTTACCTGCACGAAATAAATTAACTTTCCATGTTGAATTGCCATCATATACAAATATTTAAAACAAAATCATTACACTTATTTGTTTGTGTAAAAATATGAATGGCAAATTTAAACTAGTCCTTATGATACCTCAACTACTGGGCATTTTGGCGAGGACTGCAGGACGAGTGCCAATTTCTTATGCTCAAAGATATACTAGTTATATATCCTGTCAACAAAACCTCTGAAAGAATTTTATATAATGATTAACTAATTCATTAGCATATTTCCTTGTGATTTAGATTTATGTGTTAAATGCTTCTCAAAAATGATATATTTGTTCATAACTGTACGGTTGGTGGTTGAACTAGAAATAAAAAACAGTACCATAATGAGTGAAACTAAATAAATTGGTTGGGTAAAAAAAGAAAGAGAATTATTCTTTTCAAAGGGTTTCATATTTTTTTTGCTGAAGATATGAACATAATCATTGAGAATGAATAAAACCCATATCATATCACTTCTGTTCAATGTCCTGAAATTTTTTTTCTCCATAGGTCTATGAACAGAATAAATAAAATACAGACCAAACTATGTATGTATGTTTGTATGTTTAGCCACTTTTGCAATACCATTTAATAACTGTGTAATATGCAGATTTACAAGTACCCTTTCAGGGTCAATCACTCATGTCTGTCTTAACTAATGAAAAATCAAAAAGTCAACTCAACATGTTCAAGAAAAATTTATTATTATTAAATAACAATGCCATATGTAAAATTGTATTAACAAATGTCACACCGTGATATAACTAAAAATACTTTTTAAAGCGGTGTTTAACTTATTTCTCTCAGCATGCAGAAGACGAATGGACTAAAAAGTATTTACAATTAGTATTTAGTTTTACAGTACAAGATGAAAGACAAGTTGGGTGCACCCCAGAAAAATTTTTTATGAAGTAAGTTATAAATAAAATTCATCATAAAAATATCTACCATAACAGTTTAAATAAAAAACAGTTTCAGCTGCAGCTAACGCAGAATAGTCTATTCTTCATTTGGTGCCGATGGTTGTTGGTTTGTTGTTTAACGCCGCACTCAGCAACATTCCAGCTATATGGCGGCGGTCTGAAAAAAATCGAGTCTGGACCAGACAATCCAGTGATTTATATCATGAGCATCGATCCACGCAAATGGGATCGATGACATGCATCAAACCAAGTCAGCAAGCCTGACCACCCGATCCCGTTAGTCGCCTTTTACGGCACGCATGGGTTGATGAAGACCTATTATATCCCGGAATCTTCACGGGTCACACGCAATTGGGATCGATGACATGCATCAACCAAGCCAGCGAGCCTGACCACCCGATCCTGTTAGTCGCCTTTAACGGCAAGCATGGGTTGCTTAAGACCTATTCTACCCCGGGATTTTCACGAGTCCCACGCGATGGGGATCGATGACATGCATCAACCAAGTCAGCGAGCCTGACCACCCGATCCCGTTAGTCGCCTCCAGTAGACGATTTATGTAATAAAATTTAATCTACAAGTTTCAGTTAGTTTTATGTTCCGTGTAATCAATTATCGTTAACAACATGTGTGAAGGATGTTTAATTTGAATGAATGAAAATTATAGATTTAAGAACGCTTCATGTTTTACGTGGACCTCTGAAACAGGGCACGTTGAACCATAAGAAAAGGTTCAGGAACATTTACTCTAACTTCATCAACAATGCGACCCCTGAAGATTCCGGGATAGAAGAGGTCTTCAGCAACCCATGCTTGCCGTAAAAGGCGACTATGCTTGTCGTAAAAGGCGACTGACGGGATCGGGTGGTCAGGCTCGCAGACTTGGTTGATAAATGTCGTCGGTCCCAATTGCGTGGATCGATGTTCATGATATAAATCACTGGATTGTCTGGTCAAGATTCGATTATTTACAGACCGCCGTCACATAGCTGGAATATTGCTGAGCGCGGCCTTAAACAACCAACCAACCAACCAACCTTTAAAGGCAAATGACTTGAGACTTTCAAAATCTTACTTCGTCAGTACTGATGCATTGTATTTTTACACCATTCATCAGAAGAGGTGTGCCCTGCACAGAATCAGCAAGGCCATCGATAAGCGATGGTGTATTCATGAAATAGCGTGCAATAATTCTTGGGTTCCGTGCGTTAAGAAGAAGCTTGAGTTTGGCCAGACCAGTCATAGATACTCTTGCTGGAACATTTCTTGATTGGCGCGTAAGAAAGTGACAATTGTCCCTTTTTCTGCCGTTTAATCTCCTTCGATAAGATTTGGGGTCTCTTTTAATTTTAGTAGTTATGCTCAAGAATAATTGAACAAAAATCAACTAGATCTAGTGAGGCTGGTTCACCGACTGTAAGTGGTTGTGAGTCGCTGTGTTCGGGCACCAATGGAGATGTGGCATCGATTGACGGTATGTCAGAGACATGGCAGGACTGTGGACGTACACCTTTTGTAAGTCGGTTTACGTCGCACTCAGCAATATTCCAGCTGTATGACGGCGGTCTATAAATAAACGAGTCTGGACCGGACAATTCAGTGATTCATATGAGCATGGAGCCACGCAATTGGTGAACGCCGCACTCAGCTATATAAATGACAGCGGTCTGTAAATAATCGAGTCGACCAGACAATCCAGTGATTGATATCATAAGCATAGATCCACGCAAGTAGTTGGTTGGATTGTTTTTTAACGCCGCACACAGCAACATTCCAGCTCTATGACGGCGGTTTGTAAGTAATCGAGATCGGGTGGTCAGGCTCGCTGACTTGGTTTGATTCATGTCATCGATCCCAATTGCGTGGACCGATGCTCATGATATTAATCACTGGATTGTCTGGTCCAGACTCGATCATTTACAGACTGCCGTCATAGCTGGAATATTGCTGAGTGCGACGTTATACAACAAACCAAACCAAAATCATATAAAACTGTTTGCTTTATCGTTAACTGTACCACCTAAACTTTGTATCAATGATCATGTTATGGGTTTTGTGATGATTTTGTTAAGAACTGGTTTAAATAACTTTTGTTATATCTAAAAATAGATACATCGAAAATCAGATTCAATCGAAAGGATTCTTTACTTGCTTAAACATATGATCTTTTTCTTAGGTTTAGGTGTTAACCCTGTTGTATTCATATGTCGTCAGTCCCTTCCTGCGTGCTTTTCGTAAAAGGCGACTAACGGGATCGGGTGGTCAGGCTCGCTGAATTGGTTGATGCATGTCATCAATCCCAATTGCGTGGATTGATGCTCATGATATCAATCACTTGATTGTCTGGTCCAGACTCGATTATTTACAGACCGCCGTCATATAGCTTGAATGTTGATGAGTGCGGCGTTAAACGGAGACGAAACCTGAAACACCTGCTACTTTGACCGTTTAGCTGCATTTACTCCCTCGACCACATTACCGCAGTGGTGCAAAGGCACGGATGGACTGACATCTGTCTCCTGATAGAACACTTACTGGTGTGGCGTAATCGCCTCATGTAAGTGTCCTTCAATATGGTGTTGCAATACAGGCACAAATGTGCCACCACGTGCATTCGTGTCAAGAGCGTACACAGGCAGACAGCCTTGACACTTGTTGCATTGCCACGGAGGAGCAAGTGATGGCAATGCTTCTGTCTCCATGAGTTCCAAGTCCCAATTCTCTGAGCTGGTTGCCATGATGATTGATTTCATAGAATGCAACCTGATTGGTTAACATTGCAGCGCGCCGATGGGTCCGTTTCGATGCCTGGCCTGAGCCTTGTTATTCCAAACCGGACCGACCCTTGTGTGTCTTTTCCACAAGAAATGTTTTTTATGACGAGGTAAGACATCTCTTCCAGAAAATGTCTTCCCACAGTCTGAACAACATGTGGACTATCAGGTGTTCTGGGTGACTGACACCAGGCAACTGATCTTTCAAGCATGGCCTTTCTCTTTTATCTTATCTATTTTTTTTTATTTTTTCTTAACTTTTACAACGAGCATGTGCACAGACATGACAGACAGACAACATAGACGACATCTCACCTCAGCCTCCACCCTCGGTTCGTCACCCTATTGGAGTTGAGATCAATCAAGACACAAAGAGTCAGTTCAATCAATCACTTTTTAATAATGAACAACAACAACCAGATATATAGGAAATATGAAAAGACAACTGAGGAGGGAGTGTTTTGCATGTCCCTTCAACAACGCTAAAAAACCTTTTATCTGCCATCTTCAGGCTCTTTGAGTGAAGATGGGGTCACCATAAGATGTGGTCCTTCATCATTTCGACCCAGACAGGTTCCAGCCATGTTTGGGACCCCTCAGTTAAACAGGTACAGTCTATGGTCTCCCTGAAACAGACGTGACACATCACTTGACCACTGTTGCAGCTTATGTATCTCAACATGTTGTTGTGGCGACAGGCACTACATTCACGCTGTATGGAAGTGAGTTGAGCTTCTCCTTAAGGATCGTCGTCAATGTTGTCGTCGTCGTCGCGAACCATGGGCATACCTGAGGAGACGACATCCTCCGGTGATGCTGGTGACCAAGAAGCATCAAGCAGGGTAGGTGTGTCCAGATCCATGGAAGGGAGGGCTGTCAGTTTGAGCTTCATGATCGTCACCGTCAGTGGTCATCATCATCGGAGGCACATATGGCGAATAGGTTGGCTCCCGAGCTCGAGGGGTTTGTTCCCATCACTGATCCAATAGAGTCTGCGCTGAACTGACATCGGGGGAAGGAAGGATGGGTGTCCTTTTAATCCAACAAGAAAAGAACCCTTAAGTATACCCACGATCAAAGTCATGCATTCGTGATACTCATCATCATCATCATAACGGCATACACATCCCAAAGAATAGCATGGTACTTACAGCTGTTCTTGATGAGGGATCTTCAGAGACAATTTCTTCCGTGGTTGCCTTTTTGCAGGTGTGGCAGGTTTCAAAAAGGATGTCCCTTTCGTTTCGATGTCTGCTGCTGCTGTCGTGGTTGGTGCTGGTGCTGTGGTTGCGGCTGCTGTGGTTGTGGTTGCGGCTGCTGTGGTTTCTGCTGTTGTTGCTGCTGCTGGTTTGCTGTTTTTTTCTTCTGGGTCTTCTTTATCTTCTTCTTCGGTGCTACTTTCTTGGGTTCAGTCAGTTTCCTTATCTTTAACGTATCATGTCGCACATCACTTCGTCGGCCTTCATACGTAACTTGGTGTACAAGTCGTCGGCCTTTATCTTTGCACACATCACGTCGTACTCTTCACCCCAAAGTTCAGCGGTCATTTCACCGCTCCCTTCACCACTACCTTCACCACCCATGTCGCTCCGTGTCTTGGCATTCATAACTTTGGACATGATGTTGTCGATTCACTTTTCTGTCCGTTGTTTCTTCCAAGTCTTTACGGATTTGAGTCAACCCGTGATGGTACTCTCTCCAAACACGCGTTTCTTCCAGATAAAACGCCAACAGCCAACACAATGTGAGGAACATCAATCAGAGAACGATGTTGTTGCTTGGACAGCGGTAGGAAAAGTGATTACCAGAGAGCGTCTGTTGGTTTTCAGGCACTGAATCCCTGCTTCCTGGTGGGACAAAACCCAGTCCTTCTAATTGCTTGGTTTCTGTCCCACACGCCACCCCAATGTGGCACAGACGTTGTGTTCCTTTTTTATAGGGTCAGGCTTGTAGCATGGGCGAGAAAGTACAACCTCGTTTCGACCAATCAGTGCGGCCTCTTGGATGGTCCAAAACCCAAGTCTCTGATTGGTCAGATTTCGATACGGTTTTTTTCCTTGTGTGTCCATGTCGATCCACTTTCGATCCTTGTGTTCATCATGGATTCACGAATGTGAGTCAACAGGTCATGGTACTCTCTCCGAACACGTCTGTCTTCCAGACAAAACGCCTACAGCCAACACAGCGTGAAGGACATCGTGACACCCAAAATGATCTAGTCGTCTCTGTACCCAAAGGGGAGCGTGTCTAAAGGCAGTCCTTGACGAATGATCTGTTGAAGATAATCCAATCTGATTTTCTCCCCCTCCTTCCCAGGCCGTTGTCCCAGTATCAGTCCTTTCATGGTGTCAAAGTTGAGGTGTTGTTGAACCCTCGCACTTTGCACGTCATGCGCATTCCATTTGGTCTGGGGTTCATGACCCGTGAAGATTCCGGGGTGGAATAGGTCTTCAGCAACCCATGCTTGCCTTAAAAGGTATGCTGGTCGTAAAAGGTGACTGACGGGATCGTGTGGTCAGGCTCACTGACTTGGTTGATGCATGTCATCGATCCAAATTGCTTGGATCGATGCTCATGATATTAATCACTGGATTGTCTGGTCCAGACTCGATTATTTACAGACCACCGTCATATAGCGGGAATATTGCTGAGTGGGGCGTTTAACAACAAACAAACACACGCCAAAGAAACGCAAGTCGAGTATGCAGTATACATATGATTTATATAACAGTAAAGACAAGAAATACTAATAGAGCAAGATTGACAAAAATTTGATTGAAGACATTTTGATGGATTAAAAGGCAGATGAAATAACTGATTTTTTCAAATGTTAAGGGCTTACACAGTTTCGGGTCAATACCGAAAATGTCAGTCAATACCTGTCGTGACCACCATTAGTATTAGTATTGATCACTGCCACATTTCTCCTGTACATTGAGTGGATCAGACGATTTGTGAAGGCCCTAGGGATCCTCCTGCACACATCCAGAGCAGCCGTGCGTAGTTCATCGGCAGTTGTAGGGACTGGGCGCACATTGTGCAGACGCCTTTTAACCTCATCTCACAAGTGTTCGATGGGGTTCAGATCAAGGCTGAGGGCTGGCCACTGTAGAAAACGGATGTTGTGTTGTTGCAGAAAGACCATGGCAGCTCTGGCAACATGGGGACGAGCGTTGTCCTGCTGGAAAATGTACTGTTCATGTTGTGCTAAAAAATGGAACAACGTGGGGTCTGATCACTTGGTCGATATACCGCTGAGCAGTGACGCCGTGTCCCCGACCTTGACCAACAGTATCGCATTCAGTCCAATCCCTGCCCATATCATGACGCTAGGTCCACCCCATGGATCCCTTTGCACAACATTTCTGTCAGCGAAACGATCACCTCGACGCCGCCAAATTCTGACTCTTCCGTCTGCATGGGAGACACAAAAGCGACTTTCATCAGAGAAGATGACACGCCTCCACTCACGATGACGCCAATTGTGATGACCCTGTGCCCACTGAAGTCGTGCTCTTCGATGCCGTGGTTGGAAAACAGGACGACGTGCTGGTCGGCAACATCTGAAGTTATTGGAACGGAGACGTCGGATCACAGTGTCCCGGCTAATGTGTCGATTATGTGTTCCTATGGTCTGTCGAGCACTTTCACTTGCAGTTAGGAACGGATGTCGCTGGTGTTGACGGGTAATCTGCCGATCTTGTCGAAGTGTGGTGACCCTAGGACGACCGCTCCAAGGAAGGTCATCTGTGGTCTGTGTAGCATTGTATCGCTGCAGGAGACGGTAAATTGTGGTTATGTTAACGTTGAAAATGACGGGCAAAATGTTGGACAGACTCTCCAGCTTCCAAACGTCCGATAGCCTGGTTTCTCTGAATTTGAGTTAGGCGTGGCATTGTTGACCAAGGAGGGTAGGTCCAAGAATCGGCCACAGTTTTATACCCACTACAGTTCGTGACAGTTCGTGCATTTTCGATTTCGCGAGAAATGGGTGCATGATACCCACATATTCATTGAAATGGTGCGTTTTGGCGATTCGTTTTTTGTGTTGCGTTTTTACTCGGGGCTTCCAAAATGCAACCAAAAATATTGATAACACCATCATGCTTTACTACATGCTAAAACTTGATCTCTCTCTCTATCCTTATCCATATAAATATTATAAAAATAATAATATTTATAAACGTGTGTTTGAAGACACGCATGACACCACGTTTGCATGGAGACACGAGTAAAACACAATGTATGTCTATCGATCTGTCTCTATCCTTATCCATCTAAATATTATAAATAATAATATTTATAAACGTCTGTTTGAAGACACGCGTGACACCACGTTGGCATGGAGACACGAAGTACATCACGTTTGCATGTAGACATGGGTGACAGTATGCATGTAGGCATACACGAGTGTCAACTTCTCAGCGTGAATGAGCGAGTGACAACGTCACGCATGTCTATCGATCTATACTACTATAAACGTCTGTTTGTAGCCACGCGTGACACCACGTTTTGCATGGAGACACGAAATACATCACGTAGCCATACCTACATCACGTCAATGTCTGACCATGATTGCCCACCTTTAGAATTCAGACGACGGTTCCACAACATGATCGTGGTGACGGTGGACATGACTACCCCAAAACAGGATCGAAATCTGACGAATCGGAGGCTTGGGTTGTCGACCAATCAGAGGGCTCGCTGCGACGTTCTGGGCTCTGATTGGTCGAACCGGGGTTATGCTATATCTCCCATGGTAAAATGCATTTCCAAAGGGAGAGAAACACAAGGGTCGGTCCAGTTTGGGAAACCGAGGCGCAGGTCGGGCGGCGGAATGGACCAATCAGCGCGCTGCGTGGTGGACCAGTCAGGAAGCAGGTTATTCAGTTCCTCTCCTATAAAACAAGAGCAAAACCACACACAACGTCACAGTCCTAACACTGAAGGAGAGATCAACCATGTCGTCTCGATACAACTGTATGAAGTGCCAGACCGACAGTCAAAGTTACCTGTACTGCCCTGAAGTGTACCGAGTACCACAGTCAAGGTCACCGTCACTATGTCTGTCTGAAGATTAGCAGTCAAGATAAGCAGAAGACTCCCCAGGTCCCATGTTACAACTGCCAAGTCGTGGGTCATTTTGCTGCAGATTGCCCAGAACCCAGTCGAAAGAAGACTTCAGCAGCGGCGTCCATGTCGACACCCGTGACACAAGTGCTTCATCTCATAGAAGCCATGCATAATGGTGTCCGTGCCCTAAAAGAATGCATCGCACAACTCCACGCCTAGGTAAAAGAAAACATGACAGAAGCCCCACAAGAAAGCACCCTTCAAAGCGCCGGCGATGTCATCAGTCCGAGGAGGAGGAGGAGGAAGAAGATAGATCATCTGAGCAAAGTGACAAACGCATGGCACATGCTGCTCCATTGTTTTTCCAGTTTCCAATCGTTTCCAGTGTTCCAGTTTCCTACCAGTTCCAGTTTCCAGTTTGTTTTCCAACGGCCCTTTTCAGGGCCACCCATCTCTCCCGAAAGAACGCTTTCATCCTTGCTTTGACTACCCTCTTCACCATCAATACCCCACCAAAACAAACCAAGAACAAAGAACCCGACCCCCTTCCTTTCCTCCCACCTTCCCGCCCTCTCACCTTCCTAATTCCCATCTTCCCGCCGGCGCCATCTTGGAGGCGCCCGGAACCGGAAGTGACGTAATCGTGACCCACAATGCCCTGCACAGGTCACCAATCCGACCAATCAAACAATTTAAAAACTAAATATATTTTGCAAATACAGTGACTGTCGTGAAACAGTGCTGAACTGTAGGCTGCACTGTACTGCTCAGGGCGTATGAAGAGGGTAACTATGGTGACGCTTGTCAGTTAAATCAAACACACCTAGCTGTGATAAGCGGTGATAAGTTAAATGGGTGATCAGACTCGACAGCGTGACACTTTGTTGGTAATATCTAACGCTGATTAAACTGGTCCAGACTAAATCAAGTTATTATTATATTAATGATACACAAAACTGAACCATAAAACCTGTCGACCAAGGACAGTAAAATTACTAGATTATCACTAGCATGTCATCATAACTATGCATAACGATACAAGGTAAAAATGGGCTATACATCACCGATAACCAAAGGTAGGTCACCATACTAGGTACCATGGGACCCGTGAAGATTCCGGGATAGAATAGGTCTTCAGCAACCCATGCTTACCGTAAAAGGCGACTATGCTCGTCGTAAGAGGCGACAAACGGGATCGGGTTGTTAGGCTCGCTGACTTGGTTGAGCATGTCATCGATCCCAATTGCGTGGATCGATGCTCATGATGTCAATCACTGGATTGTTTGGTCCAGTTTCGATTATTTACAGACCGCCGTCATATAGCTGGAATATTGCTGAGTGCGCTGCTAAACAACAAACAAACACTGACAGTGGAGCACATCTCTGTATCCTCTGGAACAGCAGTCAGGTCCCTTGAAGTGACTACAACAGCAGCATAATGGTTACAACACATGCATTGTATCAAACTGCACCTGGTGCTCATCGTATGAATCTACATGTCGCCATTCCATCTCAGTGGTGTGTATTAACTCGAAACATTGAAACCACCGTATCCACCGATCTAAACCGAAACGTCGCCTTTACATAAATTAGAGAAGTTGCTATCCATAAACGTTGTCTACTTTGTCATCCGTCAACTTCTAAGTAATGCCTATCACACAAATCACCGTGTCAAGTTTGGCCGAAACCGCCACTTCCGTATGCACACAATTCTGAAAGGTTATATCACTATAGTATATACAGTACATCCGTCAGTTCGATATAAGCGTGTTCGTTATGAACGTAGTTTACTGTAATGTCTATCAAACAATTCACCGTATCCAGTTTGGCCGAAACCGCCACTTCTGTATGCACACAATTCTGAAAGGTTATATCACTAAAGTATATACAGTACATCCGTCAGTTCGCTATAAGCGTGTTCGTCATAAACGTAGTTTACTGTAATGTCTATCAAACAATTCACCGTTTCAGTTTGGCCGAAACCGTCTCTTCCGTATGCACACAATTCTGAAATTTATATCACTAAAGTATATACAGTACAACCGTCAGTTCATTACAAGCATGTTCGTTATAAACGTAGTTTACTGTAATGTCTATTCAACAATTCACCGTATCCAGATTGGCCGAAACCGCCTCTTCCGAATGCACACAAATCTGAAAGGTTATATCACTAAGGTATATACAGTACATCCGTCATGATCAGTTCGTTATAAGCGTGTTCGTTATTTCGTATTTCACTGTGACAGTATACATAATTCTGATTTACCTTACACTGTCATGCACTCGTTCAAAGTACTGTAGGTCCATTATCGGTGTGTTGCTGCATCTATACATCAGCTAACGCATTTCTATAGGTCAATTTGGTGCCAGATGAATAGATATAATAGATGAATAACATTCAATTATATCTGGTAGTAAAAGAGTTAGATATTTGTAGCGGAGTAAATAGTGCTTTGTGGGTCGACATGTTATCTTTTAGCATATCAACAAGTCGTCACTTCTTTGAAGTAAATCTGTAAGTCTCGTCTGTGTAGGAGACAAACAACTTTTATGTTTTTGTTGTGAATTAATTAGTTGTCTGTTTTTAGTTATAGATGAAGACGTTGTCAGTTCTTTGTTGAATAAATTGCCTGATTCTTGTTTGTGTCGATACGTTGTAGCTTCTCCGTTGTCGATGGATACGCGTCTGTTCTTTAAAGTAGATCAACGTGTTATCTTTAGTTCTTTCTAGAGCAGAAGGTTGTCAGTTTTAGGACCCGTGAAGATCCCGGTTTGAATAGGTCTTCATGAACCCATGCTTGACGCAAGAGGCGATTAACGCGGTGGTCAGGTGTCCTGACTTGGTTGATGCATGTCATCGTATTCCAATTGCGTAGATCGATGCTGTTGATGTCAATTAATGGATTGTCTGGTCCATACTAGATCCTTTACAGACTGCCGTCATAAAGTTGATATATTGCTGAGTGCGGCGTTAAACAAACAAAACAAAACAGTTCTTTGTAGTTGATAAAATAGAGGAATAATATTGTGTTAATTATTTCCGGTTTGCGGGTATTAATGAGTAGGTTCTAATGGAGGTCCGGATAATTTATTTGGAACCGATGGAGTTTGGTCCTTGTAAACAGCAGGATGTGTGCATCATCTAATTTTTTGTAAACTAACGGTAACACTCAGGAATGACATCATAAACAATGGACACACGCATGTGGACATGTGCATCACAGTGCCGTCCATTGAGAAAACGTTGAAATTTAGCATGACAGTTATTTGTATGCCGTTATATGTTCGGGCTGGGAATCACGTTAACTCGTGGTTTTCAACCGTAATGAGACACGCGTACATTTAGCGTACGATTGTGCTTTTGAATAAACTTCATATCCTGTCACGTGTGCATCGAACATATGTAACGAAAATTAAAGAAATACTTCTGTTAATGTCAATATGACATATATATATGTTCTGAATAAAATAATTCATGAGGCGAATTACTCATCTTTCTTCTTTGCATAACCCCGCACGGGTTAAATTAGAGCCGCAGCCTATTTTGCTTCTTGGGGCGGTGGTAGCCTGGTGGTTAAAGCGTTTTCTCGTCACGCCGACCACCCCGTAAGAAGCGGGGTTATATCGGGTGGTCAGGGCCTCATTTCACAAAGGGATCGTGGCGGTATGACTGTTGTATTCTAAACTATGGCTGTTAGCCACATCTTCAAAGCCATTCCGCTCGTCATTTTAGCGAGTACACACGTATCTTCAAATGCCGCTCTGGCGAGAAGACCGTATGATCGGAGATCTTCGATCGCTTTGTGAACCGGGGCCCAGGTTGACATAGTTGATCATTACATCAACCACTGGTTTCATTCCATTATAAACAGGCCGCCAGATATAAAAAGAATATTGCTCACAACAAACCAAAATTTAGTTGACTTGCCTTTGCATGTGTTTGTGACGGATGCCACCAGTTGGAAGGATAAGCCTACCTTTTCGCGAATACTTGATATCATCACTATTTGATAGTGATTCACGCTCATGGTATAGTCGGAATCTTTCTCATGAACGTGGAAAGGGTTTTGTCGCATATCTTTATGCTTATGGAAAGGGTTTTGTGGATGTTATTCACAGAAACAAATGGGGAATCGTCAATAATTTTGACTGGCCAAGATTATGTATGATGTTCATGCATGTCCCCACATCCGTTGACAGTGAGTGTGGTTTTACGCCGCTTTAAGCAATATTCCAGCATCACACGGCAGGGGACACCAGAAATAGGCTTCACACATATTGTACCCATGTCGGGAATCGGTCTCGGATCTTCGGCGTGACGAGCGAACGCTTTAATCTTCAGGCTACCTGACATCCGTTGACAGGTGAACTGTGTTCAGCTGAACAGGTACAGAAATAGTAGCAGATCTTTCAGGCTGTTTAGTGACTGGTTTGTTTGTTTGTTGCTTAACGCCGTACTCAGCAGTATTCAAGCTATATGACGGCGTTGTGTAGTTAATCGAAGTGATTAATATCATGAGCATCGATCCACGCAATTGGGATTGATGACAAGCATCAACCAAGTCAGCGAGCCTGACCACCCGATTACGTTAGTCGCCCCTTACGACAAGTATAGTCGCCTTTTACGGTAAGCATGGGTTGCTGAAGATCTATTCTATCCCGTCAGCCCGTTTGTTAGTCAGTCCGTTATTATTCTGAATGATGAACGTTGTGTGTGTTGTATTATAAAAAAAACATAAGGGATATGGCAATTATGTTAGATTTCCTCCAGAGAAGACGGAGGTTACAATCTTGAAACAACTGTGGACCCTTGATGACGACCCGTGAAGATTCCGGGGTAGAATAGGTCTTCAGCAACCAATGTTTGCCGTAAAAGGTGACTATTCTTGTCGTAAAAGGCGACTAACGGGATCGGGGGGTCAGGCTCGCTGACTTGGTTGATACATGTCATCGATCCTAATTGCGTGGATCGATGCTCATGATATCAATCACTGGATTGTCTACTCCAGACTCGATTATTTACAGACCGCCGTCATATAGATGGAATATTGGTGAGTGCGGCGTTAAACAACAAACCAACCAACCAACCAACCAACCCTTTGTGACTCTAAACGCCTACATACATGTACATCAGGTGAGGATCGTTGTGGTGGGTTAAAGTCCATTTTAACACTCTTGTTGAAAGTTAATAATTAAAGTCATTGGCGTGTATTCAGCTGATCCTACTCACCAACAACTTATAATATTATTGTAACGCATGCATCCATCAGTGAAGACACGATCCATGTGTTGGGCTGAGTTCTTTATTGCACAGCTTGATCACGTAGTTACAACGGTCCTGTCAACATTATCACATCCAATAATAAAATACTCTATACCAACTGTAACTGACATACATGTATAGTTAGATGCACATTACTCTGTACAGGACGTACAAAATAACTTAATAGCAAAAGAGCATCACAGCATACAAAACATCAACAAAAGGTAAATGGCAAGTGACTGCTTAATTACAATAGAGATATTAACTTTTTATCTTTTCTACTGTACCTTACCATAATTTTTAAGAATGAAATGACGGCAATGTATACAACACTTATAATTACCAACTATGGGCTGAACCACGTATTCTCACGAGCAGGTATTACCTTGGTTACCACTACCATATCCAAGCTACAGTATAGCAAATGCACCAAATAATACAATAATTAACTGTATAGACAAAACTGCCAAACGTTTACTATCAACAGTTATTCTGTACCCAACTACACACTTGAAAAGGTTAAGTTATTACCAAACTGCATGAACAACAATTATACTACTGTTATAAGTGTAAAACAATACAACAATTTTTATCCATATTTTATACATTTTGTAAACAATTTTTCTAAAACAAACTACACTAACCTGAAGTGTGGTTTTCACAAACCCAGCAAGAAAAGAATAGATGTTCCCACTCCTGTTGTCACCAGCCAATTGATCATGCATGTAGCCTGCTCACAGTACAAAATACATGTACATTTCCAAACCAATGAAACTGGCAATGAAACTGGTATTATGAACTCCGAATTTCTTAACCAGAGAAGAGTGTGTGAGTGAGTATGGTTTCACGCCGCTTTTAGCAATATTCCAGCAACATCAAGGCGGGGACACCACAAATGGGCTTCACACACTGTACCCATGTCGGGAATCGAACTCGGGTCTTCGGGGCGACGAGCGAACGCTTTAACGACTAAGCTACCCGACCGCCACTTAACCAGAGAAGAACGTATTGATATTGATGCTTTTGTTCGCTCATCATGTCGTTGACATGACGCCCCAGTATGTCACATCTGCAGAACAAATACTGGATCTGGTATTAATTGAACTGGTCAGTCAGGAGACAGGTGATGTTGCTGGAACACTTCTCGATGGTGTATTTGGTCCAGCCGGCTGCTGCTGCTGCATCTTCTGGGTTGGATGTCAGGAGACAGTTGGGAGCAGCTGTTGGGTTGTAGCTGAAACTGAGGCAAGGCTGGAACACGTGACAATGGTAACCGCATTCATTGGCAGAAGCAACCGTGAGAGATGTCATCGGTGTTTGAACCTTAGTGTTCATCATTTTTTGGTACTTGGTTCCTGAAATCAACACGAATTATCATTTGTTAAAGATGTATATTTCTAAGCTCAGATAATTAAAATACAATAGCTACTTAATCGTCAACAAAAACATGTCATGTTGTATGAATGAATTTGCTTCAATCCTCGAAGCAAAAAAGTTGGAAGCTATTCCAATGCTTGTTTCTTTCTTTCGTTGTTTGACGCCGCATTCAGCAATATTCCAGCTATATAATGGTGTTCTGTAAATAATCGAGTCTGGGCCAAACAATCCAATGACAAACGTCGATCTTCTCAAATGGGATACAACATGCATCAATCAAGTCAGCGAACCTGACCAACCGATCCCGTTAGTCGCCTCTTACAACATGCATGGGTTGCTCAATATCAATTGCAACCCAGATCTTCACCGGTGGGAAGGATTTCAATACAAATAATTGATAATTAGCTATAGGAAGATATCTGCCTGAAAAGATAATAGGGTTGACAGTTACTGGCAGATAGTTTAATAGGTACACAGTTATGGCAGCTCCGTGGCTGTGGAAGGATGGATGACATATTGCCAGATGGTTTCCCAAGTGACAAGGTATATTACCACGTTGTGTTGTTGGCGTGCCTTCAACCTCAACCTCCCCAACAGCTAGATAACCAGTTAAGTGTCTCCAGACCTTCACGAATCTGACCGGTCGTGGGTGGGAACAGTTGAACGTGAAGGTTTCTCCTTGACCAACAGATGCTGGACACTGGCCGCAGACAAAGATTTCCACATCTGGGCAGTCCATGCTGTCATCAGCAGACACGCCCACGTACGCACTTCCCAAGTATGCCTCTGTTTGATACAATATTTTACATATTATGGGTTGTGTGTCCAGTCTGGTCAAAATGGTCAAACTCAGTAATTCAGTGACTTCGTAACTCAACAAATCACTCATCCCTGTTTAAGTAAATGTAAGATAGTTACATCCTTCTTTGTTCGTTCTTTAATGCCGCACTCCGCAATAATGTCGCTAGGTATATGACGACGGTCCGTACACAATACAGTCTGGACAAGACATTCTTGTTATTGACGTCATGACCATCGCACCCGTGAAGATTTGGTCTTCAGCAAGCCATATGTATGTTTGTCATAAGAGGCGACTGACGGGATCGGGTGGTCAGACTCGCTGACATGGTTTATACATGTCATCGTATCCCAAATCCATGAATCGATGCTCATGGTATCAGTCAGTGGATTTTGTAGTACAGACTCGATTATCCGTTTTCAGTATTTACACTGCAGGTACACATAAAACAAGAAAGAAGTGAGCAAAGCCCACATACCCCCGTTATCCCCGCCGGTCACCAACAATTAGTAAACAGTTTGTTAATCAATGAAATATTACATATTTCTACCTGAAGTTAACTTCAATGCTTCCAAAACTAAGATTGAGTTTCAGTGACAATTGATATTAACTATACAAAACCAGTCATCAAAATTTCTAAAATCCATCATGTTTCCATGACAACAGCAAAAGAGAACACTTTCAGAATCTTATAACAGATAAAAAACAATCATAGTGGTTAATGTAGCAAGTTTTCTGAAGCTAGGATTCACAATATTGTAAACATGGATCGTACAAAAACTCTACCGAAAGTTTAAGTTTCTAATGTTTCCATGGAAACGGCAAAAAATAAAAAATTCAGAATCTTCAAACTAGCAAAAGGCACAAGTACTCATTGTGGTAAATGTGTGTAGCAAGCTTGGTGAAGCTAGGGTGCATGGTTAAAAAGTTATGGGCTGTACAAAACACCCACCCTAAAAGTTTAAGTTTTTTAATGTTTCCATGGAAACGGCAAAAATTAAAAAGTCCAGAATCTTCAAACTAGCAAAAGGCACAAGTATTCATGTTGCTAATGTGTGTAGAAAGTTTGGTGAAGCTAGGGTACATAGTCAAAGGATATAGGCCGTACAAAACACCCACCTTAAACGTTTGAGTTTCTTATGTTTCCATGGAAACGGCAAAAATTTAAAAAATCAGAATCTTCAAACTAGCAAAAGGCACAAGTACTCATTGTGGTAAATGTGTGTAGCAAGTTTGGTGAAGCTAGGGTGCATGGTTAAAAAGTTATGGGCCGTACAAAAGCTCGGACTTAAGGACGGAAGGACGGACGAACGGAACGCTATAAACCCCGATTTACTTCGTAAACGGGGGTATAATTACAACTTTGTGGCTTACATGGGACATCGAAGTGTGCAGCTGTTGATATTAAGATTACAATTTCACAAACACGGAGACTCACCATTACCATTGTAAATGGCACTTGTAACATATATGTTATTGATAGTATACCACCCCTGAAGATCACCCTGCCAGGAGGGATTCACATAGTCAAAGTTTATGGCTGCTTGGCTTTGGATGTTCCCATCATTCGCAAACGAAGCGGCGTTGTCGATTCCATTCATTTTACTCGGCTTTCTCAGCATAATGTTCTCTGCCTTAATCAGTACAATATCTGAAAGTATTGAAATCCTGGTGAAATTCACGTCACATTTCATGCAGCAAACACTTTTCTTCAGTAGCCAGAGATACCTTTCACGGTATGTTTTGTAGGTTATGAAAGTAAGTAACAATCTACGAGGAATTACGGTTTATCTTTCCCAGGGAAAATAATAATTTAGACCTCCAGTGAGCGTCGGGAACGAGGGATCTATAGCAAGGCAAAGATGCCCTATATTATTCCTAGCTTTGAGTTGGTTGATCTCTATCTTACCCATAATCAAAAGTAGTACAAACCTCTTAAGACATATTCAGAGAAATGTGTCCCGACGCAGCAGAAAACAAGCGACCTTTTCACGACACCTCGGATTCTGTAAAATAGGGGGCACGGGTGGCCTGGTCGTCTTAGGCGCCGCGATTTGCAATGCAGAGAGTTGCGTCCCTTGGGCGCGCCAATAACCTATGATTCTGGGTTCAAATCCCGGTTCGCCCCGATTATGATTCTAGGTTTGTCAGCACATACCCATGCACAGACACTTGCATCACTTCGGGCTTTCCTCCCACATCAAGCTGACACGCCGTGATATAGCTGGAATACTGTTAAAAGCGGCGTTGAACGCAACTCACTCACTCACCACTTTTGCCTTTAATATGTAGTATTTTTGTGTTAGCTACACGCACACAATTACAACATGCAAATGCAAGTAAACAATTTTGAGTGCGAGAAGATCAGGTGAAGGTCACATGCGTTGACGTAACGTAACAGCGGCTCACTCAAAAATGTTCAAACATTAAACAACGCAAGTCATGCAAACCACCTGGGGGTATGTATGGATGAATGTGGAATATTTATAAAAACGTTAGGTATTCGGAATGTGAATCCAGAATTGTACCACGTCGGTTTGCATATTTTGAACTGGATTTTCTTTAGCGCGTTTTCTATATTTCCCAGCAGAAAATTGGTGAAAATACATTATGTTGCGCGTCATCTGTATCAATTTGATGAAAATAATAACCCTCTTAACCTTATTCAGATTTACGACAATGTCGTATTGGCCACAGCAGATATACACACGAAAATTTATCAAAAGGTGAAGACCCTCCATTCTGTATCCCTTGTGATGAGAGAATCACGGTCAAGCATGTCCTGCTTGACTGTTGATTTTTCCATCATAAGGGATCAATATTTCAAAGTTTCATCGCTAAAGAATCTTTTTAACAATATTAGTTCTCTTTAAAGAAATAGTGAGTGAGTGAGTGAGTGAGTTACGATTGAACGTCACATCGACAGTATTTCAGCCATATCGTGACGAGAAGCACATTTAATACATATATTATGACTAAATAAAAAGCTCTCAATTATCATGTTCCCATGGCGAGAGAGTTAACTGACTATAAAAGTCAAGTTTCCACCCTTGCCGAACTAGGCTGGAATTACTTGGCTCGATCGTAGCGCCACCAGTGGCTATTACCAGGTATGTCCCTTCTGAGCCTCTCCTATGGACCAATCAGATTCCACCTCTCGTATCACTTGCGTTTGCTTCACACAAAATGGTGGCGCCCAGTCAGGACGATCTGATCGATAATCAAGATCTATATTGTGATAAAACGGGTCTTACATCGCAAAATGCATCAAATTACGTGAACTCCTTGATTAAAAACATGACAAGATTTGGAAAATATCTGCTGACGAGTTGGCGGTGCACATGCTTTGCAAATCCTGCAATCGACCGAAATCTACATGACAGTTTACGAACCGGATTTCGATTTCGGTGGGCGAATTTGATTAGACTATGCATAGACTCGTTAGTCCAGCCAAAATGTAGCTCCATAATACCAGCCTAGTTCAGCAAGGGTGGAAACTGGACTTTTATAGTCAGTTAACCTCTTGTCTCGGGAAGATGGTCAATGATGGACAGTACATAATAACTAAAATATCACTCGATTTAAAAAACTAGTTGAGAATATATAAAAGCAGAAAGTATTAGGTAACAACTCATTATTAAAATGAGCTAGAGATCGTTAGTCACTAAAGGGAGATCACCATACTAGGGACCATGTGGGGGTCTTACAGTACCTTTGCTTCCTGCATGGACCCCGGTAGAATTTATATCACCCTACAGTCACTGGCGATAGTTTGCCAGTTAAGCCTTAGATTAAAATGACGAAAATACTACGTTTAAAAGTCTGGCATGCATATAAATACTTCGAATGATTTGGGTTGGTTGGTTTGTTGTTTAACGCCGCTCTCAGCAATATACCAGCTATATGACGGCGGTCTATAAATAATCGAGTCTGGACCAGACAATACAGTGATTGCATGAGCTTCGATCCAAGCAATAGGGATCGTTGACATGCATCAACCAAGTCAGCGAGCCTTACCACCCGATCCCTTTAGTCGCCTTTTACGACAAGAATAGTCACCTTTAACGGCAAGTATGGGTTGCTGAAGACCTATTCTACCCCGGAATGAGTGATTTAGGACTTACATATCCACTCAGAGGGACAATAATTTAACGCTATTTGAACCCCTTCGAGGATACAGGCACCAACAAATTATGTTATTGAATAGCACTACCAATTTATAAAACTAGCTGATCAATGGTGATGTAAATATATGTTTCTTATGAATTGTATAATTATTAACTGAGATTGTTCATGGCTGTGATTGTTTGCTTGTATGTTGTTAAACGCCGTACTCATCATTATTCCAGCTAAATGACGACAGTCTTTAAATAAACGAGTCTAGACCAGACAATCCAGTGATTGATATCATGAGCATGACAGGCATCAACCAAGTCAGTGAGCCCCAACCCGTTAGTCTTACGACAAGCATAGTCGCCCCAACGGCAAGCATGGGGTGCTGAAGACCTATTCTACCCCGGATCTTCACGGGTCCAAATAAGCGAGCCTGACCACCCGATCCCGTTGGTCGCTTCTTCCGACAAGCATAGTCGCTTTGAACGGCATGCATGGGTTGCTGAAGACCGTTTATGGCTTTGCCCTTGACGGGGTTTGAAATACTGTAAAATCATTGTCCCCCTGAGAGGGTATTGTAAAACTATGTCTTTCAAAGTACCTACCTTGGTTTTAATTGCAGCATAATTTTTTGTTTTTTTAATTGATGGCTAAAAATGCATGTCATAGCCAGCAGCTGATCACTGTATCGTCTGGTCTAGACCGCCGTCATATAGCTTGAATATTGCTGAGTGCGCGTAAAACAAACCAACCAACCCAATTGCGTGGATTGATGTTCAACAACTAACTAACTAACTAACTAACTAATGAATGTTGTCCAATCTAACTAACTAATGAATGTTTTCGAAAACGTTAAAATGGTTACATACCTTGTAGAGAAATATAACACAGAGCGACCAGTAGATTGAGGCCTGTTTTTCTCATCGTGGTTGTCTAAGTTTCTGAGCATCAGTCACACTCATACTGTTGTTGAAGGCTGCTTCCGTCATGTTTCATTGCAGAAAATCAATCGACTGAAGTACAGACAAAGCCGCTGATTAAAGCTGTTCGACAAGTGTTTGACACATGAAGTACAAAAATATCATGCTGATGAACTCTTTCCACTCCAATCGATGTATAGATCTACATAGACAATTGGGACTGATCGCCAATTGGACAGATGTGTTATTCGTGGAGTCCGAGTGTTTGACTGTGCCCAAAGCAAATATGAGTCCGCACAACAGGACACTATCGGGATATAAAGGTACGGCTGTCCCGCCACAGGCTTGGCTCCTTCTCATCCTTTGTTCTGGCAATGGTACGTAGCTATCTTCCTCGTCCTGTGTACTGCTATATTAACAAACCAGACCAACGTAAATGTCCTAAGTCAATAAGTTGCTTCTTTAACAATGGTTGAATATTGGTTGAAGTCAATACTTCAACTAATGTTGTGGCTATGAATGAGAATCGCAGTTACTGATGAGTCTAATCATAAACAAATATTGACTTCCTTCGGAACATCTTGTAAGATCATTAACGAGGTACTATCGATTAGTTGCACATGAAAGTCAGTTTTCATCGTAAAGGTAGGTTATTCATAACCTCGACAAAAATCGAACACTAACATTGTGCGTTGTTTATTGCAAACTTGACTACCAGAAGCTCACAGAAGATGACCAACCATCGTATACAGGCAAGTTCAGTGACTTGGTTTGACAAAAATGTCAGTCATAAACCTTTACCAATTAACAAAACTGGTACGAATGACACAAACAATGAACCCCCTACCAAAGAAGACAAAAGTGGAAAAAAATCCAAAATGATTGGATTACTAAATACAACTGGTTACAATTTGACAGTTCACTTGGAATAACTAGTGATGTTTGTGTTTCTGAAACCAAAACCAACACATTACCTGTTGGCTGCCTTAATTATAGGCATTCCACTCTGGTGAGGGACCCGTGAAGATCCGGGGTAGAAGGTCTTCAGCAACCCATGCTTGTCGTAAAAGGCGACTAACGGGATCGGGTGGTCAGGCTCGCTGACTTGGTTGATACATGGCATCTATCCCACCGAACCTGACCACCCGATCCCGTCAGTCGCCTCATACGGCATGGGTTGCTGACGATCTATTCTACCCCGGATCTTCACGGGTCCGTATCAGTTACAAAGAAACTCCTAATATACACAAAATCTCCCACTTCATCATTTGATGTTGAAACAAATTTCCTCGCTGATGTGTAAGTTCCTGATGGCAAGGCTACTACTCTCCAAGAGGTTGTCAAGGAAACTTTACAGGGCCGTGTCAAGCATCGTTGCTGTGGAGTCAGACGGGGCCGCCGTTGTGACTGGACGCAAGAAAGGTTTCGTGGCATTGCTCAACGAAGAATCAACTGTGCCTGTTGTCGGTGTCCACTGCATTGCTCAGCGCCTTGCTCAAGTTACTAGACAGGCTGGTGAAAAATTCCTTACCTGAAGAAATTTCAAGGCACTTTATCAAACATATTCTATTTCTTTAAGAAATCTTCTGTCCCAGATAGCATTCTGACGTTGGCCCAATGTCGGCAATGGCTGGCAGTGTCGCGGTCGGATTTCATACATTGGCCAAACTTTGGTACAACGTCAGGTCGCATTTCGGAAATTATTTCCAAGGGGCGCTACTCTTAATTGACAGCTTCTCATTGAGGGCGCTGCGTTTTAACGCCTCTCTACGAACAGACGGCGCGACACAAGCACAAACTCGATCATCGGAATACATGTCCTATTTTCTTTGAATATATAGAGGTAAGTGTTTAATTAATGTCTTGTTATAATGTTCAAACAGTTCCCGAGAAAAACAACAACCATTGTTCATTCAGAAATATCAACACGAGTAATTATTTTCCAGAAATTGAAAACACCACGTTCACTAACTTCATGACCGAAGCCAAAAAGTAATATGTCACTCTGAAAATATAGCATACCGAAAAAAATCGATCTTGTCCGTGTCATAAAGTGTGACGTGATCGTGAGGACGAGTTAGTGCAAAGAAATGTGCACCGTATCGCGTAAGTTGCAGTAGCTAGACCTAACAGTTGGAGGTCACCGGACAGCGAGCGACCACATGACAACCTAAAAAAATACTGACTATGGTATTTGTTAATGAAAACTAGTTGTTCCTATTCTCGCGTATGTTTACAAAATAACAAGCAAACTCAAATGAAAAGGTCAAATTCGTTTTCGCTTGTGACAACTTAACGTTCAAAAAGATCAATTAAAATGAACGATTGAGAACGAGACTTCTAACATTTAAAGCAATGATAAAATAATACCATGCAGACTCATACTGATCAATGTACGGAGCTTTTCCCAGTTGTCGGGAACATCGCGAGTTCAGTTATCGTTCACCAATCAGTGGCCGTGGGATTGTGTTTGTTGCTATTTGGTTGGTTGGTTTGATGTTTAACGCCGCACTCAGCTATTTTCCAGATCTATGACGGCGCGGTCTGTAAATAATCGAGTCTGGACCAGACAATCCAGTGATTAATATCCTAGGCATCGATCCACGCATGACCGCGGCCCAAGCTCCTCTCTCTGCTAGTGAGAGATTCTGATAGAAGAAATCTCTTTTTTGATCTGTCGTTACTAGGGATGCCAATGAGCACGGCAAATCTGTGCAGCCCACGAGGCTGTCGCACAACGTCTTCAAGCCAACACTGACGGTGCAGGCAGAGACAAAGTTTTAATTTTCTGCACACGTTTTCAATAATATTCAAGTATGGACTTTGTGCCGGCCACAACATTGTCGGGATATTGTTCGTAGTTTTCCCTTGCATCGTATGTCTTGACACATGGTGTGGGGCATTATCATCCTGGAATATCCAGCGGCCCTGCGGAAATACTTTTGCCACTACAGGCCACAAATTCTCATCAAGAAAGTCTACATATTTCTGGGAGTATATGTTCCCATCAACTGGTACCAGTGTCCCCACACCGTCGTATGTCAAGCATCCCCAAAACCTAACAATCACCCACACTTTCGGGTCAGGATCTGCATGTTCACTTAAACACCTCGGGGCCTATTTTTCATCATCCTTTCTCAAAATAACGACTTTTCTATCTTTCCCCAACACAATCTGCGTCTCATCAGTAAAAATAACTCGTTTCCAAAGATTTTCAACAGTTTGATGAAGTCTTGAACGACACCATGCCCGTCTCCGAACCCGATTACGCTTCGATACGACAATTTTCTTCTTTACAACTCTTTCTTTTGTAACCATAAAATTTCAACCATCTATTAATTGATGTCTCAGATATTGTTGTTGGGGCCTGAGCATTAAAAAGTCCTGTTATGTCCTTTAATGTATTCCTCCGATGACCTTTCACTATCCGTAAAAGTTGGCGATCCGACCTGACGTAACATTTTGTTGGCCGACCACTTCGAGGTGTGTTCTCCAGAGATCCACGGTCTTTATGTCGTTTGAGAAATTTCGTAATGGTAGAAGGATTAATTTTCAACCTTTCAGCAATTTTTCGGCCACTTACTCCATCATTTGACATTTGTACAATGATTTCTTTTACATGTACCGGGATTCTCTCCGCTTGGTTGCCATTGCTAAGCAGACGACAAAAATAACAAAAGAGGGGATATTTACTTCCCTTGTCCGATTCATAGGTGTTGACCCACTTAACATCCCCATTACAAAAGATCCGTCATGAATCCGTTTAGTAATTATTTATAGAGAGCGGAAAACGCGAAGCGGTTGTAAATCATATATTCGGCTGCCATTGTGTGGAAAACTTTTTTGGCCTTTGGATGCAGTCACCTTTTACGGCAAGCATGGGTTGATGAAGACCTTTTCTACCCCAGAGTCTTCACGGGTCTGTTGTTATTTGAAAGGGATGGCATAATCGGTTATTTATTTGTGAAATATTTAGAAATTATTAACTACCACGGGAAATTACGGTTAAAACTAAGGTACAGCAGAAAGGTGAAGTTACTGCTTTCGAATAATCTCAGTTGATTTCTATTGGCCGATAAAAGTATTTGCCAAAAATAACACCATTGTACGGAAGCCTTTTAGGGCCATTTGTTTGTTTTTTTTATACAATCTTGAAATTTCAAGATACTAAGTTGAAATTTCAAAATACTATCTTGAAATTTCAAGATATAGAAGTTGAAATTTCAAGATACTAAGTTGAAATTTCAAGATACTAAGTTGATATTTCAAGATTATTCACTTCAAAGGTATTTTTACATCTTAGGGTGTTAAAAACTTATCTTGAAATTTCAACTTAGTATCTTGAGTTTCAATATAGTATCTTGAAATTTCAACTTAGTATCTTGAAATTTCAACTTAATATCTTGAAATTTTAACTTAGTATCGAAAAAATTGTACCATTGAGATCAGACTGTTAGTAAATGGAATTTATCTCTGCTGGTTTATTTGAGACTGTGATACTTTAAGGTTTCTATTTTTCTTTCAGGTGGCGTTTACAGTATTGTGGAGGCATATTTTTAAAGTACATCACAGCCAGAAAGGTATGCATGATGCAATAATATATACAAACATCTTCAATAAAAAAAATTAGATGTGCTGTGCAAAGTTTGATATTGATATGTATATTTTCTGAACAAATATGATTCTTTAAATGTTTTTTGAACTTAGAATATTTATTTTTATTTCAACCTTTGTGCGACCTGAACTTGCTACTGGCCAATATGACATCGTCTTTTGTTGGTTGCCCAGTCATGTGGGCATCAAAGGCAACTCAATGGCTGATGCTGCTGCTAAAGCAGCACTCAACAAATCTGTGACACCACTTCTTATCCCATACACTGATTTTAAACCTGTAATCAGATCTTATATTTGTGATCTTATGCAAAAGAAGTGGGACTCCCAAGTCGGTATCAATAAATTACATGCAATTAAACCAAATATTGGTTACACCTACTTGGGCTGTCAGTCCAGATTTGAAGAGGTCATTATGCGACGATGTCGTATTGGCCATAGCAGGTATACACACGAATATCTTTTGAAAGGTGAGGATCCTCCATTTTGCATCCCTTGTGATGAGAGAATCACCGTCAAGCATGTCCTGCTTGATTGTGTTGATTTTTCCATCACAAGGGATAAATATTTCAATGTTTCAACCTTAAAGGATCTTTTTAATATCAGTGTTCATTTAATTATTGCCTTTTTAAAAGAAATTGAATTGTTGCATAAATTTTGATTGATATGTTTCGTATATAGTATAATTTTTATAATTGGTAAAATAAATTTGATAACTGAGATTGTTAGTGGCTGTATCCTCGAAGGGGGTTGAAGTAGTGTAAAATTATTGTCCCCCTGAGAGGATATGTAAGACCACGTCTTTCAAAGTATATTTATTTTGACCACATTTTTAATAGTAGTATATCTGTTCGTTTACCTTTGGCTAAATTTGTCATAATCGCCAACAGCTGAAGGGATGATGTAAATCCGGCTGGGGTCCATGCAGGTAGCAAAAGTACTGTAAGTCCCCATGGACCCTAGCATGGTGGTCTACCTTCAGTTGCTGGCGCTCTATAGCCCGTTTTTATACTGTCATGTTTTGTATAGTGCTATTGATTTTATGATTAAATACTAGTTTTACATTTATTTCTGTGATATATCTAGTTATTTTACTGTCCCTCGTTGACAGGTTTTTACATAAGCTTCAATCTATGTATTATACTTAACCATTGCTAGTCACAATATGGCTGAAATATTGCCGATGTGACTTAAAACTTAACTCACTCATTGTGCGACCTATCACTTGAACACTACTTCATGGATTCTTTTCCAATAAGGGGTACAGTTTCTATACCCATAGAAAAGGTGCAGTGCGATGTTTGGTTTTGATTAGTGTATTTTCTAAGAAAATATAGCTTTTTTCATGTTTTGAACTTAGAATATTTTTTACTTCAACAATTGTGCTACCTATAACTTGAGAACTACTGCATGGATTCTTTTTATATATTAATTGGCGAGGTTGATTTTGATATGTGTATTTTATGTTTTGAACGGCAAAGGTTGATTTTGATATGTGTAATTTATGTTTTGAACTTAAAATGTGTTTTTTTTTAATTCAACATTGTGTGACCTTAAACTTGAGAACTACTGCATGGATTCTTTCCAAATTTAAGAAACTGATTTCTATAGTACTAATCGAAGAGGTACAGTGCAAATGTTGAATTTGATATGTGTATTTTCGGGGGAAAAAAATATTTGTTTCATGTTTTGAACTTAGAATTATTTTCTTCAACATTTGTGCGACCTATAACTTGAAAACAAATACATGGATTTTTTTCCAATTAGGAGTAGTTTCTATACCAATAGGCGAAGTGCAGTGCAAAATTTGATTTTGATAATTAAGTTTTTTCCATGTTTTGAACTTTAAAAAATGAATGAGTCGTTACCCTTGTTCATTTCAGTGTTAACAGCTTTTCTGCCTATGTATGATGCAAGAGTATTTTGGCATTACTGTTCATGCTACCTTCCCAGTTTTAGCAGTTTTTAACAGTTTAATGATTTGGAGGGGTGGAGGTAGCACTGCTGAGACTTTTTTCAGATATCAAATTATTATTTGGGGTAAGGCAACAATTTTTTATGTGAAAAAAATGTCCCTTGCCTTGCCATATTTATTATACCCCCGACCTTTTAGGTAGGGGGTATATACATGTAGTTGTACCAAGGTTCCGTCCGTCCGTCCGTCCGAAAACTTTGTCCGCGTGATTTCTCTTAAACTATTCATTGGATTCATCTCCAACTTAGTACATATAATCTGTTTCATATGGAGGGGTGCAGTGAAAAGAAAAAAAAATGTATTTATTAATTTTCCATTATTTATGAATTTTTCAAACCCTAACCCTATCCATTTTCTAATGAAAAAGAGTGACTTCCATCAGGCATCTCACACAGTGCAATTTGAGCGTGATGGACTGGTTCCACGGCCACCTCGACAAACTCATGCTGTATCGGGAGATGGGAACTGTTTTTATCAGATCCCTCTCCTATGTGTTAACTGGAAGTCAAGAGCAACATGGAGAACTACAAGCTCTGGTGGTTTCACACACAACGTCACTACAGGGCCACGCGTGGCACTATTTTTAAGCTATTTAAATTGAAACTACTGACACACTAGGCGAGTCGGGGGTGTTAGTGAGCCTAGCTCACTTTTGCCCTTGTTATATTTGTGTCATTGTTTTATTCAGTTACCATGGCACAAGGAGAGACTATGGATACATTTGAAGATCATCCCTGTGATAAGTTCTTCTGACTCTACGTCTGAGGATTGAAAAGGCTCCCCAACCACTCAGCCCAAGTTCTGACTTGTCATTTAACAAATTACTAAAGGTCCCCGAAACCAGAATTCTATTGTCATGTTGTTGCTCTCATCATATCTTTTAATGGATCAAGGAAATGGATTATACATGATAGGACATCCGATGCATGGACTATTTTGCTTGTCTCAGCGTTGCTCCTCAATGCTGAATGTATTGGGTAAGGCCAAGAAATATTAAATGTTTCAATTCATGCCGTCTTATTGTCTGATGGTTTTTAATTTGCAAACTCAGGGGGGAAATCATATATCTTTTAATAGTGTTGAAACATTTGTGAACAATATTCACAATATGCACATAGTCATGAAAATTGTTTTGGAAAGTAAATATTACATCACCAAAGTGTAAATGTATTTAAACCATTCTGATTTTTTTCTTGGCCGTATTTCGAACTATGTATGCCGAGGTACCCTGCCAGAAGAGAGCACATTTCATTGGCATGCTCTTTCGTGGATAGCGTTCAGAGTGAATTTAGTTTGCAGAATTCGAACGTATTGCTTGTTACCTGATGTCTTAACTAGATTGGTACAAACATTTCAGGCTGCCAGGGAGGTAGTGAGGAATTAAACAGGTGTAATCTAACGTTTCGGCCAACGTTGGCTCAACGTCATTTTGACCGGCGGCCCAGCGTTGGCAAAGAAACGTTGACCCAACATTCGGCCAACGATATTCAGGCAACGTTGAGACCCAACGCTAGCGCTGGCCCAACGTCTGACTGCTATCTGGGGTCAGACGGGAGCGTTTCTATGCATTAGAGGAGGTGTTTGAATGTGCAAATGTCGCTTAAAAAGAGATTCACAACGGCAGAATAGATTGGTTTGTTTTTTTGCGGCGCACTCGGCAATATTCCAGCTATATGACGGCAGTCTGTGAATTATCAAATCTTGCCCAGACAGTCCAGTGATAGATATCCATGCTTAAACATCGATCAACACAATGAGGATCGATGACGTGCATCAACCAAGTCAGCGAGCCTGACCATCCGATCCCGGTAGTCGCCTCTTAAGACAAGTATAGGTTGCTTAAGACCTTTTCTACCCCGGGCTGACTGGTTTATGTCATTGGCACAGTTACAACCTAAACTCACTGGTACATTGGCATCGGAACAGCCCTTGTACTTGAATTAATCCATGAACTTCAAATCATTGAGAGATAAAAACAAATGTCTTCACCAATGGCTGATAACCAATGTACTGCCATTTCACTTGGGCAAACGATCCGAGTAGAGAATATGGGTCGTTAGCAATCAATGCTGCTGTAAGAGGCCACCATCGGGATCGGGTGGTCAGGCTCGCGGACGTGGTTGATGCATGTTATCGTATTCCAATATTGCGAGACCCGTGAAGATTCCGGGATAGAATAGGTCTTCAGCAACCCATGCTTGCCGTAAAAGGTGACTATGCTTGTCGTAAGAGGCGACTAACGGGATCTGGTGGTCAGGCTCGCTGACTTGGTTGATACATGTCATCGATCCAAATTGCGAGGATCGATGCTCATGATCTCAATCATTGGATTGTCTGGTCCAGAATCGATTATTAATACAGACCGCCGTCATATAGCTGGAATATTGCTGAGTGCGGCGTTAAACAACAAATAAACAGTATGGTATGGTGTAGTGTAATCAATCTAGGTCGGTAATGTGAGAACAATTAAATCGCACATCAGTAATACACTATTTGAAAACCTGGTCGCCTTAAACGGTACGTACGCGAAAATAAATCCTCAGAAACTAGTTTTATTACCGGGCTATGATATTATGCAGGTTGACTGAACGTGGCTCGTGATGCCTTCCGTATATTTTGAGCGTGTCTCATGTCCACACAATCCTAACTTGCTGTCCAGCGTTAAAAGGGTTATATACCTACTCATTCGCCGGCCATTTTGTTATTCCTCAATTTCTTGAAATAAAATAAAGCGTTGTTTTCTTTGTTTGTTGTCTAACAGCGCACTCAGCAATATTACAGCTATATGACGGCGGTCTGTAAATAATCGAGGCTGGACCAGACAATCACGTGATTAATATCATGCGCATCAATCCACGCAATTGGGATCGATGACGAGCCTGACCACCTGATCCCTCTAGTCGCCTCTCACGACAAGCATAGTCGCATTTTACGGCAAGCATGGGTTG
Organism: Haliotis cracherodii; assembly: GCF_022045235.1. Taxonomy (NCBI): domain Eukaryota; kingdom Metazoa; phylum Mollusca; class Gastropoda; order Lepetellida; family Haliotidae; genus Haliotis; species Haliotis cracherodii. The sequence continues at coordinate 28,928,378 of NW_027266330.1, read as the reverse complement.
CTGAAGGCCTATTCTACCCCAGATCTTCATGGGTCATGTGAGATTTTGAGCTTTTGGAAAATTGTCAAACTTTATCATAACCAGTTTTTGAACTGTGGAGTTTGAATTGTTAACCTGATTAGCAAACATCAATGATACGAATATATTCTCTGCAGGCTTGCGGCCTCTCACTGAATTATATGACAGAAATGACCCTTTACCCTGACCACGCGGTAATGGTTGGTTGGTTTGTTGTTTAACGCCGCACTCAGCAATATTCCAGCTATATGACGGTGGTCTGTAAATAATCGAGTCTGGACCAGACAATCCAGTGATTAATATCATAGGCATCGATCCACGCAATTCGTCTTTCCGAAAAGTCAAGTTCATTGAGAGTTATCCGTCTTGTTGGAACTCTTCAATTGGTTGGATGAACTTCCGTCGAGTACTGTCAACTTCAGTCGAAAATAGCGCGCTGCTTCGAAGCTGTCAAAATGGGGAAGCAATACTGCTGTATTTGTAGCAATTTTAGGGGAAAGATAGTCGGTGAAAGAATAGTATCACTACACGTCATTCCATAGTCCTGCACCATGACCGTGGAATATACTTATTTTATGAAAAAATAATAATCTAGAAATGCATACAAAAGCAAGTCTAGCCAGCTCAAGCTAGCTCTATTAAATCAGCATAGGGAATTTTTTTTATTTTTAGAGTCAAGAAGGATATTGTGTAATATAAGATTTCAGAGACTAAATGTTAGTCTAGTCATTCCAGTAAGCAAGTCCCTACGACAAGCGTGGATAAGGCGACTTCGGTTAGTGAGAAAAGACCTCACAGTGACCAAGCACACGGAAATATGCTCAGAATATTTCGATTGTCTTCACCAGACAATCGAGTGACTAATATCATGAGCAACGATCCACGCAATTGGGATCGATGACATGCATCAACCAAGTCAGCGAACCTGACCACCCGATCCCGTTAGTCACCTTTCTAGGCAAGCATGGGTTGCTGAAGACCTATTCTATCCCGTAATCTTCACGGGTCCGACGCAGTAATGTACGTCAATCCTGATGTAAAAGTGTGTTTCTTTTTATCTATTTTCCAAAACGAAAAAAAGGAATAAAAAATAAATTTCTACACCTCTTACACTAAAACAGTTTTATTCTCAACTAAACACATTTTGATTTCAATAATCATTTTATAATGTTTCTAACTACCATCGACGATGAGTACAGTGACGAGACACGATATTAGATGTATGAACGAAAGACGGTTCCCGACACACAGGTAAAGCCATCACCAGACAGTCACGTGAAGGCAGGGATGGTCAGCTGAGCAATGTGTCGGGTGGACAGGTCACGGTTACCCCCGCGGGGGGATGGTGTCGAGGAACTGCAGTTCGGTGATGCTGACGCCGTTGGTGATGATGAGGTTCTCTGTCCTGCTGGCGGGCGAGATGTACAGGTAGTCGTACAGGTGGGTGCCGTCAAGGACAATCTGGAACAGGGTAGTTTCATGTCTCGGCTTTAGTCATTACAAATAGATATTAATCACTGGATTGTCTGGTGCAGACTCGATTATTTACAGATCGCCGTCATATAGCTGGAATATTGCTGAGTGTGGCGTTAAACAACAAACAAACAAACAGACCCCTGGTACGGGTACTTGCAGTACTGACTTGTCGTAGCTTGCCATGCAGAGGAGAGGGACATATTTGAATCTGAGCCGGGTGTGTATGTGTCTGTGGGTGCGTGCGTCTGGTCAGCTAAATTTTTTGGGGGAAAACAACGTCCGACTTTTCATTAGTAATGCTGCTGACAAAACAAACTGAACTGTTGTTCTTTGTTATCCCCACGACATATAATGACGGGGGGATATAGCCATCAGTATGTCCGTCCGTCCGTCTGTCTGTCCGTCCGTCTGTAATCATTGTTTGTCCGGAGCGTATTTCCTAAACCGTACAACCTAGCTTCACAAAACTTGGTACACTTACCAATCAGGCTCAGTAGAAGTGCCTTTTGCTATTTAAGAGATTTTTAGAATTTTATATTTTTGTCGTTTTCATGGAAATATGATGAACTTAGGAAATTTGAGGGTATTGTTCTTGTCCGGACCATATCTCCCGAACCATACAACTAAGCAACTAAATACATTTGAAGATACACACAGTTTACCGACATGCCACGTCGGGGAGATATGTCATCTTCGGTTGACTCTTGTTTGTTCTTTGACGCCGCGGGGGCACGGGTGGCCCAGTCGTCTAAGGCGCTCCGATTCGCTATGCAGAGTTGCGTCCCTTGGGTACGCCAGAAACCTATGATTGTGGGTTCGAATCCGGTTCGCCCCGATTATGTTTCTAGGTTTGTAAGCACCATACCCGTGCTCGTGGGTTTCACTATAAGTGGTAAACGTCTGAGACCTGCATCACTTCAGGCTCTCCTCCCACATTAAGCTGACACGCCGTGATATAACTGGAATAATGTTAAAAGTGGCGTTAAACCACACTCACTCACTCACTCTTTGACGCCGCAGTCAGCAATATTCCAGCTATTTGACGGCGGTCTGTGAATAATCGAGTCTGGACCAGACAGTCCAATGATTGATATCATGAGCATCGATACACACAATTGGCTTGGATGACATGCATCAACCAAGTCAGCGAGTCTGACCACCCGATCCCGTTAGTTGCCTCTTACGACAACCATAGTCGCCCTATGATGAGCGGTAAAAAAAAGGGAGGCAACTCTGCAAAGCAAATTACTTACCGCCCATGACATGGATGTTCAATAAATAATACATAAATACATTTTAAGAAAAATGGCTGTGAGGTATATTTACAGACATTGTGTTATTTAAACAAATTACAAATCTAATACAAAAAGGAATGGATCCCATTTACGGGTCGCAATTTTTCAATATCAGCTGCGATTTCTGACGGCACCTACATGTATGCTTTTAACAATAAAGATCATGACTTACTGCATATTTATCTGAGTGCAACTCCACTAGAAGTGTGAACAATGTGTTGACATTCATTGGAGGATTCGCAATATGTTTCGAGAACAAGACATTATTCAAGATGGCGGTCTTGAAGGTGAGGGTGGAGTCACCGGCTGCTGCCACGTGAAACTCGACCATCAGCTGTGCCTCGGACCCAGCCCGGAGGTCAAACCAGAAACTGAAATTAGACATGGTGACATAAAATGATTATTTCCAGATGAGCAGACCCCCCAACTACAGATGTTATTTGCTGAAATTGCAAACATGGCTGACCAAAGACGAGAGAGCTGAAATAATACATTGAATTCGTACAGAAAACTAATGGCTGTGGCCTCCTGAGAAGACCTAGCACATTGTTTGTTGGTTTGTTTGTCGTTTTACGCCGCACTCAGCAATATTCCAGCTATATGACGGCGGTATGTAAACAATCGTGTCAGGAGCAGACCATCCAGTGATTGACAGTCATCATGAGCATCGATCCATGCAATTGGGATACAATGACATTCATCAACCAAGTCAACGAGCCTGACCACCCGATCCCGTTAGTCGCCGTCATACAGCTAGAATATTACTGAGTGCGGTATATTAATAAAAATAACTATAAATAGCTTACTTAAATAGACTTATATGAGTGAGGTTTATCACCGCTTTGAACAGTATTTCTTCCAGTTATTATTATCACGGCGACTAGCGGGATATGGTGATCAGGCTCACTGATTTGGTTGATATATGTCATCGTTCCTAATTGAGTGGGTCGATTCTCATGATATCAATCACTGGATTGTCTGGACTAGACTCGATTATTTACAGACCGCCGTCATATAGCGGGAATATTGCTGAGTGCGGCGTAAAACAACAAACCAAACCAAAAAATTATCACGGCGTGTCACCTTGATGTGTTTGGACACAGTGAAATGGATTTAACGCCGCTTTTAACAGTATTCCAGTTATATCGCGGCGTGTCAGCTTAATGTGGGTGGAAAGCCCGAAGTGATGAAGATCTAGGGCATTTACCACTTTGGTGAAACCCACGAGCACGAGTATGGTGCTGACAAACCTCGAAATTAATGGGGGCGAACCGGCATTCGAATTGCGGCGGCTTACACCACTGGGCCACCCGTGCTTCAGGGTGATGGAGGGACAAAGTGTATAAAAAAAACTCCTGAGGTATTGGCAATGACAATAATCATGGTGTCGTGAAGACAAGCCTGCCCCGGAATCCCCATTGGAGACATGACCCGTGAAGGGGTAGAATAGGTCTTCAGCAACCTATGCCTGCCGTAAAAGGCGACTATGCTTGTCGTAAAAGGCGACTAACGGGAACGGATGCACATCATCAATCCCAATTGCATGGATCGATGCTCATGATGTCAATCGCTGGATTGTCTGAACCAGACTCGATTATTTACAGACCGCCGTCATATAGCTGGAATATTGCTGAGTGCGGCGTTAAACGACAAACCAACCAACTATTGGAGACAGACCCCTAGGAGAAAATACTCACTTGTTAGCTGTTGAGGCTGTTAGTTTAATGGCCATTCCGTCAGCCAGTGGGCATGGAGGAGGGTAGAGCGTGGGCTGGAATAGGCATGTAAATGTTCAGGAAAATTCTTACACTCGTTTCTTGTTCGTTCAATGCTAACCAGCCATGCCCTTTATAACGCCCTAATGCGTCGCGTAACGTACGACGCCTTCTCATTGCGCGGACAATCTCTCACCTTACCCGGTCATACCTACTTGGGTTGTTAGTCAAGACATGACGAAGTCGTTTTACGACGGTGTCGTATTGGCCACAGTCGGTTTACACACGAATATCTGCTTAAGACAGATGAGGACGAACCTCCTAAGTGTATCCCTTGTGATGAAAGGTTCACCGTCAAGCATATATTGCTTGACTGTGTGGACTTTGCAATCGCAAGGGATTCACATTATCAAAGTGTAAATCTAAAAGATCTCTTTTCCCGTGTCAGCGGGCATCTCATCATAAATTACTTGAAAGAAATTGGTCTGTATAATAAATTGTAAATATGTATGTGAATAATTAAATGCTTGTTTTTAAATTTGGTGTGATGCTGTTAGCAACTGACATTAATAAAGGCTCTGTCCATCAATTTTCATCAATTGTTTTAAATATGACATTGCATAAATAACTAAATTGTGTATATACTAGCTTGGTCTCGTCGCTATATGGCTGAAATAATGCCGATGCGACGTTAAATTTTAACTCACTCACTCACTCGAATCTTCTAAAAATAGAGTCATGTAAATTCAATATTTATTTCACATACTTAAAGTTAACAGGCCTATTGTACATTACAAATTGTCCAGTAGTGAGTGTCTTGCATTACAAACAAACTTTTATCCCACAGATTTTCTAAAATTCATAGCTGAAATATATACATTGATAAGTTAAGCAAATGTATAACAATTTATGTTGACATAAATAAAGCTATATAGATAAGGAGAATGGCTAAACTTTTTAAAATATTTACATCGTGGCTCCGAATTTGCTGGGCAAACACGTCTACGTTGTTTAAGTTTAAACTGACAAATTTTGTTTTCACCTGGAATACCTGTATATCTTCCCGTCTAAATAAATAATTCGTGTGAGTGACAACGCAATCTTGCAAGTTGTACGAATTTACGAACGTTTACATTTATTAAATATTTTTCAGTAAGAGACCGCTCCTTAAACAAAGAATAGCACGTTAATTTACTAGACAAGAAAAGAGACGCATGCCAATTCTAAGTGTACATGTCCTTTAAGGTTTGCGAAACACAATTAATAAAGTTACAGGAAAAGAATTACGGCAATAAACATGGTCCTGTATCATTTATATTTTTTATCAAGACAGAACTGTTGATTGAAAACGTAGTCAAAATATCAAAAGCAGGTTTTGTGGTAGTTTTACTCTGCATAACAAACTTTTAAAAATACCAACCATGGGTAACTTTGCTACGTTTGTCCATCTGTAGCGTTTGCAGATCTGGTCTGGTCCCACTAACCACTGACCATTCTTGCCACACGTGACCTTGTCGTCGGCGCTGCAGTATTTGTAGTCTTGGACGCACTGCAGAGAGGCCTCGGAGCCCACCGTCGTGTCGTTGCCGGTGACGTGAGAGCTGGGGACGGTGGTGACACTGCACGTTGCGCTGAGCCCGGGGGAATCTGCCGGGGAAAAAATTGTCATTCGGCATGACTCGTGTCATTCCGGTTGGTTGGTTGGCTTGTTGTTTAACGCCGCATTCAGCAATATTACAGCTATATGACGGCGGTCTGTAGATAATCGAGTCTGGACCAGACAATCCAGTGATTGACATCATGAGCATCGATCCACGCAATTGGGATGAATGACATCCATCAACCAAGTCAGCGAGCCTGACCGACCGATCCCGCTGGATATAAGCGTGATTGCAAACACATTATCCACGTGCCTAAAAGTATCCTGCTGCTCATTAGTGAAGACAAAACAGAACTCTGAGATAATACCAATATAATCTCCATTTTAATTTTGGGGTGGTGGGTTAGCCTTGGAGTTCAAGTGTTCGTTCGTCACGCTGATGGACATGGTTCGATCTCCCACATACCTACAGTATGCGTCCGTCTTAAACTATTACAGATACCAATAAATCATTACATCTGGGCCAGACAAACTAGTGATGGATATAATGAGCAACTTCCCACATCGTCGGGTGACACGTAATCAGTCAAGTCACCGTACCTGATACATTCAGTAACCTCATCTGACAAGCAAGTGAGTCCGGGATCTGTTCTAACCGCTGGCAGCGACATTACAGCAACATCTAACAGTTCAAAATAGGTTTCATACATTGTACCAAAGTCAGATTCAAACCCAAGATATCGGCTTGACGAGAGAACACTTAACACCAAGGCTACCCTACTTCCCGAACCTTGTAAGTAGGTCAAAAGGAGGAAAACTGATACATATTCGATCATTATTAAAAAAATAATATCATTAAGTTTAGAAATAATGACGTCGTTGAAGGTTGTTTCCCTACTCTGCGGGAAGGCCTGCAGGTTCCTGAGATGGTAGTCTTGGAGGATGCTGATGTGCGTCATCTTGTCGAGACTGACGGGCGACGTATACGTATGCTCCAGCTTCCCATCCACGTAGATCTAAGTACACACAAATAACTATCATTTTCAAGTGAGTTGACAACACATAAAATAAAGGTTGTACACAAGTTTGGTATGGTGAAACATTCGTCTCGTCTCAACCCATGCTTGCCGTAAAAGGTGACTATGCTTGTCGTAAAAGGCGACTAACGGGATCGGGTGGTCAGGCTCGCTGACTTGGTTGATGCATGTCATCGATCCCAATTGCGTGGATCGATGTTCATGATAGTAATCACTGGATTGTCTGGTCCAGACTCGATTATTTACAGACCGCCGTCATATAGCTGGAATATTGCTGAGTGCGGCGTTAAACAACAACAAACCAACCAAACAACAGCAAACCCAATCGTCGCGTCACAGTCCAATTGGAACCCACGCCAGAACCTACAGAAATCCAAACTGGAACTGCAGTCTCGTGCGTTTGACTATCAGATGACCACAATGAGGCGGCATTTTTCAAATTGTCAAAAACTCAAAATGATCTCCTAATTTCTGTAGGATCCACTTGTCTGCAAAACAGCTGTTATGTGAACAACAGGTTAACAGTGATAGCAGTGTTTCGACTCAGTTGCTGCCAGAGGTATGATGTAGTCAACGGAATATGCCGAGTGGATTAGAATAACTCCCGAAATAAACTAAGGTTAGGTGAGGTGAAATTGGGTTTAACGTCGCGTCCAAGATTATTGCACTTATTTTGCGACGTGCATGCACATGTGTGTATGGCTGCTTGTACTAGTCTGGACTGATGCCGATTTATAGTGCCAGCACACTGAGATACCATGCCGCAGTTTAACATGAATTCCCCACTCAGACACAGTATACTGACTCCGAGCCGACCAGTCCTTGTTTTAGCACTTTAATGCCGAGCGCCAGACAGGGTAACAACAAGTACCATCTTTTAACGTCTTTTGTTATGACGCGGTCGGGTATGAAACCCCGGACCTTCTGCTCTCCGGGCGGACGCTGTACCTCTAGACCACGGTGGCGGTCGAAATAAACTAAGTGTGCCGGAAAGGCCATCTGAAGGAGGGTCGGGTATCAGAATCTTTGTTGATGAGGCGAATTAACAAAATTTCTAGATTTCTAAGCTGTGGAAAAGCAAATCTAGGCATCTGCGTCTTGTCATAACTTATAGCTCTATAACTTATTATACATCAAACCGCCGTGATATAAATGGAATATTGTTTAGAGTGGCGTTAAACACAACTCACTAACTCACTACTATACATCAGTAGAAACGACAGACAACCAAACCGTGTAAGCCCCTGCTTCATAACCAAAGACGACGTGGGACTCTTTGTTGACAGCGAAAGGGAAGGTTCCGATTGTCTCAAGGGGACCTCTGATTCCATCCTCAGAATGTGTGGCCGAGAATGTCCGGGCGTTGAAGTCTATGACGAGCTGGATACTCCTTGAAGATGACCCTGACAGTTCGATCTCTACTCTAGACGGCAGAATAAACAAATCAGTAACAATCAATAGAAGTGTATGGATTGATCGACCTATCGCTAACATGTCATCGCCCTTATGCGATTGCAGTTTACAATGTTAAAATGCAACATCGATATTGTCGTAAATATTGGGAGACTGAAGAATGTGAAGAAATATTAAATCGTGCTTATATTTGTCCAAGACATAATGAGAGGCACTGGAATTCCCAAAAGCATCCCTGGTATATGTTGCTGAAACTAGGAAATAGCGGGACAAAACATTACAACCATCCTACTATCGCGATAAAAGGATGCCAATGACAACATTTGTCGCCATATTAGACCCTTTTAATCATGAATATTGATAATTATCAGATCACATTCGGATGATGTCACAAAAAAACATCATTTGATCTCAGCGATAGAAAGGACGTTAAATTTTTTGTATTCAAATCGGCGAAACAAACACTTTACTATATATGCTCTTTACTATCGCCCTAATTATAACAGTCAGTTATAAAAATTCGAACCAGCACCTGTTAGTACAGCTCAAACAGAAGCCACGGAGAACAGTACGATCCTTCTCAACGCCTGTTCCTCATGACACACGTGACAAACAATGATGACAATCTTCGTGATCATTATATTAGGCCGTGACCATCCGGGGTTGAATAGGTCTTCAGCAACCCATGCCTTCCGTAAAAGGCGACTGTGCTTGTCGTATGAGGCGACCAACGGGATCGGGTGGTCAGACTCGCTGACTTGGTTGATGCATGTCATCGTATCCCATTTGCGTGGCCCCGCCGTGATATTGCTGGAATATTGCTAAACCAACCAACTGCGTGGATCGATGTTCATGATGTCAATCACTGGATTCTCTGGTCCAGACTTGATTATTTACATACCGCCGTCATATACATGTAGCTGGAATATTGCTGAGCTCGGCGTTAAACAACAAACCAACCAACCAACGTGATAGCAAAGCTGGGCTCGAACCCCCGAAAAAGACCTTATGGTTAAGCGAGTAGAGCGGGCTTTCCTTGACCACTTGGCTTCACCACCGCCTCTCAATACATGCTCTCCTTCTGAAACTGCGACCAGCGCGACAGGCGATGTAGACAGGCTTTTAAAAGTCACACATATCTAAAGCAGCGATTCAAGCAAATGGTTGTTGTAAACAAAACACTTTCTACGTCTGTCAATGAAAGCTTTAAAGAAGAACAAGATCATTTGATGTTCATCCATACAGTTAAAATCATCCAAAAAAAGGTCAAGATCAAAGTTATTTATATAGAGTCTACACATTTCCATATTTATATATTCGGACTTAATAACTGTAAACTCTTGTGAGATGGACCTTAATTCAGTTTGCCTTCCAAGTGAAGATCCGGGGTAGAATAGGTCTTCAGCAATCCATGCTTGCCGTAAAAGGCGACAATGCTTGTCGTAAGAGGCGACTAACGGGATCGGGTGGTCAGGCTCGCTGACTTGGTTGACTTGATTTAACGTACAGCTTAATGTCCAAAACAAATTATTTCTTGATTATGCTTTTTTTCAACCAAAGTATATGAACAGAAATAACATAGGTTCAATTTTCGAAATGACGCCTTCATCGTTTTCGATGGAATATCAATAATATTTATCTTTTTTATCATAAATTTTTAGATTTCAGTGAATTTCCTTCCTTTGAGATTCAGCAGGGAGTTAAAATCGCTCACATTCATGTTTTGCAAGTCATTTTTAATCCAAAAAAAAAATTCATGTAGAGTGTTCATCAAGTACCAACATCTCCAGAATATAAAGGTTGGAATATGTTGTTCAGTACAGAGAAGAATATGCTCCATTAAAGGGTCATGATATCAATCACTGGATTGTCTGGTCCAGACTCGATTACTTACAGACCGCCGTCATATAGCTTGAATATTGCAGAGTGCGGCGTAAAACAACAAATGCTATATATCAGGATATAACAGGATCAAAATGGCTGTTGAATTTGGACTTAAAATGAATTCAGGTCAGGCTGGTTGGTTGGTTGGTTTGTTGTTTAACGCCGTGATATCACTGAAATACTGTTAAAACTCACTCACTCACTCACTCCTCATAAAACAGCATTACGGTTAAAATGTCTTTGGACATTCTTGTTGAGGGAAACAGTCTGTAACCGTTATTTTGAAGTTAAAGTGACACAAGATGTGATGCAGGACAAACGCTCGCTGAAATGAAATCGCACTTCATCACACTACACGGAACTATCCTGTCCATAAACGAGGTTGCAGTATACTGAGGATCAGTTGTACAGTTTGTTCACTTACGGATTGTCCGGGTTTGTGGGCGTGACGTACGCCGAGATGAGTGACCCTTCACCCATGAAACATGGCAGGTCCATGGTGGTAGTGTTGGGACCTCTCTGTAACGGGAAATAACATACCAACTGAGCTGCCCAGAGCCTAAGCGATATACTCCCCAGGGAGTTGAGAATGATAACTGGAATGCAAACGGAGCCACTGGTCGGGGAACAAATAAAACGGCATTTGAGCAGATACTAGTACCCGGATACCTGCAGTATATAAATGTACAATGTGAAAAATAATAAACGTGATACCTCTGTCACAAACTATTATTATGTGGTATTGAAGAAAAGCGGGCTCATAATCTATCTATGGAGTGAGTGAATGCGTGGATGAGTGAGTGAATGAGTGGGTGAGTGAGTAGGTAAGTGATTATCACGGCGTTTCAGGTGCTGGGATGGTGCTGACAAACCAAGAAACATAATCAGGTTGAACCTGGATTCGACCCACGATCATAGGCTCCTGGGACACCAAGGAAACACAACTCCCCTCAGACAACTGCAGCGTCTTAGACGACTGGGCCATCCGTACCAAACGGCCCAGTCGTCTAAGGCGCCGCGATTCGCTGTGCGACAATTGGGTTCCTTGGGCATGCCAGAAACCTATGATTGTGGGTTCGAATCCTGGCTCGCCCCGATTATGTTTCTAGGTTTGACAGCACCATACCCGTGCTCGTGGATTTCACCGAAGTGGTAAACGTCTGAGACCTGCATCACTTCGGGCTTTCGTCCAACATTAAGCTGACATAATATAACTAGAATACGCGATATAACTGGAATAATGTTAAATTCGGCGTTAAACCCAACTCACTCACTCTCTCGACGATGTAGGTGCAGAATTCATTCGCGCGGTACTGAAAATACGTTCTTACCCCACTGATAATTTTGTTCTTCTGGCATGTTCCCTGTACTTGTGACGTAGGTACGCCCTTCTCACATCTCGATAAGGAACTCTCTCCGCAGAAAATATAGTTCTCATCGCATGAATACTCAGTAATAGCTACCGAGTCAACGTGGCTATGCCGAACTACTTTCAGTGGCGGAGACACTTCCGGTCGAGGACATGCTTCGCTAAGACTGTGCCCTTCATCGCTATCCCCTTGCAACAACATTATTAAAAATATTTTCTTGGAAATGCATCTTATTTTATAAACTCGTAACATTTTTATTACTACTACTTCTACTACTAATAGTACTACTACTAATAATAATAATAACCATCTGTATAACTCGAAGGCTATGTAATTGTGATTTGAAACTGTTAAATCAGTGTTCGAAAGCTATAATAGAATTTTGATTTCAGTTTACGTTTGGCCTTGCCATTAAATCCTATAATTAGAGGTATAACGTTAATCTCACCAAATATCCAGTAGCCGTCGGTGCCATTGGTGCCAACTCGCAGAAGACCGACGTTATGGTCCTTTACTACATCCTCAATGATGGGGTTGACACCCACCATCTTCCCCATCCCAATGGACACCGTACCCGAGGTGTCCCACGACACCCAGAAAGACCTGTAACCATAGCACGACAGTGGCTTGTGCCATTTGGTGTACTTATTTCCCGGACATGACGCACACTGGGACAAGGTGTTCTGTCTTCCTCCGATCAGAAAAGTAGTTCCCTTGTCTGACGCCTCGCTCTCCCGGAGGTCAACAAGAACGTCGTTACAAGCTTGGACTTCAAAGATCTCATGTGTCCTGTCGTGTTTCGGAACGTCCATCCATGGGTTGGTCGGGCTGGTGTTGTGGATCACGTCGGTGATGTCGTCTGTGGTGTAGAAGATGTTGCACATGACATTGACACTGTGACAAATTTCAATCATGTACATTTAAGCTTTCTTCTTTGTTGTTTTTGTTTAACGCCCCACTAAGCAATAGTACAGATATGACTGCTATCAACCTGGACCAGACATTCCAGTGATTGACGTCATGAGCATGGATCTATGCAATTGGGATACAATGACACGTATCCATTAAGTCAGCGAACCTGACGAACCAGTCCCGTCAGTCGCCTCTTTGGACAAAGAATATGTTGCAGAAGACCAGTTCTAACCCGCATCTTCATGGAGAACACTTAAACAGCCAAGGCATTAGGAATGTTCAAGTTGATTCAATAAAAATGATTACAGAGACCTAACAACACAGACGCGAGGCATTTATGAACAACAGTTCCCTGTTTGTTTGTTTGTTGTCTAACACTGCACTGAGCAATAGATCCAGGGTAGAATAGGTCTTCAGCAACCCATGCTTTCCGTAAAAGGCGACTTTGCTTGTCGTAAAAGGCGACTAACTGGATCGGGTGGTCAGGCTCGCTGACTTGGTTGATGCATGTTATCGTATCCCAATTGCGTTGATCGATGCTCATGATGTCAATCACTGGATTGTCTGGTCCAGACTCGATTATTTACAGACCGCCGTCACGTAGCTGGAATATTGCTGAGTGCGGCGTTAAACAAACCAACCAACTAAGCAATATTGCAGCTAAATGACGGCGGCCTGTACATAATGGAGTCTTGACCAACAATTGAGTGATCGATATTGTGAGCATTGATCCACGCCGTCTGGGTACACGGAATAACTGAGCCTTACCACCTGATCCATATAGTCGCCTCTTACCAGCGTAGGATACTGGTGACGTATTCTTCGGGGTCAACTCTGTCAAGGTTATAATGATGACTGTCGATCTTCACCAAATACATGATCATTTCAATACCATTTAAGCCTTAGAGGAAGAAGGTCAAACTCATGAGAATGGCATACCGTGATATGCTTACATATTAAATACATCAGGCTGCCAATTTTATGACATCAATTGTGACTCTCGACACACAGTATGCTATACACAGTTACAAACATGTGGATTTAGGTGATGGTCAATGACGTTTCAAGGGACATCGTTCATGCCATTACTCGTCATCACATAAAATCCCCCATGAGGATTCCGCGTTCATTGAGAGACTTACTTGATGGTTTATACTCCACTCTCCTGGTGGCCAGGTTGGAAGTCTCTAACGCTGGTACTCCATACAGGGTGAACTTCAGCCTCATCTCAGTCACCTTCACCCCATCAATAAACACCTGAAACAAGAACAGTGCAACAATTGTTTTGAAATATAACCTGTCCTCCGGTCGATAACATGACATCAGACAATCAAGGTATATTTCTATGTACACTGCTCCATACCCATCGAATAAAGCATACTCATGGTGCTACAGTATTATAACCCAAGTGGGTCAGTCTGTGGTCAAACCACTCACTTATATGGTATATCACCTCCATGTTATCAGGGTGGACCTTCACTCATTCACCCACTCACTCATATGGTATCTCACCTCCATGTTATCACGGTGGACCTTCACTCACTCACCAACTCACCCACTCATATGGTATCTCACCTCCATGTTATCACGGTGGACCTTCACTCACCCACTTACTGATACATTATCTCACCTCAATGCCATCACGGAAGACCTTCACTTACCCACTCACCCACGTACTGATATGGTATCTCACCTCCATGGTATCACGGTGGACTTTCACTCACTCACCAACTCACCCACTCACTGATACGGTATCTCACCTCCATGGTGTCACGGTGGACCGTCACTCACCCACTGATACGGTATCTCACCTCCATGGTGTCACGGTGGACCGTCACTCACCCACTCACCCACTGATACGGTATCTCACCTCCATGGTGTCACGGTGGACCGTCACTCACCCACTGATACGGTATCTCACCTCCATGGTGTCACGGTGGACCTTCACTCACCCACTGATACGGTATCTCACTTCCATGCCATCACGTAGACCTTCACTCACCCACTCACCCACTGATACGGTATCTCAGCTCCATGGTGTCACGGTGGACCTTCAGTCACCCACTCACCCACTGATACGGTATCTCATCTCCATGGTGTCACGGTGGACCTTCACTCACCCACTCACTCACTGATACGGTATCTCACCTCCATGGTGTCACGGTTGACCTTCACTCACCCACTCACCCACTGATACGGTATCTCACCTCCATGGTATCACGGTGGACCTTCACTCACCCACTGATACTATATCTCACCTCCATGGTGTCACGGTGGACCTTCACCACCAGCTCAAACTCCTTCCCAACCTGGAACGGGAAGCTGGCGAGTTTCCTCATGTCCTTGACTGTGGTCCCGTCTACCACCTTGATGCTGGAAGTCTTGTAGCCCCGCTCGGTGAAGGAGCTCTCCAGGAACATCAGCTGTTTTCCTGGAGCTGACTCAAGCTGTACTGAAAACCTAGCCAGAACAACAAAGTGGGAGGTTTACTGGTATTTGATGTTGAACGATCAATATAAATAAATCATGTCGTATTATCGTGGGGTTCAGCAACCATGACCAGTCATCATATTTCAATCATCATCATCATTATCATCATCATCATCATCATCATTTCGTTCCGATTGAAATTAATGGTATGTGTAGTTATGTTGACTTTTCTCTTTCAATGATAGCAACGGGGTCGACCATTTAATATTTTCCAGGAAGTCGGGGGAACTGATATTTGTAGAGGCAAAATATTTTTCTCTGAAAGATGGAACTAAACAGTTTGATATGTTTTTACGACACGTTTGTTTCAGGACATCCACATCCTAAATTCACATAGACACACACCCGCAAAATATCAAATGGTCGGTCTCAATGCAACATAGCATGCCCTAATCTTATGAATAATGATACGCAAGTTTCCAATAACGGGTAGCATGGTTACCACGTGTTCTCGGTGGGCGTGGCGAGGACCCGAACTTCCGAGTTGACAGACAGAGGGCAGCTGAGATTTTGGTGATACAGCGGTCCTGTGCTCTGTGAAGTACTCATAGGCATGAACATTTACAACATAAAGACATCTCATACAAGAAGCCACCATCGACAGTTTCCTAAATTATTATTATTACTTTTGTTATTATTATGAAAACTCGTCACTTTTCCCACAAGCTAAAGGTAATCATTTTGGGAGCTTGTCCCACCTATATCCCATTGATATTCTCATTATCATCATGAGCCGCTTTATGAAGTTATAATCATTGGAGGTCATTTCGTTAAAACCTTAATATGTTATTCTCATATTTAATGCCTCAGTTAAGAGGTATCTTACAGAGTAGTGCCAGACACTCTTGAAGCAGTGCGCCTGTAGGTCCCCCCAGATGCCCCCGACACAGGTGCTTGGCTTGATCTCCCCACACATCGAGAAGCCGGCTTCACAGCTGTAGTGGGCTACCAGAGACGAGCTTGTGGACGTCACGGCGACGGTGGCGTGAGGACGATGCGGCGGTGACCTGCAGTCGAACGGACCCGACCCTGCAAATATCGATCTACTGGACACCTTGTTGTCAGTGGTACTTCACTATGCCCTTTATTCACAATAATATATCAGAAGGGTTCTTTAACGTGTACTCTAGGGCTGGGACGAGACCAAATTTACTACCCGGGTACCCATCCCTCTATTACCCGACCCTACCCGGGTACCCGCTGTAGGTCTCAAGGGATAGGTCCAGATGTCCGACTGGGAATAGTTTGACTACAGCCCTTGCAAAACGTATTTACGTACATGTCATGCATAAAACGAAGTTGACTGATTTTTTATCTTTATTCATCCATTTCAGAAGGAATGGGTGCATAGTCAAAACGAAAATGCAAACATCAGTCACTTAAGGTGTAAAACGTAGAGTTCTAGATATTTCTTTGTCATTAAACCATATATGACGTGACTAACACCGGATCCGGGTCGTGCAATGGGTACCCGGGTCCTACTCAGTACCCACCCGACCCGAGTACCCGCGTTACCCGTCCACTCCCTAGTGTACTTCATGTTTTCTATGCCGTCGTGTTCTGTGTCGTGTTTTCCATTTGTAAGTGATTGCCTTCCATTGGGTCGATGGCTTAGTTCACTGCGTGTCAACGTGCCCCAGCGCCGTCGGATGTTGCTGATAATATCAATCACTGGATTGTAGGACCGAGATTGTGTTATGTACAGACGGATGGTTGCGTTAAAAACATTCTCTGTCCTCCTCCATTGGGCGCATTGCGAGTAATGTTCACATACACCTCGTCCCACAGTAACTTGTTTGTTTGTTAGTTTGTTTGTTTGTTGTTTAACGCCGCGCTCAGCAATATCCCACCCATATGACGGCGATCCGTAAATGATCGAGTCTAGACCAGACAATCCAGTGATTAATATCATGCGCATCGATCCATTTGGGATGACATTCATCAAGTCAGCGAGCCTGACCACCCGATCCCGTTATTCGCCCCTTAAAACAGGCATGCGTTCCCGAAAAACAATTTTAAACCGGATCTTCACGGGACTTATATAATCTGAATCCAGATGCATAAAGACAAAACATAATACATCAAGATGCTATTGTCATATGCATCTGTTTTATTTTTCATTTCTTGATCGGCTGCCCTAATCCATTCCTGTGGTCTCGCATGGCAGTTAACACCAACGTCTTTATCATACCCACCTACACGAGTTACCTCCCTTCCATACACCTGCACCTCACACAAGCTTAGCACATCATTGGGCACTCTTCGACGCGGGGAGGAGATCCGCACATATCGTCCTGCCGCCGTGTTGGAACATGTGATTGTCCCGGTGGTATTGTGGGGGAACACTCCCTTATACATCACACACGTGTTTCCCGTGTCCCCGGGTTGGGGGTCACTGTAGAACACCTCCACCTTGAAGTCATGGAGTCCATTGTCTGAAACAGTAAGAGTGAGTGAGTGAGTGTGTATGGTTATACGCCGCTTTTAGCAATAGTCCAGCAATATCACGGCGGGGGACACCAGAAATGGGCTTCACACATTGTACCCATGTCGGGTCTTCGGCGTGACGAGCTAACGTTTTAACCACTAGGCTACCCGACCGCCCAAGTAAGAACACGGCAGAGTAGTAGGTGATGCGTCCGGTTGAATGTGATCCGACTCCGTGTCCCCGTGTCTCCACATAACCCCATTTCGTATCAACCGGGTACCCCTTACGTCGACGGAATTCTAATCGCAACCGCTAAAACCTGACAGATCTGACGCACAGCCAACGCACAGCGTCCAATAGGTTATATTGAATTCGGTATATCCACAGATCCAAGATTTTGAAAAAAGATGGATGCAAATAATACCGGAGTGAGCACTTAACATGTTAGGTGAATGAAAAGGGGCGTGCACCCCTGCACAGACACACCCCTACCCACCTACCCCCATCTGGATCCGCCTGGGTGCCGGTACCCATACTTACTGCAGAGTGCACTGCCGCAGTCTTCTCCAGTTGTGATTTCCAGGTAGGAAATATAGTATACATTATCCAGTTCCACCTGCCACCACGGGTCAAGGTCACCGCTTGCTGTCGTCCAGCAGGAGTTGTCACCCCACTTGTTTGACACAGCACCATCAACGACTCGGTCAGATGTTACGTTGAGTTGGAGGTCTGAACTGGATTTTGTAGGCCGCAGTTTAGCTAAATTTGACCTAATTGCGTCTGAAATAGTAAAAAAGTAAATTATTAGCACTCTCATTTTGTGACTTCAACGTCTGTAAAATGTAATTTAACTAAGAATAAAAAGTCGGTATTTGTCACGACATAAATTATGTCTTGTAAAACCGAAATACGATTATATTTTATTGTATATTGATATTCAAATGAAATTAAAATATCACTTGCAAAACAATGGACAAATGAATCAATTATATGCTGAACAGAGAAATATGTTTTCTTTCCGTGATGAATAGTGCACATGAATATTAAAATCAGTGTCACGTGTCGCCTTACCATTGGCTTATCGTACGTACATACTCGAAAACAGATTTTCCGACAAGAGTAATGTTATTCCAATTTAGCTAAAAGGATAGATCCTGTATTTTTCTATCAACTTTATAATACGCGTGTATTGGATGTATGGGCTGTTTGTGCGTAGCTATATGTTCCGTTTCCAACTGAAATGCATCTAAATATAAACAAAAAAGACGTCCTTATGTTTAACTCCGTTTGTTTACTGTTTATCACCGTAGTCTTTTATATTCTAGCATATCGAGTCTCAGCCAAACTGACCTCATCTGGTACTCCTAGATTCTCGGACCCTACATCAGTTTCATCTACAAAACACTTCAGCCTATAGTCAGCGACGGAGAAGACAAGTCGGAAGTGACGTAACGGGATCTGTGAGTTGGGTTTGCCGCCATTTTGAACATAATTTCATTACTGATATATTCATGAATCAATGAGTGTGTGAATGTGTTTCACGTAGATTACAGCGATATTCCAGCTACATCACACCAAATACCAGCGTTGGAAACGAACATGGGTCTTCAGCGTGACAAACGCACACTCTAATCTCTAGGGTACCCCACCGCCCCTTATATTGTTTGTTTGTTGTTTAACGCCGCTCTCAGCAATATTCTACCTATATGGCGGCGGTCTGTATATAATCGGTGGAACAGACAATAGTGATTGGCAACGTGAGCATCGATCTACAGCATTGGGATACAATGACATGCATCAACCAAGTTAGCGAGCCTGACCACCCGATCCCGCCAGTCGCCTCTTAGGGCAAGCATGGGTTGCTGAAGACCTATTCTACCGCAGATCTTCACGGGCACCTTACATTATGGGGTACTGAGAGCTGAGTAAGAGTTGTGTTATGTAATTACTTTGTGTAGTTGGAATAGCTCCAGCTGGCAGCACAGACAATTTCCTCATGGCTCCGGCAGTGGTGATGACGCGGTCGACGGAGTGGGGAGCCATGATGTTGGGGTAGGCGTAAACGGACTTGCCGTCCACGGCAATCTGAACAATAAGACAAGGGTTATAGTCAACCCGCACTCATTGAGTCCGCTCACAACATGATGAACGGTTCACAAGCTTAGCCGTCTCGTTCACCCAAACAAAGTCTGACTCGCAAAACAATTTTCTGGTCACCAATTGGTTGACCGGTCATGAAGTACGTCTATTCGTTGACTGACGCTAAATGTAACAGTCTAAAGTTTTCAAACTTCTTATTCTTGTAGGGATATTTATGAGACATTTTTGAATTCGAACTTGCACATCGCAGCGTACCCGTGACGGGAGTAAGTGAGTTGAGTTTAACTCCGCGATTGAGAGTATTTCTGCGTCATTTGGTAGACCAGTTGACAGTGACAAGGTCGTATAAGTTTACCACAAGCATCTAGTGGTGTCGATAGTGAGTGAGTGAGTTAAATTTATCGCCGCTGAGAACTGTATTTCAAAGAAACAGCGTGTCACCTTCATGTGTGAGGAAAGCCCGACATGATGAAGGGTTTTTGACGTTTTTCATTTTGGTGAAACTCTCCAGCACGGGTATGGCCATATATTTGATGTCAAGGATGACATAATATCACTTGAGAATGATGCAGACGACACTATCAGCTAAATAAATATGTCTCACATCCACGTGGTCCGAGAAGTAAGTGACAACCACTTTAGACTCCTTGCCGGGAGTGAACGGCAGGTCCGGCACCTCCACTATAGTGGGTGCTGGCTGCATTTGCGCAGTCAGGAGCTCGAACTTGTCCCCTGTGTCGGTGAACTTCATGTTCATCTTAAGGATGTTATCTCCATTTCGTGAGTTTAAAAACGTCACGCTTGTTCTGAAACATTAGACATGAAACTATGAAGAAATGAATGAATCAACACCACACGATCATTGATATGACTCGGAAAATGGGAGTGAGTGAGTGAGTTGGGTTTAACGCCGCTTTGATCAGTATTCAAGTTATATCGCGGCGTGTTGGCTTGATGTGGAAAGAAAGCCCGAAGAGAAACAGGTCTCAGACGTTTACCTCTTCGGTGAAACCCACGAGCATGGGTATGGTGCTGACAAAGCTAGAAACAGAACCGGGATTCGAACCCACGATCATAGGTTTCTGGCATGCCAAGGGATGCAACTCTGCACAGCGAACTACGGGGCCTTAGACGACTGGGCCACCTACGCCTCCCCCAGCAGGACATGTGTGTATTGCCCGGACTGTTGTACAAGAATATAGTGCAATACGTAGGTCTGTCTGTATTGTATTGCAATTTACATACGGACGTACTCAGTGGTCTAGTGGTAGAGCGCCCGCAGAGGGGAAGGTTCGGGGTTCGATCCCCGGCAGCGTCATATCAGATTGTACTTGTTGTTACCCTGTCTGGCGCTAGGCATCAAGGGGTTAAAACAAGGACTGGTCGGCTCGGAGTCTGTATACCGTGTCTGAGTGAGGCATCCATGTTAAACTGCGGCATGGTATCTCAGTGGACTAGCACTATAAAATCGCCATAAGTCCGGACTAGTACAAGCAGCTACACACACAGAAATGATCTCACCAAAGAACGGATTGGGTGTCGGATGACACACGAAACGACTCACCCAGGTGTCTGTGGGATGACATACATTTCAATAGCCTCGCCTAGCTTCAGCGGACAGGGCAGGATGACGGTTTCAAGCTGTGTAACAATGGAATATGTTGTCATTTTGAGATGGATCAGCATGTCATCACTCAACGGGAATAGTGGTGCGTTTTAAAAGTTCAAGATCTAATGTGTATAAGGTATTTACAAAATGAAAGATTCGTATCAAGGAATACAACTCTACACAACGAACTAAGTGAGTGAGTAATACGCCGCTTTTAGCAATATTCCAGCAATATCACGGCGAGGGACACCAGAAATGGGTTTCACACATTGTACCCATGTCGGAAATCGAACCTGGGTTTTCGGCGTGACGAGCGAACGCTTTAACCACAAGGCTACCCGACCGTTCCTCGAACTAAGCTGGAAACTTGGAAAGGGTCATGCCTTTTGGTGAGGTTTGTGATCTGTCGGCTCTGTAGTTTTTATTTTGTATGCTGATTTTTTTATCCAAGAGAACTCGGAACTACCTTCACTGACTAAGAGACATATGTCTAAGTCAAGGTCGTTAACTGACCGCAAAAGTCAAGTGTCCACCCTTGCCGAAATAGGATGGAATTTCGGAGGTGCGTAACGAAATCGACATGCGATTCGTAAACAGCATGACAGAATACAGATGTCGGCCAATTGCAGGATTTGCAAAGCATGTGCACGTCAACCGGGCGTCGAAAGATAGTTTCCAAATATTTTCATGTTCTTGAGTCAACGTGCTCGAGTCTTGTCGACATGCACTGGGTATCTGGGGATTAGAGATGTGAAACTCTTCACATTAACTTGATCAGATCATCTTGTCTGGGCGCCGCGATTTTATTTGAAGCAGATGCACGTGATATGAGACGCGGCATCGGAGGTGCGCTACGATCGTGCCACAAAACTCCGGCCTGGAAACTGGACTCTTACAGTCAGTTAGCTTCCTGGCCTCGTGAAGATGACTAAGAGACCCAACCAACCGAATTCAGGAGGCCGATAACAATAGCATTCTCAAAGCTCTATGTAGGTTTGTGTGTGATGTATTTAATTCACTTCCGATTTACATTTTATATGACACCCGTGAAGATCTCGGGGTAGAATAGGTCTTCAGCAACCCATACTTGCGGTAAAAGGCGACTATGCTTGTCGTAAAAGGGGACTAACGGGATCGGGTGGTCAGGCTCGCTGATTTTGTTGATACATGTCATCGATCCCAATTGCGTGGATTGATGCGCATGCTGTCAATCACTGGATTGTCTGGTCCCGACTCGATTATGTACAGACCGCCGTCATATAGCTGGAATATTGCTGAGTGCGGTGTTAAACAGCAAACAAACAAACAAGCAAACATTTTATATGAAGGTTTATATAACGTCAGAGATTGTAACTAAATACATATACTGTGGTACTTACACCAGCAGGGTTGCTAGTGCTTAAGCTTGTCTGAAGGCAGGGCTCCATCTGCCCCACCCACCCCTCCTTGGAGGAACACGAGTGGGTGTGGACACTGCTACACGTGGAGAAGCCGTCTACACAGTAGTATGTGGCCAGCGCCTCTCTTGCTGTCCGAGAGATGGTGACACGGGCGTTAGGGTGCTCTGGAGGTGAAGGGCAGTCAAGGGGAGACCACTCTAAACAGAAAAGGTAGATTATGAGTATCCTTGACACATTGAGGGAGCATATTGTGTAGAATAATTCTGCCGTATGGAAATATAGTCAACAATGATGGGGATGTTTGCGACAGGGTATTGTTCAGTAACGCTTCAAAATAAACAATTGTAATCTCTGAAGGGAGTGATCAAACATATTTGTCATCCACAAAATATTATTTGTCTATTTTTCAAAATGATCCCAGATTTGCCCCCTCTTACTATAATAATCAAATGTCTCTTGTGCGTTCCATTGTCTTCACGTCTCTGATTTAAACAGATTTTCCTTCAAGTATTTTTGCGTCTCGACATGATTTATAATATAGGAGGGTATTCATTCCTGCTACTACCGATCGCCACTATACACGTATACAGTGAAACAACGTTAATATAGATTTGAAATTAAAAAAAATTGTCGGATTAAAAAATCAACGTTATAAAGTAAAGTCAATACCAACAATCAACGTTCGTATTAATGAGGTTTCCGGAATAACAAGGTTGTCATCCACAAAATATTATTTGTCTATTTTTCAAAATGATCCCAGATTTGCCCCCTCTTACTATAATAATTAAATGTCTCTTGTGCGTTCCATTGTCTTCACGTCTCTGATTTAAACAGATTTTCCTTCAAGTATTTTTGTGTCTCGCATGCTTTATAATATAGGAGGGTATTCATTCCTGCTACCGATCGCCACTATACACGTATACAGTGAAACAACGTTAATATAGATTTGAAATTGAAAAGAATTGTCGGATTAAAAAATCAACGTTATAAAGTAAAGTCAATACCAACAATCAACGTTCGTATTAATGAGGTTTCCGGTATAGCAAGGTTTGTTCCTGCACCACCATGACAAAATGCCCACCATGGCTGTTTACTGTTCTACCTGCCTGTCATCTCATTACCTTTCTTGACCATCTTGTCGCCATACACCTCCACTTCACCAATGGTCATCAGGTCATCCTTGCTCTGTATTTTGTCAGCCTTGACCCTGACGTAGCGGCCCCACACGTCCCCCCTACAGGAAAGTGTCCGCGGGCCGTCTGAGGGGAAGTCCCCCGTGAACTGGGTGCATGGTTTGGCTGGACTGGTGTTGTCGGTGAGTGGATTGTTGACGTAGACGTCGATGGAGAAATCGTGTAGCTTGTCTTCTGTATATATGCATTTGGTTCACATGAAATTATGTTCCAGATTTTAGATATTATTTTAGATGTTATTTGTTCAATAGTTTACAAAAGTCTCCTTGCAATAAACGGATCAGTGAATTCGTAATTAAGACATTGTATAATAGCATGTATAATATTATTTGAGCTTTAAAAAGAAAAATCAACCATGCCACAGCAGCACAAGTTTTTTTTTCAGATTTTTTCCAGAATAATATTTTATCGATAAAGAACTTAATATTTCATTACCATGAATTAATTTGTTAAGAATCATCACGCATATATGTCTAGTCAGGTACACTTTAATATAAGGCACCATGTAGTCCACTAGCAATGTTGGGTACTAAATACATTATCAAAGCAGAGTATCTTCACTTACCTAGCAGTCCATACACTTGGACTTCACACACAGTGAAGTGGTCCTTCAGTACCCCACTCATCTGCTGTAGGCGAACAAAGCGGCCGGACACCGACGCAGCACACTGTATCTTGTCAAAGGCTACGATGCGGCCAGGGATGTCCCTGCACACAGTGGGCGTGGCTGAGGGGTCAGTCTCTGGATTGGTGTGGTACACCAGGACAGTCATGTCCGAGAGTTGGTCAGCTGCGAAATGTACAAGTTATTCAGATTTAACTAGAGGTATGATCAAAATACAATTCATCATACCTTACATTAAATACAAGCTTATGATTGGTTAAGGAACGGGCGATGATTGGTCAGCTACGAAATGTCAACAATGGCATATAATATCAGCATTGCTACAGTATATATATAAGATGTTTATTCAGACTAGTGTATTTCATGCCTTCTTGATAATGAATTAATATTTATCCCATCAAAATAATTACATGCATTAAATTATCTGTGTCGCAGCAATCGGAATGTCCTTTTCGTAAACATGCGATTCAGCCATCGTTAAAGAATGTAGATGACAGCAGTGCAGTGCATTTAAACAATTATGAATGACTGCAGTTGCAGTTACACATTCAAATATAACCTGAATGATGTAATTTGTGAATGACTTCCAATAACAGAGGAAAATAACAACATGCAGACAACTCTTCCAAGGCCGAATTTTGGTCCATTGAGGTCATCCAGTTATTAATCTGTATTTAAATTGATGATAGTAGTTTAGTGGGCGTGTCCTGTTTTCTTTACGGATTTTACTAGTTGTTGAGACAAATGTGTTTTCCTCCTTCGCCAAACGAGCTGCTAGAAATTACATTATGTCAGAATTTATTTCAGTACTCACGGTCGCCATCAGAAGGTGGTTGTAGAGCCACGCTGTCGATGGCGTAGCTGTTGCCGAGGTCCACCATCCACCATCCAGTGTCATCAGTGCTGGTGAAGCAGCTGCCGCCGCTCCTGGCGGCGTTAAGGTCACCGTCAACGGCGTTGTCATACCGAGAAAGTGCGCCGTTGTTGCCGTTCCCCAATGCCTGTTTGTTGAGTGCTAAGTTCACACTTTCTACAACAGCAATAAAATAGTGCTTGTAAGTGAACATTTGCAAACTACATCTATGCATCGTTTTCCAAAGCAAGGTTGGAAGAGAGGTTTGCAAACAAATATCAGAAGAATTGCAATATTTCGCGAAGCAATTTCCGTTTTGAGGTCGTGCAGGAACACGTAACCAAATGAGTTACTTTAAGGGTTGTGATACTTTAACACTCGGTATAACACTAAGAAAACTTCAATATATATACTTTTGTAAATATGTTAAAAGGAATAAGGAAGTGCGCACAGTGAATTATCTTGATATGTCAATTTCGTGCACTCATGAAAAAACTATATTTATAAATAGAGCGTGTCATCACAAAACCTTCCAACAGTTTCCGGAGATTACCGACTTCATAATGCTCCTTAATATTGATTTTAAAAATTGACTACAGCAAAGGTATTCCCGGGATATACGTGAAATAACGCTTGGAGTTTTTGATGACTGTGTTTTCCACAATTTCCAGTAAATATTCCTGGAATGATCGACTCTGCGAATTGAACGAAATGGAAGTGATGTTTCGTGTAGAGAGATGTTCCACATCACGTTTTCACAATATTTCCTCGTTGCCTTACAGCTCAGCGAACTTACAATAACTGACTCATAAACCCAACTCAGACTAAAAATAGTCAGAGTTAGAGTGAGTGAATATGGTTTTACGCCGCTTTTAGCAATTATTCCAGCAATATCACGGCGGGGGACACCAGAAATGGGCTTCACACATTGTACCCATGTCGGGAATCGAACCCGGGTCTTCGGGGTGACGAGCGAACGCTTCAACCACTAGGCTACCCGACCGCCCCGTCAGAGTTAGAAGTGTAAAGAGTTTTCGTTGCTTTGTTCGTTGGTTAAGATTGGTTATGATCCTTCAAGTTATGGATGCACCTGGTTGTTGTATGCTATATTGTATTTTGTTGATGATGTGCACTGTGTAAGCACGGGTATTCGTTTCTAAACATTAAACGTTTTTTCTCAGCCTGACGTATATTTGTTTTAAATGGTACCACTGAAGTCAAGACAATATTCCAGTACCTGCTGCTATTTTTCCAAACCAACAGCAACACTGACGGTGATGGCAATATACAAAGGTTCTGATCATTTGATATGATAAAAGTAAATGGAAAAAATAAATGCACAAATGTTTTTAATTGTATGTAATTTCTTTATCTAAAATATTAGTCGAGACGAATTATTCGCTAGCAATCCTGAAAAACGTTTGTCACCGAATTTAAAAGAACGAAATTGTATGTATCGAATTGTTTTAAAAACACCTAATTCCATCCCCTCTATACCAAGAATATGGAAATGTTTGGTCACTTATATAACACGTGACGTCATTGCAGAGAACACGTGACACTCGTACCACACCCTGGACACGTGTTGTTGATGTCTATCTTGATGTCCCGGATGTAGTACTGTCTGCCAAGGTCAACCTGGTACCACTGATCACCATCTCCCGTCTGCGCATGCCAGGTAGACCCATGTTCCCACGCCCTGGTGGGGTTCCCGTCCACGCCGTAGGAGGCGGGATTGCTGTAGGTGGTGCTGGCGTTCACTGGTGCATTGTGGGCCAGGTTCCCAGTTACGGGGTCTGTGGAGTGGGGTAGCGTAGGTTAATAATAATGTACATGTCCTCAACGTGGGACAGAGCAACAACAACAACAATAATAATGTGCATATTTATATTGCGCCAAAATCCATGCCATAAAGCGTGCTCAAAGTGCTACATTTTTACCCCGGTCAATGGATCAGTGTGCACTCGATTATCGTTCTCAGGTCCCTGGGGAGTATCAACAACCACATCACCATCTCAACCTACCGGGTACCCACTCACTGCTGGGTGAACAGAGGCACATTTTGAAAAGAGTCACTTGCCCAAGGAGCCACCACATGAGGCTATTTTATCATAAAAAGTACCCAATGGTGTAAAAATTCAATACATACTCAAAGACCCGTGGGCATCACCAATAGAAAATAACTGCTTAAGAGCTAAAGAACACCACCGTAGGGATGGCGTGTCATCGAATCCCGAATGCGTGGATAACAATATCAGTCACTGGATTGTCTGGTCTAGACTCGTCTATTTACAGACCACCGTCACAGAGACCAACAAACAGTCAAATCAAATGCTAAACAAAATGGATGACCTGTGACCAGAATTGGTCGTGTCCGAGCTGCCTGACGACACGCTCACAGGGCAATTCAGTCGAACAACAACCTATCTACATAATTACACAATACCTCACCGGTAAACGTCCGGTAAACGTCCGGTAAAATAGGTTTTCAGCAACCCATACTTGTAGTAAAAGGAGACTATGCTTGTCGTATACGTAACGGGACTAACGGGATCGGGTTGTCAGGCTCGCTGACTTGGTTGATGCATGTCATTGTATCCCAATAGCGTGGATCGATGCTCATGATGTCAATCACGGGATTGTCTGGACCAGGCTCGAATGTTACAGACCGCCGTCAAATAGCTTGAACATTGCTGAATGTGGCGTTAAACAACAAACAATCAAACAAAACTACACAATATTTACCTTTAAATACATCGAAGATCATGTCATTGTATAGTTTGGCTTTTCTGATGTGGAATCCAGGAGTTGATGTTATGAAATCTGCCTTGTGAGCGTCAGCTTCATCCAGCAGGTACTTGTACAACGTCTCCCCATCTACCTCAATCTACAAGTTAGGTACATCCAGGTCACTATAGCATCCTTGAATAGCTTGACTTTTTATAAAAATACAGTAAACTACGGTTATAACGAACTCAAAGGGACCACACATTTTATTTCGTCATAACCGTAGTTCGTTATAAACATATATACGGCATATATTCAGCAAATGGCCGAACCCCAAAAAACAGTTCGTCATAAGCGTGTTCGTTATAAACGTAGTTTACTGTACGTTTATAACGAGCACGCTTATAACCAACTGACGGATACAACGAACTGGGGGGGGGGGTTTCAGTCCCATTTGCTGTATTATAATAACAATGAGGCTATTTGTATAGCGCAAAATCCACATCACTGAGGGACATGCTCAATACATAAATTCAGCATTTGTACATACAAAAGAGAGAGGACAGTAAGATAGTAAAAATATACACATTCAGTTGTAGCGTTCAAAAAGGTATGTTTTGAGTCCGGACTGAAACACAGTGATACTAGATGCATCTTTTAGGCTGAAGGGAAGGAAGTTCCATAGAGAAGGATCGGGCACTAAGGACTTTAGTCTGTATTTTGGTGCAGACAGGAGAAGTTGGTCATTTGATCAGAGATTTCTGGCAGATTTGTATTTGAGAAACATTTCTTGATGAAAGGAAGGGCAAGTTGTATGAGTGACTCGTAAACTACAGAGATAATTTTAAAATCAATCCTCTCATGGATTCGCAGCCAATGTAGTGACTTCAAGATTTGGGAGATATGTGACCGAAGCTTTGTTGTCACTGTTCGGGCACCTCTGTTCTGTATCTTCTGCAGTCGGTTCAGCTGATCCCCTGATATTCCGACAGGACGACTGTTGCAATAGTCAAAACTAGACAGGATTGAGTGATCTTGCCAGGGCGGTTGTAGCATAAGTAGTAAGAAGTCGACGGATTGATCCAATATTTCTCAAATGAAAATGTCATGTCTTACAGAAAAAAAGTACGTGTGTCTCCATAGTTAGGGAGGAATCAATAAAAATACCAAGGTTTTTGACACGTGAGGAAAACGGAACAAGGATTGTCCAATTGTGAGGTGGGTTTGCTGAGATTTATGTGCGGAGCGATTAGGATTGCTTCTGTTTTATCTTCATTTAGCTTGAGCATGTTGGAAGTCATCCAGGATTTTACATTGTTTAGACAGCTTTCCATCTTGTTCAAAGATGAAATCTGATTGTCGAGAAGGGGACTGAAACTATCAACCAATTGTGATTCACGTAAGTGATGAGCCACATGCTCTTCTGATATCAAATGCCCAAGTGGTCTTGTGTACAAGGTGAACAAGATCTGTCCCAGGACACACCCTTGAGGGACACCACATGTGAGACTTTCCCTGTTCGATATTGGTGGCGAGGTGAAATTAGCTTTAACGTCGTCGCCAAGATTATCGCACTTATATAGCGACGTGCATGCACGTGTTTGTGTGTGTGAGTGGCTGCTTGTACTTGTCCCGACTGATGCCGATTTATAGTGCTAGCTCACTGAGATATCATGCCGCAGTTTAACATGAATACCCACTGAGACACAGTATACTGACTCCGAGCCGATCAGTCCTTGTCTTTGCCCCTTAATGCCGAGCGCCAGACAGGGTAACAACAAGTACCATCTTTTAACGTCTTTTGGTATGACGCGGGCGGGGATCGAACCCAGGACCTTCCGCTCTCCGGGCGGACCCTCTACCACTTGAACACGGAGGCGGTTTTGTTCGACATAGTCTTGTATATATGCTGTATATATGATGATAACAAATTACGGTTTTAACGAACTAGAATTGGTGGTCCCTTTGAGTTTGATATAACCGTAACGTCATGCTTTCCTTATAATCGTAGTTTGCTTTATACCAGAACATGACGTATTTCTCATACGTACCAACAAATGATCCGAAAGTACTGTCATGACTATGTGAGACTCCTTGTTTTTAACGAAAGGGTTTTTCGTTGGGTAGACAGCAGTAGAAAGTGCTCCTGATGCCAGGTGACTAAGCTGGATCGGTTTGTCTGTGGCCTGTAAGGTCAGGTTCATGAACAGAACAGTGTCGGTCTCGCTGTGCAGAACCAGAGACTCTCTGGAACAAAAGGTCAAGGTCACAACAATCCAGCTCAACACCGGCAGTCATTAGAAATTAAAAACTCAATTCTTCAAAACTGAACCAACCTCACGTGTTTTGATGTGAATACAAAACGTGGCTAATCAACAGCTGGATCTAGGGCCGAAAATGATCTAGTGGTTAAAGCGTTCGCCTATCACGCCGAAGGCCCGGGTTCGATTCCCCGCATGTAAAATTGTGTGAACTCTATATCTGGTCTTCCGCGCCGTGATATTGATTGAATAGACGGAGCATCATACTCACTTATTCACTGTGGTGCTCTGTCAGATTTGACAAATGAATAATATTGATTGTTTGTTGTTGAACGGCGCACTCAGCAAGTCCATTTATATAACAAGGGGGCTATAGATAATCGAGTCGGGATCTGCCAAGCCAGTGATTGACACCATGAACGTCTACGCAAGTTTGGTACGATGACATGCAATCAACCAAAGCAAAGAGCCTGACCACCCGATCCATTTAGTTTTGTTTGTTGTTTAACGCCGCACTCAGCAATATTCCAGCTATATGACGACGTTGTGTAAATGGTAGAATCTGGACCAGACAATCCAGTGACTGACTAACGGGATCGGGTGGTAAGGGTCGCTGACTTGGTTGATGCATGTCATCGTATCCCAATTGCGTGGCTCGATGCTCATGATGTCAAAAACAGGATTTTCTGGCTAAGACTCGATTATTTACAGACCGCCGTCATATAGCTGGGATATTTCTGACATAACACATAACAGTGAAACGTTTATGCTGGGGACAGAATATCGGAACTATAATAACGGAAAACTGTTGACATGACTCCTAACTGTATAAACCTGGTGGTGTGTTTTGCAGACAGGTGGTTAAATTGAGACACATTCTTTATCAAACTAGAGGATTAAGTGAGGAGAATTACCTGTATTTAGCTTCCAGGCATTTTACATCTTATATATAAACACGCTTATGGGGATCATTTGTAGTCATTATTCGATGTCAAACAGCGTCGGCGTTCGAAAGTTTTATATTTACTTAAAAAACATTTTTGGTAAAGCAAAATCTTAAAAGTAGGCTGAATTTGAATGGTCTGACTTAGTAGTTACAGAGGTATATTTCTTCCTGAAATCGGAGTTCATCTTCAGTCCAACTGAAAACGCCCTTACGTGTAGTATAATAATCATCTTTCTCCTGCAACTTACTCGTCCTGGAGAGGCGTGGCCCAAAGCTCGATCCCCGATCCAAGAACAAGGGGACAAATAGCGAAGTCGGACATCTGGAGAAGTAAACACAGACCAAGTTTGATCGTTATCCCGTATCATATACATGCGAAATTAAGTACTCCAGCGTTCATTCTGTTATCTGTGTGGCCGAGTCGTCCAGGGAGCCGCAATTTGTTATTTATTGAGTTGTGCCAGAATCCTATAATGCTGATTGGGTGATGATTCTTGTCGTACCATACCCGAGCTCGTTTTCGGCACCAATATTGGAGCGCCGCCATGAGTGATATGATAGGTAGAATCTGATTGGTCGATAGGCGATACAAAGAAGCGACATCACTCGTAATAGCCACTGGTGGCGCTACGATCGAGCCCAGAAATTCCAGCCTAGTTCCAAGGGTGGTAACTGGACTTTTACAGTCAGTTAAATACCTTGCCTCGGAAGGTTGGCGGATGCTCGAGACGTTGACGTTTAATCTTAACAACCGCGATAAAAATGACATTCTGTTCAAAGTGGCATTAAATCCATGTAATTATCAGATCTGAAAGGAATACCTACGCTGCCCAGAACACCCGCATCAAGCACTGTCTTGACGCATGCCCCAGGTGAGGAGTTCCACCCCGTCTCACTGGAACAGGATAAGACGTCATTTCCACTGCACATGACGTCAGTACCCTGGCACGTGTATTTAGCAATGGCCTTGGCAGGTGTGTACGATAGCTGTACAGCAGCGCCGTCTAGAAGTGGGGGGTCGGGGCAGGAAAAGGGAGACCACCCTGTTGTTTGTATGAAAAAAAGTGTTATTATATATAATAATGAAATTATGATGTACCTTGCAAAACGCATCTATACTACAGAACGCCCCGTGAAGATCCGGGTAAAGAAAATCTCTGAAACAATGCTTGCCCTAAAAGGCGACTAACGGGGTCGAGTGGTCAGGTTCGCTTACTTGGTTGATGCATGTCATCGTATCCCTATTGCATGTCATCGATCCCAATTGCGTGGATCGATGCTCATGATATTAATCACTGGATTGTCTGGTCCAGACTCGATTATTTACAGACCGCCGTCATATAGCTGGAATATTGCTGCGTGTGGCGTTAAACAACAAACCAACCAACCAACCTATTGTGGATATATCACCATGAATGTCGCATTTCTCAGTTTTGTTAAATTTTACGAAACAAAACCCAATTAAATGCCCATTGCAGTTTTCAAATGTCCAGACTCGATTATTTACAGGCCGCCATTATAAAAACTGTTGAATGCGGCGTTAAACAACAAACAAACTATAAAATAGAACAGGTTCTCTGGATTTTGTGGATATATCACCATGTATGTCGCATTTCTCAGTTTTGTTAAATTTTACGAAACAAAACCCAATTAAATGCCTTTTGCAGTTTTCAAATGCTACTATTTTCACATACATGTGAGAAGAGAGAGATTCCGAGACGACTAAAGCCCCAAGGGACAGTGAAGACTCTGGATTATGGCAATATTTACTGGGGGACAAATGAAAGTATACCGACTTTTTTATGTAATTGAAAATTAGAAGAACTATTGTTAAATTTGATTATGTCTTTTTAACCATCACACATTCCTGCAAAAGATGATAAAAGAAAATCTGTGGCTGGGTAATTTTGTGTTTTGGGTAAATCGGTTCAATAAAGACTGGGGTAAGAAATGAATTGGCAACCAAATCACCCTACCTTGTTTGAAATGTTGACAATTGGTGCCGAAAGAAGCAAATGTATTGATTTTCAAAGATAAGATGACGAAGATACCCGTCAGAACCATGGTTTATGAAAATATTATTTTATATTTTCAAAAGTTTTGAAATCAAATTATATTTTAATAAATAAAGCTTTGCGGAAGTAGTCTTTGGGAGCTGACTAAGCGACAGTACAATTCATTTTCTGAATATAATATAATATCACTAACTATTTAAATATTTTCAATTGAAAATGAAACATATGATTAAAATCAACATAGAGGTATACTTTGTTTTGCACCTCAACCTAGATAATGTTGGTGATGAGAATGACCGCGTCTCGTTGACAAGGATAAAAACATTAATTTTTCAACCCATGTATTTAGCGAAAGTTTTGTTTCCTTATTTACGGATAAACGTACCCAAACTTACAAAATCGAGCAATGAAATAAAAACAAGAACGGTCTTTTTTTCTCCTCATAAGAATATTGAAGTTTCTCTCTGACTTGCATTCCAGAAACTGTCCATACATGTCATTTTATTGTATTTTGCTTTTAGACTCTCCCATTTTTAAAGAATGCAAAACTTTAAAACTTTAAAAACCTGACATTCAGGTTATGAATAATAAGTTAATATCTGTTTGTTTGTTGTTTAACACCGCACGTATCATTAGCATCGATATACGTATGACATGCATGAACCAAATCACCGAGCCAGACCACCCGATCCCGTTAGTCGCCTCTTACAAGCATGGGTTGCTGAAAACCGATTCTATCCCTGAATCTTCACGGGTCTAATCTGTGTAGTAGGCCGAGACATGTTCAGCTGACCCACCTGTTCCCTGGACACGACCCCCGTACACCTCGGCCTCACATATGGTCATCTGGTCGGACAAACCCCCAGTCTTCACGCTACTGACCCTCACATACCGGCCCACTGCATCAAAGCCACAGTCTAGTCTCTGGACAGTTTGAGGGGGGAATACTCCCTCATACACGTGGCACGTCACCCCCAGCGCTCCAGGCTTTGACACCGGATCCTCTTTGAATACCTCTATTTTAAAGTCATGAAGGCGGACTCCTGGAAAATGAGAATTAGAATTCCCTAAAACCCTAAACAGTACAGTCTTCAATACAGGTACGATCGTCTACGGTGGCGTTGTGGAACTGAACCTTGCGATTATCGTAGGTTTTCAGAGCATTTGGTCACTGGTTTCCCTTCTGCGCTGTGGGTTTCGGAACAAAATTATAATAGTTCGAAGTTTTGTTGTCTGGTGTCGTAGGAAAATCGTGAGTAACGCAGGTCGTTTAGCATCTTTATGAAACAATCAGCGGTGATTTGGTACAGAGAGACAAAGGGTTTGCGAATCGAACCCAGGAACAGAGGATCCTGGTAGGGCAAAGAAATGTAACTCTACATGTACAACTTTCGCCATTAGACCACATGGTAACACATGGTCTTTATTGCATTGGAGAAATAACTATACTGTATATGTGAAATATCTATATGGTATTTGGGAAATAAATATACTGTATTTAGGAAATAACTGTACTGAATTAGGGAAATACTTATACTGAATAAGGGAAATACCTTCACTGTATTTGGGAAATAACTGTACTGAATTAGGGAGAAAACTATACTGTATTAGGGAAATACTTATACTGTGTTTGGGAAATAACTGTACTGAATTAGGGAAAGAACTATACTGTATTAGGCAAATACCTATACTGTATTTGGGAAATAACTGTACTGAAATAGGGAAATAACTATACTGTTTTAGGGAAATACCTTCACTGTATTTAGGAAATATCTGTACTGAATTTGGTAAATAATAACACTGTATATGTGAAATACCTATACTGTATTTATAACTATTTGTGGTGTCATCACTGAGTTTCAGTGACCCATTCATATTCTTTTCACCGTTTTTTCCCTTTTACTGGAATGTGTTTCAGTGGATAATCGATGATGGTTATTCTCTGGCGTTGACGTTTTATATTGACGAGAGAATGGTTTCATAATTGTATACAAGTACTATTTATTAAATAGCTTCACAAAGGGTCTCACCACACATTCCTTTGCATTCCAAGCTGGTCAGGACCAAATGGGAGACGTAGTATGTCCCAACAAGGTCAACCTGCCACCAAGGGTTAGGGTCGCCCTCACTGGCTGACCAACATGAGTTCCCTGTCCACACCACGTTAGTATTGCCGTCGTTAGCTCTGCGAGATTCCACGGAGTCGGAGTTACTGCTGGAGGATGAGGGTTTGTTCAGACCAATGTTGGTCACCATGGGTTCTGTGAAGAAGAGTGAGTGAGTGAGTGAGTGAGTGAGTGAAGAGTATATCAGTGATCTCTGGTCGTAGTATTATTGTTGTGAAACAAACAGCTGGTGCTGTACATCATAATCATAGTCATCATCCCACCTTAAGTGGCCATTGACGAGTGGAAACAATGCATCTTGAACAATGAACATCCGGGTTACAATTAGTCTTCAGCAACCCATGCTTATCGTAAAATTAGTTTCTTTGTTGTTTAACGCCGCACTCAGCAATAATTCAGCTATATGACGGCGGCCTGTAAATAATCGAGTCTGGACCAGACAATCCAGTGACTGCAATCATGAGCATCGATCCACGTAAAAGGCAACTGTGCTTGTCGTAAGAAGTGACTAACAGGATCGGGTGGTCAGGCTCGGTGACTCGGTTGATGCATGTCGTCGTATCCCAATGGCGTGGATCGATGCTCTTGATGTCAATGAGTGGATTGTCTGGTCCAGACTCGAATATTTACAGACCGCCGTCATATAGCTGGAATATTGCTGAGTGCGGCGTTAAACAAAAAACAAACAAACATCATACGCGTTCATTCAAGTCAAGTCATTTCATTCTCTAAAACTTCCTTGGTGGAACATACACAATATGGACATAATGGCAGATGAAAGACAGACATCATCTTTTTTACAGTTGCGAGAATAAATCGAAATAAATTTAGAATTGTGTTGTCATATTTTAGCCTAAAAGGGCATAACACAGATTTATATTTAAATACGCTTGATCAAGTGAAATACTTTCCTTGTAAATACATAATATTATATATATATATATATATATATATATATATATATATATATATATATATATATATATATATATATATATATATATGAGAGCTAAAATCAAGTCATTTAAAACGATAGTGAAATTCATCTGCAATAGATGGAGAGTCGCACAATCGGCTTGACGTATTTTGATCAGTTTTCAATATTCATCTTGAGGCGTATTTTCCACACAGTAACTGATGTGAAGATGGATATGTATCCATCTCCCCAAGACGCTGATGAAGGAGAACTTGAAGACCCCAGAGAACGTTCTAACTTACCTTTCCACTGAGTGGATTTGGGGACGCCCTGAGGGAAGTACGTAACTTGGTCGGACAAGAAGCCAGGGTCGATGAGGACTTTGTCCACGAGGTGAAGGTCAGCAGAGTGAGGGATACTAGCCAAGTGATGGCCGTTTACAAATATCTGGTAGGTAAAACAAACGAACGAGAAATGTGAAATGTGTTTCGGGCTACCATTGGTTGGTTTGTTGTTTTACGTCGCGCTCAGCAATATTCCAGCTATATGACGGCGGTCTGTAAATAATCGAGCCTGGACCAGACAATCCAGTGATTAATATCATGAGCATCGATCCACGCAATTGGGATCGATGACATGCATCAACCAAGTCAGCGAGCCTGACCACCCGATCCCGTTAGTCGCCTTTTACGACAAGCATAGTCGCCCTTTACGGCAAGCATGGGTTGCTGAAGACCTACCAGCAAGATCTAGACTTTTTTAAAAATGGTAACCACATTCCCTGTAGTTGGCTTTCGATGCCCCTGGACCAAAGCTGTTATTTCTTTATATTTCAATAGTTACTAATTAATTTCAGATATTAAAATTGGTAATGTGGGAGACATATTTAGAGATTTCAGCTGGTCATTTTTCTACTTGGTAAATTGACCCTCCGACATAAAAGCTCAGAAAAAATGAATGAAACTAAACTGATTTGTTTAAAAGTGTTTGTTCCAGTACCGTCTGCTCGCTGTTAACAAATTACACTGTAGATACAGAGGGGGAGGGGAGTAGATATTACAATTTAAATCAGAAAAAAATCAAATCATTCCAAACTTAACGACCATTTAATGTACGTACAATGAACGTGTGACCCATGAAGATCCCGGTAAAATAGATCTTCAGCAACCATGCTTGCCGTAAAAGGCGACTATGCTTGACATAAGGGGCGACTAACGGGATCGGGTGGTCAGGCTCGCTGACTTGGTTGATGCATATCATAAATCCCAATTGCGTGGATTGATGCTCATGATGTCAATCACTGGATTGTCTGGTTCAGACTCATTTATTTACAGACCGCCGTCATTTAGCTGTAATATTTCTGAGTTCGGCGTTAAACAACAAACAAACAAACAAAACAATGTACATGTCCATTTACATAGCGTCTTATTATTTACAATCCATTCATGTTCTCAGTAATAGGGTCTTTTGGGCATTTTGAAGTCAAGGTCCATTATCTGTTAACAGTATTTAATATTTGTTAGGGGGCACAGGTGGCCCAGTCGTCTAAGGCGCCTCGCTGTGCAGATTTGCCTCCCTTGGGCACGCCACAAACCTATGATTGTGGGTTCGAATCACGGTTCGCCACAATTATGTTTCTAGGTTTGTCAGCACCATACCCATACTCGTGGGTTTCTCCGAAGTGGTAAACGTTTGAGACCTGCATCACTTCAGGCTTTCCTCCAACATTAAGCAGACACGCCGTGATATAACTGGAATACTGTTAAAAGCGGCGTTAAACCCAACTCACTCACTCACTAACATTTATTAGAGCTGATGTGGACTCCGTGTGATCAGTATCGATACAGGTTCCTGCGCCTATCGCGACAATAGAATATGTGGTTTGATGAGCGATGACCATGGACACGTCTTGTGACAATCTGTGTTTTCGTGACCCCTCTACATTGAGAGAGCTCTCCACTGGCAATCTCTCGTCGACCAATATATATATATATATATATTAAACATATTTTATTGTCCAAAAAGACAAAGGGATTGGGCACAAGTGCACCAGTTATTGCCGTCTTCTCACTGCCGTCGAAAAGATGTGTCCTTGATCCCTCCACACTGAGAAAGCTCTCCATTGACAACAATCCAAAGATCACCTCGAACAGCGTGTATTTGAACCCTGTAGTCGAAGCGAGCTTTCCTCCGATAACAATCTCACCTTGAAAAGTGTTTCCTTGGACAATATACCCCAAATGTGCTCTCCACTGACAACACTCTCACCTTGAAATGCGTGTCCTTGAACGCAATAGTCCAAGTGAGCTCTCCACAAACAAAAGTCTGACCTTGAAGTGAGTGAGTATGGTTTTACGCCGTTTTTTTTGCAATATTCCAGCAATATCGCGGCGGGGGACGCCAGAAATGGGCTTCACACATTGTACACATGTCGGGAATAGAACCCGGGTCATCGGCGTGACGAGCGAACGCTTTAACCACCAGGCTACCCGCCCGCCCCCCTGACCTTGAAAAGGTGGTCTTTGGAGAATGTTGCCCATGGGAGTTCACCTCTTGCAACAATTTTATCTCGAACAGCATCGCCTGAAACTATAATCCTAGTGAACTCTCCAATGACAGCACTCTCACCTCGAATTGTGTGTCCTTGAACCCTATGGTCCAGGCGAGTTCTCCTCTAAGGGGGACAGGCGAGGTGAAGGTCGACGAGAGACCGGCTTCATTCCATACTATAACATCCCGTGTGGAGGGGTTGACCTCCAAGAAAAGGTACACCATGTCAGTGCCACTGTTTCCTAGGGCGAGCCGAAACCTGGTAAAAAATAGGTTAATCAGTAAACGAATAGTGAACAGCATTTCTTCATTGCGTTGCATAAACAGTAAACTACGGTTATTACGAACTCAAATGGACCACTTATTTTAGTTCGTTATAACCGTAGTTCGTTATAAGCATATATACAGCATATATACAACACATGGACGGGACTACAAAATCAGTTCGTTATATCGGTCAGTTCGTTATAAGCGTGTTCGTTTTAACCGTAGTTTACTGTAATCATAACAGTCCATGTATATGGCGCTGTGCCCCATGCATAAGCATGTCCTAAGCGCTTAGACATGTTATGACCCCGGTCAATGGATAGGTGTGCACACAACAATCATGCTCAGGTCCCTGGGGAGTATAGGCGCTCGAAGGAGAACAACCTCATTGCCATCTAGTCCTTCCGGGTACCCATTCACTGCTTGGTGAACAGAGGCACAACTAGAACAAAGTCACTTGCCCAAGGAGACACCACTGCATGTGCTGGTGTGGGGTAGGCCCGATGACCTAGTTATGATATCTTCGCGAGGCAAGGGAGTTAACTGACTATAAAATTCCAGTTTCCACCCTTGCCAAACTAGGCTGGAATTATGGAGACACAGTTATATTTTGGCAGGACTAACGATTGTTTACTTAGTCCAATCAAAATCGCGGAACGAAAGCGACCTTCGGTTCATAAACACCATGGCGACTGCTGTGCAGATTATAATACGGTAGATTGCAGGATTTGTAGAGCATGTGTACCGTCAAATGGTCGTCGACAGATGTTTTCCAAATCTGTTCAGGCTTTTAATCAAGGTGCTCAAGTGAGTTGTTGTGCTTCACGAGGTAAGACTCTTTTTTTAAGGAAAAAAATCTTTATTATCGATGAGATTGTCTTGACTCGGCGCCGCCATTTTGTATGAATCAGTTGCAAGTGATATGAGAGATGGAATAAGATTGGCCTTTAGGTGGGACATAGAAGGGACATAACCCGCTATCTCCATGATTTAAACAATGTAACAGCCTAGTGGTAGTCATTGGTAATGGGGACCTAGTCTGACCGGAATTCTCAGCTGAAGGCAAGGAGTCTGAATGAATGGATGGGTGATGCGGCGTTTGCCTTTAACACAGATATAGGCAGAGCAACGTAAGTTAGGGGACCATCATACTCACTTGTCCAGTATGTATCTGCCTTTGACCAGGAGACCGGACCCCGCCTCAGGCGAGCAGGTCAGTTGCACGAGGGCAGGAGCCGGCTGTAGGGTACATTATGAATACATGTATGTGACAAAATGTATCTCGGACGCTAGGGCTGGGACGGGTAGCTCAGGTACTCGGGTCGGTGGGTACTGAGTAGGACCCGGGTACCCACACGTTAGTCATGTGATATATTGTTTAATGACCAAAAAAATATCTAGAACGATTACATTACAAGTGATTTATGTTTGCATTTCTTTTTGACTTTGCACCCATTCCTTCTGACTTTATATGTTTGAATAAAGATAAAGCTTCAGTCAACTTCAGTTAATGCATGACGTGTATCTAAATACATTTTGCCCGGGCTACAGTCAAACTATTCCCAGTCGGACATTTGGACCTATCTCTTAAGACCTACATCGGTTACCCAGATAGGGTCGGGTAAGAGAGGGGTGGGTACCCGGGTAGTAAATTCCGTCTCGTCCCAGCCCTATAGGAAACTATGGCACGTGTTCTTCCTTAATAAATCATCTGCTAAGGAAATGCAAATATAAATAAACACGTCTTTAACAAGATCACTGTTCTCAACCGTATGTACATTTAGAGTTTGATTTGTGGAGATATTATTCAAGTAAGTATCATTTGACCCGTCACATTCGTCAAAACACTTACAGTGAGCCATTCAAACATGTGAAGACATCACTAATTACGTAACTATACTTTCTGCTGGAGATGATATACATGAATACATGAGACTTTTTAGGATATCAACTTCTTTTATTCTTTGTCACAACCTTTCAGAGCTACTTCTTGCTACTTCATCAGCATTCACCTGATGACATCTTCCCGAGGCAAGGGAGTTAACTATAAAAGTCCAGTTTCCACCCTTGCCGATCTAGGCTGCAATTATGTTACATTTTGGCTGGACTAACGAGTCCATGCACAGTCTATGCACAGTCTCATTAAAATCGCGTAACGAACTAGACATCATGGATTTCAACGTGCAGATTTCGGTTGACTGCAAGATTTGCAAAGCATGTGCACCGCCAACAGGGGGTGGACAGATATGTTGCAAATTCTTTCATGCTTTTAATCAAGGTGCTCGCGTGATTTGATGCACTTCGCTGGGTAAACCCGTTTTATTTCAGAATAGATCTTGATCATCGAGCAGATCGCCATTTTGTTTGAGGCAAGACATATGAGAGATGTAATCTGACTGTCAGTAGGAGGAACATAGAAGGGACATAACTCGCAATAGCCACTGGTGGCGCTACGATCGAGCCTGGAAAAATTCCAGTCTAGTTCGGCAAGGGTGGAAACTGGATTTTTAAGTTTATTATAACGCCTCGGGAAGATGACTGATGATGGTGAAAGAAGTAGCACTGGAACGTCGTGACAAAGAATAAAAGAAGTTGCTATCCATAAAAAGTCTGATGTATTCATGTTCTTCAAACTACCTATCAAAGACT
Organism: Haliotis cracherodii; assembly: GCF_022045235.1. NCBI lineage: Eukaryota > Metazoa > Mollusca > Gastropoda > Lepetellida > Haliotidae > Haliotis > Haliotis cracherodii. The sequence goes on along the minus strand of NW_027266330.1, from coordinate 28,886,503 downwards.
TCATGATATGCATGTATCTTATAAATACAATACTTTCCCCCAAATTACCAAGTTTTTCCACGTGTTTGGGAGACACACTCCCAACGCTGACTGGTCCCATACGTCAGCCCCCGTACATATACTCCTCAGTCCTCCTTTACACACAGAATACCCATCGAAGCAGGAATACGTCGCCACAGCCTTCTCATGCTGATATGAAATCTGTGCGAATATCAAAATTCTCTCCTTCATAATCGTCATCAACATTGTCGTCATTATTATAATTATTAATTAATATAACTGATTATTATTATTGATCTATTATTATTATTATTATTATTTACAGATTAAAATTTAAAAAATGCGGCAATGAGGGTTTAGGTGATCCTGGCACAGTCAGGCTGGTTAGGCTCATCATCAGCTCAGGGCCCTTGCCCCCTCTACAAACAGCCCAGACAGAGAATGGGACTTCTCCCAGGAAGCGCTGCCTTGTCAAACCCACCCAGAACTTTTCGGAGAATGTGAAGACTCCCCAACACTGCAGCCTTCTGCATTACCCAGATTGTCAGAAGGGCTGTATTCCTGGTAGCAAACCCGGGTACTCTCCCAATGTCAGTCAACAAATTGGGAAGTACCAAACCAAAGGCACCGAGAACAATGGGGATTCGGACAACGTGGTACTTGGGTTGCAAGCGTGACATTTCGAATGCGAGGTCCGCTTATTTGCCATGTTTTTCCTCAATCTTGTCAATCACATTAATGTCAAAAGGGACAGAATATTCAATGATATAAATGATTTTAATGGATTTATCAAAAAGGACAAGAACATGTGTGTTGGTCTATATTGATTTCATTATTATTATTACCTTTGCTGTGGCATATGCAACACCCGGTGGCGTTAGACAATCATATGGAGCTGGCGCTGAAAGCAATTTACAAAGAATGTTCAGAGGCTTGGCAATATAACACCTTCATAAGCCATGGACAAAAACCTATGATTCCAAACTTTTCGGTCTTTGAAGTACAATCACGTTACATCCAGACTCAGCTACAATATTTCTCCACATTAACACACATCAGCATGGACAGAAAAGTCAATCTTCAAAGCCATCGAAATCAGTCAGAACAGCACTTTATCAGCTCATGAGGTATAAGAAACAATGCACAGAGGTAAATGTTATAATGTTAACAAAATCATAGAGTTTCTTTTTGGTAGATATCTTATAGCAGTTAAATAACTGCAGGAGTTGAAAATATAGTGTGCCTGGAATTCATCTCCAAGGCATAACTATCACACACTTTACAAAAATGTGTATTCAACGGAGTTGTATTCCATTATAAGTGATGTCCAAAGCAATCCAATGTAAGCTTTTGAGTGAATGAGATGGGTTTAGCGTCGCTTTGAACAAAATTCCAGTTATATCACGGCATGTCAGCTTAATGTGGGAGGAAAGCCCGAAGTGATGCAGGTCTCAGACGTTTCTCACTTTGGTAAAACCCACGAGCACGGGTATGGTGCTGACAAACCTAGAAACATAATCGGGGCGAACCAGGATTCAAACCCACGATGAGAGGTTTCTGGCGAACCCAAGGGTTCCAATGATTATCATTATCATCATAATGAGGATGTCGCACTATTGTTGTTGTAGTTGTTGTCTGAGCCAGGAACTCGCTGGCCATTCTCAATGTGCATTTTATGCAGGTAAATCCATCTTCCCGAGGCAAGGGAGTTAACTGATAATAAAAGTCCAGTTTCCACCCTTGCCAAACTAGGCTTAAATTATGGAGTTATATTTTAGCAGGACTAACGAGTCGGTGCATAGCCCAATCAAACTCGCGTTCCGAAATCGACATTCAGTTCGTAAACTGCCGTTAACCTATGCCCGGAATCGAATCTGGGTCTTCGGTGTGACGAGCGAAAGCTTTAACCACTGGGCTACCCAGCCGCCCCCATTGTATTTAGGTAAACATCGTTGGATGTTGTCTACAAAAAAAGGTTTCTTTGTTTGTCTTGCCAAAGAAATTATACATTTGGAAAAATTCACCAAAACAAGACTATGATACCCGTTAAAAAGACATCCCCATCGAAGAATCGATTCGTGTTTTTTTCATGTTAAGACACCGCCTCTTACGCCTTGCAGTTTTGTTCTGATCGGACATTGCAAATGATTTTCTTGCTATAAATTGGCTGCATCACACAATTCCACGTAATTTGGTCGATATTTGCTGTTGAGTTAAACGCAGTGAAGTTATATCTGAATCACATATGATTTGTGAGGGAACAAAAGTACAATGTTTAAATATGATCAAGTTTGCATACATTTATAGAAAATACACTTACGTGTTTCGTTTAATTTTGCAGTGATGGAAATGACGTCTGAAGCAAGGTTGCTTAGCGACTGATTCATGAACATCAGTTCCTCTCTACAACCACACTGCGGGGGCGTATTAGGTGGTGTTGCAGTCGACGTAGTAGTTGTAGATTCAGTTGTAGATGAAGTGGTAGTGCTTGGCGAGTATGTGGGCGGTGATGAGGACGTAATACTGGGCGTGGTGGTTGGGGGAGCTGTTGATGTAGATGTGGGCGTGTTTGTAGGCTGAGATGTCGATGTTGAAGTGGGCGTGGTGGTTGGCGGAGCTGTCGATGTAGAAGTGGGTGTGGTAGTGGATGGAGTTGATGTAGAAGTGGGCGTTGGTGTAGGCGGAGCTGTCGATGTAGAAGTGGGGGTGGTTGTGGGTGGAGTTGTTGATGTAGAAGTGGGTGTGGTTGTAGGAAGAGCTGTCGATGTAGACATGGGGGTGGTTGTGGGTGGAGTTGTTGATGTAGAAGTGGGCGTCGTTGTAGGCAGAGCTGTCGATGTAGACGTTGGCGTGGTGGTGGTCGGAGTTGTTGATGTAGAAATGGTCGTGGTGGTGGGCGGAGTTGTTGATGTAGAAATGGTCGTGGTGGTGGGCGGAGTTGTTGATGTAGAAGAGGGTGTGGTTGTATGCGGAGTGGTGGTGGTAAGAGAAGGCGCCACAGGAGGAGCTGCAGTGATGAGATCGCGTGTTGCTGCAATTGCCAGGCTTGGCATTGACGTAGGGCGCGCCACTGTAGATGTAGTCGCAGCTGCGGGGAAGATGTATGTGGGTCTCGTCGTGGCGCTTGCTGTAGGGTTTCCTGCGTAAACAAGATTGCTGTTTTGAAATTTGAAAGGGATGATCATCAATAAAATAAAAATGATTTAAGAATGATGCGGTTGAAGCCTTAAATTGAAAACACTGGTATAATTATTTAATGATTCACTTTTACACGAGGAAAGACAAACCTCCTCTTTCTTTAATAAGCTATGTTTGGATCATCATTACCTAAAGATATATATGGCATCTCTCACACTATCGACCTCGTGTTTCTATGATCCAGGTTCGATACCGTTATTAGCCGATACGATCGGCTATGAAAAGTGTTCAAGCGTGATTAACTTTCAATAAATTCATCTACAAATTAACGCCCCCTCGTTCGTAAGCATATCGCGATCGGGTCGCGGTACGGTCGCGACCTGTGACTGGATCTGTCCAATCGGGAACATCGATTGTCATGACCCGATCGCGATGGATGGGACTCATGTTTTGAACAGTAGTGTACCAGCAAGCTGCAGCGTCGTTGTGCTGCATGCACTTATTTCCGGGTAGAAGACCTCCCCTTTTGAACACTCCTTGATCGCCACCGTCCTCCCGCTCCGGCAGTGGAGGTGGAAGCGGGTGTAGCGCATGCTGGGGTACGGGACGTCGCCGTCGGGGAGCCCAACGCAGCTTGCTGAACACGGCATGCAGTACTGGGACTGCGAACAGTCTTTTACTTTATATTCACCTGGAATGATAAAATGTAAACTCACTGTCTGATAAAAGAAACGAAATTAAATGCAATATACATGATTATACAAACAATGAAGGGTGAAACGTTGAAACGGGTTTTTATCATCCAAAACTGGCTCCCACAGGAGATATCGCTTGGGTGAGATCAAGCTATATCTACATTGTAGATATCGCTGCAATGAAAATGCACCACAATGCTTTGCAGACCGTTGTGACGTCATTGTTACATGACGTCACAATCAAATGACATCACTAATGGCTCTGCTACTGAAGCTGTTAGCAGTTCTTTTCACACTTAAGAGGCTTTGTATTACTGTCTACAAACTGAAAAAAGTTGGAGGAATGATGTTGGATGATAAATAAAATCTCACCTTCTTGTCTTTTGATATCAAATATATCAACACTCGTTGATAAAAGTGGAAAACCTTTTCCCACTTTTATAAACTCATGTTGATATATCTGATATCAAAAGACAATCGGGTGAGATTCTCTGTATATATCGACTATGCTTTACCGCGATGAATTTTACAGACTAACGTTTTTGTCATTTTATTTCTAATAATCTCATCGATATAATTATTTTGACAACCAATATCCCGTAAACAAATACAACGGCATGGGCTGAATAGGGAACGTTACTTTTGTCAAATATACAACTCACACGGTGCTCTGGGTTCAAATCTATCGCCACATGGTACTGTAAGTTTGTCAAACATGACGCAGGAGCTGCTGCCTGGGTCGTAGAGGTGCATGTAGTCGCACTCCCTCTGGAACATCTGCAGCCCCATCTGATGTTGGGGGTTGGTGCAGTCGTAGGACTTGGCGCAGTCAGCAGGGTCGGGGAAGCGCGCCATCGGGTTCTTCGAGCAGAACGAGTTAATGGAATCTATAACAGAGACCAAAATCAATGTTGTAACAGCTTTCAGGAGATATGCGAATGTTAGCAATTTACGTAAACATTTTCATCATATACTTGAAGGTGTTATCGATGCAATACACCAATAAATATGCAAATGAAATCTTATAGCAGCAACTATTTCTTTGCTGCATATATCTCTGCAATTTCTGCGTGCCCAATCCGCGATTGACCAACATGCACAATATGTTCTGTGAGGGACTCCCCAAAGTGTGGGTGATTCTGTAGACATACTTGGCAGAATATTATTCGGCACTATCAAAAATAAGACGGTTCGCTCAAACACTATATTCAGACGCGGACATTATATGAGCAAGAAATTATTACCCTCGTATATTTCCGTAAAATAAATGTCATATTTTAGGAATACAAAATATGCATTACGCTTGCCAGAGACTCGCATACCACATGTTTTATTCCAATAGTTATAAGGATAACGCTATTTTTCAGGGCATTATCATTTGCAGAAGCCCGAGGTCTTTCATTAACTGCCCGACGAATGAGGGCAGTTGAAAAGACCGAGGGCTTCTGCAAATGATAATTCCCTGAAAAAAATAGCGTTTCTTTTTTATCATAGCTAAAACGAATGGAATTTGTTATCAAATAAAAAGAAACAACAATATCGGTTTTGAAATATTTACTGCAATCTACACGAATGACACTGACCAACCTTTACAAACATGGAAACGTCATTGAACAAACCAGATGACGTCACTATTGAACGTGACGCCATCTATCCCTATGACGTCATCTAACAACGGCTGTGATAATGGCCCGTCGTCAAGCAATATGAGGGCATTACCAAGTTACAGTGGCCCGCTCATGTCTGATAACTTGCGGGCGTATTAATGATGATTCTATCCATTTTAGATATAAATGATATTAATGATACAGACATATTCAGCTAACAATCTCTCTTCGTCATCCAAAACTCGCTTAAATGCCTTCATATGGGTGCGATATCGCTAAATACATTAAATACATAACAATGCCTTTTAGGTCATTGTGACGTCATCGGTAAGCATGGCATCACAATCAAATGACATCACCAATCTCTCTGCCACTGACGCTGATCAGGGCCCCGTTCCACAAAGCAATCTTAGCGCTACGACTGTCGTAAGTCAAGTGTTAAAGAATGGGAGTTACAATCACCTTAGCGCTAAGATCGCTTTGTGGAACGGGGCCCAGTGCCCACTTGCACAAAACGATGTTAGAGCTACGACTATTGTAAGCCTATGTTAAAGTATGGGAGTTCCGATCATCTAAGGGGTAAGATCGCTTTGTGCAAGTGGGCCCTGCTGTACCTTTTACAATCAAGACACCGCATGCTCATACAAACTAAAAAGTAGGGAGAATGATTTTGAAGGATACATAATTATAAAATGGCACCTTTGACTTTTAATACCGAAAATATACAACAGTCGTCGATAAAAGCCTCGGAACTTTTCTCGACTCATGTTGGTGCATGTGATATCAAAAGGCATTCGGGTTAAAGTTGGTTGGTTGGTTTGTTGTTTAACGCCGCACTCAGCAATTTACCAGCTATATGACGGTGGTCTGTAAATAATCGAGCCTGGACCAGACAATCCAGTGATTAATGTCATGAGCATCGATCCACGAAATTGGGATACGAAGACATGCATCAACCAAGTCAGCGAGCCAGACAACTCGATCCCTTTAGTCGCCTCTTCTAATTACGACAAGCATAGTCACCTTTTACAGCAAGCATGGGTTGCTGAAGACCTATTCTACCCCGGAATCTTCACGAGTCTCGGGTGAAAGTATCTATATGTCACAATACAAACGTATTCCTGAATGCTATTATAAAGATTTAAAAAAAAGAAAGAAAGAAAATCCACATCGTGTTTTCGGTTGTAATCTATGCGTCTTCATTGTTTGTCTGGGCTAAATGAAGTCACATGCTGTGTACCTCTGTTATTCATATTACAGATATATCGTTCATTGTTGATTGTTTGTTTGTTTGTTTAACGCCGCACTCAGCAATATTCCAGCTATATGACGGCGGTCTGTAAATAATCGAGTAATAACCAAGTGTTCGACACTTTCGAAACAAGCGTATAGTTGACAAAGTCATCTATATCCCCCGCCCAATTTAACACGTTATGGTACCAAACCAAGTAACTGACCCAACATTTCTTTTAGCCCATGTCAAATCAGCTGCAATGGAAATTCTAAAATAAACATTGCTAAAACTCCATAATATCAAATGGCACTAGTTCAGTATGCGCTTTATATATAGACATGCAATGTTTGGCAAGGAAATATTTAACAGTTTATTTGTTATACTCCTTAAGTAAACCAATCCTATATTAAAACTTAAATCCAACTTGTCATGGTAACATAAACAATAAAAATTTCTAAAAGTGCTATATATCATGCAAAGTTTAGTAAGAAAGTATTTAATGGTTTTTGAGTTACGCTCCGGAAACGAACACCACCCCTGTAGAACCTAAGTCCAACTCATTGCCATGGAAACGTAAAAAATAAAAAATTATAAAATTCCTAAATAGCAAGAGGCACCAGTCCAGTATGTGTTTGGTAAACATGCAAAGTTTTTGTTGGAAAGTATTGAATGGGTTTTGAGTTATGCTCCAGAAACAAACTCTACTCTTATAGAACCTAAGTCCAACTTGTTGCCATGGAAACGTAAAAAATGATAAAATTCCTAAATAGCAAAAGGCACCATGGCCAGTTCAGTATGTGCCTGGTAGACATGCAAAGTTTAGTAAGAAAGTATTTAATATTTTTTGAGTTACGCTCCGGAAACGATTTCGGGACCCACACAAGCACACACACACACACACACACACACACACACACACACACACACACACACACGCGCACGCACGCACGCACGCACGCACGCACGCACGCACGCACGCACACACACGCACACACGCACACACACGCACACACGCACACACACGCGCACACACACACACGGACGGCACCCATTTCTATATCCCCCGTTGGGGCGGGGGATAAAAACAGATCCCTAACGTCAAGAAACAGTTCGACAAAACGGATAATTTGAAGCATCAGAGTTCGACACAACGACTTTGAAATTGAGATCACAATTAATTCGGTTAAATACAAAACTAGTTCCTGGAGACTTACGTCTGGTCTACGTCTGTGCTACACAGCGGTGACCGCCTCCGTGGTCTAGTGGATACCAATCTCAATCAAATCAGATCTTAGTTCTCACTACTGGTCAAAAAAGATCTGAGGACATCCCATCCCATGAGGACACAGGTCACGTGAGAACACCTTTCATCCGACCAATCAAAGCGTCGCTTACCAGATCGTGATTGTGACAGTCGGAATGTGTTTTCTAACCATGCATCCTCGAATTGGTTAACACGCGGTATTCCGGGCGACAGTTACAAGCTTTACCATCATCCATCTCTTGCTTCAATAGGACAAACATTTGAAGGGAAGCTTAAGAGACTTTGCATTGCTGATGGGAAGTACTGCCATACAACCTCGGATACAAATTTTGGATCAAGAATTTGTCAAAATATATCAAAGCGTAGTCGCCAGTGTGAAACTTGTGCCGCAGAGCTCAAGAAAGCTGTTTTCTGATTCGCTCGTGTCGACCTTTTGTTAGTCATTTCATTGGTGGATCAAAGTTCGCGAAAGGTCGTTGACGTGACCTGTATGGGATGTCCTCAAATCTTTGTTAAGCGTGTCGAAAACCAATATCTGATTTTAATGAGATTGTGAGTGTACAGTCTTGGCATGGAGAGCGAAGGTCTGTGGTTCGCTCCCCGGCCGCGTCATACCAAAATACCTTAAGAAATGGTAACTGTTGTTACCCTGCCTGACACTCGGCATTAAGGGAACAAACAAGGACAGATCGAGTGCGGAATCTATTTTGTTACGGATGATGGTGTCTCAGTGGGTGAGCAATATAAAACCATCGGCACAAGTCCGGACTTGGACACACACTAATCTTGCTATAATCCTGAACGTTAAGTTAACCCCATTTCACCTCAACTCACCTCACCTGTGAACAAGGGGATCCCTAAAGTCACGAATCAGCTATTATACTGTCAGAAGGCCCGCCAGTTAATCAGACAAGGATTGACAGAACGTCTCGCTTGTCGCCTAAAAACCCACCTTGTAGGATTGTTTGCCATTTGTCGACAACGTCACTTTTATCCATTTCAGATACTCGTGAGAATATGTTCATTGTTTAAAACGGAAATACCTGCAACGCCCGAGGATATGAATGTGAATATTTACAACAGAATGAAACAGTTTGATGTCACAACAGATGTTTGCAGCGTTACGCTGTCTCCCACTCCAGAGAATATATTAAAAAAGGAATCCAATTCAAGTCTGGAATAAGTTAGCAAGTCTAGATTGCATTAGCTCTAGGCGCTGCCATCAAGCTGTTTTGACTCCATTTTAAGTTTATGTTTTATTTTGTGGATATATATTTTCAAACGAGATAATTTTGTTTCTTGGACTAAATGTTAGTCTAGATGTACTATAGTGAGATTGATAACTTAATAACTCAAGTGTCTCAGTTCTATGTATTTGTCGCTAATATATGAATTATGTAGCAGATTATATATCGTGTCGTAGGTGTATAATACCGATGTGAGTGAGTTTTGTTAAGCGCTGCTTTCAACAGTATTCCAGCCATATCACGGCGTGTCAGCTTGATGTGAGTGAAAGAGCGAAATGATGCGGGTCTTCGACGTGTACCAGTGTGTTGAACGAGTGAGTTCGGCACACACCAAAGGTCAAAATCAGTTCTGGTTTCGAAATAAACATTGACTGAAAAAGAAGTAGTATTTCAATCAGAGCTACGAATCAGAATGGTGTAATTTCCAATTCTTCAATACAAAAATTAAGATAGGGAGTTGTAATGTCACCGTCGACGAGGAGGCTGTCCCATTGAAAGAAGTGGAGGCAGGATACTTATATTCTGTAAATAATCGAGTCTGGACCAGACAATCCAGTGATTGATAACATGAACATCGATCCACGCTATTGGGATCGATGACATGCTTCAACCAAGTCAGCGAGCCTGACCACCCGATCCCGTTAGTCACCTTTTACGACAAGCATAGTCGCCTTTTACGGCAAGCATGGGTTGCTGAAGACCTATTCTACCCCGGAATCTTCACGGGTCAATATGTATATCGATCTCAGTGTTTATACACCTGTCATTACACTAATTACCAGGGAGTAGGAGGCACAGTTACTCTTAAAATTATCAACCCGCAATTCTCTTCGTCGCTTTTTTCTCCACAAACTCGCTATAAGGGTGAACTAATGCCGATACGGCGTTTAATCAAAACTCACTCACTCACTCTCTACACAAAACCTTACCTTGAATGGAGTTAGAACATACGGACCATTCCGGGTCGAATACCCAGCCCTGCTTATCGCACGTGAGGGTGTTGAGTGTCTGACCCCCTGCACACATTATGTAGTGTTTGGAGAACGGGGTGCCTGGAGCGGGGTGGGCTCCGTTCGCCAGGGTCGCGCAGGGGTCGACAGAGCGGCTGCACTCCGTCACGTAATCGCCTGGATACAACAAAGATTTGTTAAAGATGTACAAGTATCTTAGTTGCTACATAAGGCATCCTTTTTGATATTTCCTTTCACCTGCTTGATTTGCCAAATAGACAATAGTTACCAGGAGGCTGGGATTTTTTAGATGGACCCAGAACATTCTTGAAAACATTTAACTATGCTTCAGACAGTTAAAAGACTACCCCCACTCCCCACTCCCCCCTCCCCCATCCGAATACCCCTTATATGTCTGTCTATTAATATATTTCAGAATGATGCAGTTACTGTACAGAACCTGGTCGCTTAAAATGAAACAAAGAAGAAACGGTTATTCGACGGTGGTGTATCTAATACGGGGGTATCATATATAGTTGTGTTTTGGACTTCAGGTTTCAGTGAGTTATTAGGCAATATGTTAATACATGTTGGCAGTCACATTGGGATACTCAAACCAATAACAAGCTGTACAATATTCTACCACTTATATGTCATAACAATATCGGTGTTGGTTGTCGTAGAGATGACGTTGTTTTAAGCCGATGCCGTATAGGCCATTCACATTTTACTCATGCTTTCCTTTTAAAGGGAGAAGATGCTCCCCTGTGTATTCCTTGTCAATGTCAAGTTACAATGAAACACATACTTTTAGACTGTGTAGATAATGATTTAATACGTGCAACATATTTCAATATTTCTACTTTGAAACAACTTTTTACTCAAGTTCCTAGCCACACAATTATAGCATTTGTTGCGATGACTGTTTTCAACCTAGAAACGTTTTGATAACTTTTGTAATTATTTGGTCAAATTTAATTTTTCAGTGTATTTTCTCTTTTGCCCTGCGGTTACAAATAGATAGAGTAAGATGGACAGATACTTACAGCGAGCTGGCTTATTCCTACACGTCGCCGAGTTTTCCCGACAACCACCGGAAGCCGGGTCGAACAGAGTGGGGTATTTACACTCGTCTTCATACAGGAGCAGGCCAGCCTTGGGGGTAGTGCCCGACCCCCGGGAGCAGTTGTAGAACAGGGCACAGCTGCCGGGGTGGTCGAACACCAGCTGGGGGAACTTGACGCACCATTTGGAAGCCACCTCTGACAGAACATCAAACGTTTCAGGTGGCATAAAAATGGCAGCCTAAAAAATCAGACAATTATCTAATTAAATCTAATTATTTAAATCATCGTTATGTTTATGATTCTCTAATTGCATTATACACACATTCGAAGTCAAATAGTTAACTTGGATATGTCTTGGATTTATAAATGTTCTACTTTTCATTTGTCTCATTCATGATGTTAATGCATGCACGTGAGTGAGTTAATATTTAACATCGCATCGGAATTGCTTCAGAGTGAGTGAGTGAGTGAGCGTGTGTTGCTTTACGTCGCTTTCAACAATATTCCGGCAATATCATGGCGCGGGACACCAGAAATGGGCTTCACATATTGTAGCCAATGGAGAATCGAACTCGGGCCTTCGGCGTGACGAGCGAAATTTTGAACCATAAGGCTACCCCACCTCACCTAACTGCTTCAGACCCATGGCGACAGTGTGACGAAAGGATATCAAACATTTCAGTAACATCAGACTGTGTATATACAGACATCTCTGTTTTTAGTTGTATCTCTGACCCAAGTGTCCCTAGCTGAGAATATTATTCAAATAATAATTCGAACATAATTATTGAACTATTCTGTTGATAAAGAATAAATGATTGTAGTTGGGAGCCTAGAGGGTAACGGATCCACATGCCACCGGACACCCGGGTTCGAATCTCCACATGGATTCAATATGTAAAGACGTTTCTTGGTTTGTCCCGATCCACTAAGACCCGTGAAGATCCGGGGTAGAATAGGTCTTCAGCAACCAATGCTTGCCGTAAAAGGCGACTATGCTTGTTGAAAGAGGTGACTAACGGGATCGGGTGGTCAGGCTCGCTGACTTGGTTGATGCATGTCATCGTATCTCAATAGTGTGGATCGATGCTCATGCTATCAATCACAGGATTGTCTCATCCAGACTCGATTATTTACAGCCCGCCGTCCTATAGCTGGAATATTGCTCAGTGCTGCGTTTAACAACAAACCAAACCAAACCCGATCCGCAATGGCTAGAATATTGTTAAAATCGGCGTAAAAGACGCCTCGCTGTTGTATACCAGTACTTTGTATTTGTTTAACTTACGCGCCATCTTTGCAGCATTACACGACTCGGAGTCCCATTCACAGGTCCTGGAGCTCATGTCAAAGCTGAGCCCGGGGGGACAGTTAATCCACCTCGCCGGCCCCAGGTGGGCGTTGCTGCAGTGTAGGTACCCGCTACAGTCCCAGGGGATCATGGAGTAACCTCCCTTGGCTTGACCGCAAAACGTATCTTTGATCCAATTGGGCATAACTCCGTTCTCACGTGACCTTACCGGTGTGAATGGAAGCATACACGTCACCACCAGAACACACGTTGTCAGCGGCGTCATGTTCCTGCAAGTGGTATATCACTTCGGAATAAAAACAACAACACCCTTTTCATATATTAGAGATTATCATAGTTAAGATTAAACGCCGGGGGTAAAGAGGGTCTGAAAGAAATACATGTCAGGGCGTTTAATCGAGCATGAGTCATTAACTGGGTGTACGATTTTTTACGAAATTATTATTACCTGTCCACAACTTTTCGGTGAAATATGTTTGTGTATCAAATCTATCTTACGAACGCCATGGGGTTAAGTATGGTATCTCAGATGCATTGTTTTCGCGACTTGACCAGAGGCGGCCGGTCATAATAATATAAACTCTGGTCAATAATGACGAAAATATGACGCCATAATGCGAACTATGACTTCATGATATCCGTACATAGAGAATACCATTCGTGACCAACACGTGTTCTTCGAATAGCGAATCGTGCCCCACTCGTAAGCTGGTTCGCGGCTCACTATGCGCATCGTCAGCTGTGAGATGATAGACGCGGCCCAGCTAAGCCCCACCCGTGGCCCTTTTTTGCGAGTGGGTTCCGTCTAAGCGCAAACGGGCAAAGCTAAAAGAATTGTCAGCTCGTTGCGTCATGATGAACGTATTTATTATATACTTAAGTATGAAAGACTGAGTTTTCCGAAGTCGAGAAAAGTGATATTTTCTTTGAAAGTGAAAAATTTATATTTCACTGCAGTGAACATAACACTTGATATTTCACTGCTGTGAGCATAAAACTTTGACGGAACTATTGTCATGCAAGAGTGACCTCACCTCGAATTGTCTCCCTTTATCATGCGTGCCTGGCCCGTTCATAAACGGTTGACTTCCTTTTTACGTTAGTTCCCCACTTACAAGGCAACATAAGGACAGATGGTCATTTATGGAGTTAATATCGCTCATGCCGTTTGTTATTCTCTTGAAAATGTTTCGTTATAAACTGTAAATTTCCCTTTTAGCTCGTTAATCTAAACTGTTCGTAACATTTTTGTTACTTGACCAGCGTGTAGTCTTTCGCTTCAAACAGCAGTCTCGAAGTTTTCAAGAATATATTTTGTTAGTTAAAGTTGATTTTGTAAATAATCATATCTTCATGTATAGTATGTATTTATAGCTGGAGTGTGGCGTTAAACAACAAACAAACTTGAACCTAGCGCATGTACAGGCATAGACATGTAAAATATATTAGACTGCATGAACTTGGTTTAAATTCTGTAACGGAAAATAATACAAGACTGGAATCGAATCGTGTGACCAATTCTGAGAGATAACAATCAAGGCAAAAAGGTCATATAAGAATTTGATAAAGATATTGGAGCAGCACGGAAACATGCCGTTTTGATTCTGAATCATTAAGGAATGACGAAACGAGCAACAGATGTTTTAAGGTTGAAACAAACTATAAGGGAAATATTTCCTTCTAACTGCCATACACACGCAGTCTGTACCTGCCTCTTTGAAAGCTGTAGTCAGTATGAAATTCGAAGGACCAGGTTTAAAAAAAAATTCCTCAAGCATCCCAAACTATCTCAGAACATCTTGTCTTCAAAGCGTAAAATCTCAGTGCACAAGTTCATCAACACAAAGACATCACTGAGACCGAGAAATGCATGTCCAAGTTCACTTGGTATTAAACAAGAAAACTTGATCTTGGGGGACATCACATGTTGTTCTTTTGACTGAAGAAAGCACACAAACAAGGAAAACCATTTTCAAACTGCCCACAGTATATATTAATGTACCCCAATCCTGTTTTAAAAGGACCTTTGACCCAAGATGTGGATTGTGTTAACACAATGCCTCACCATGAGTAAAACTGGTAATCACATGAAGGAAGTACTGGGAAAACAAGACAGACATATCCTCCAACCACAATTGCCCATATGCCAATGTTCTGATACAGCATTCAATTATTGTGATAAAAATGGGTATTGAACATTTGAATCCTGGTCAGATGCATGTGCTTGCCTTGGATGAACCAAAACACACAATTGCTAAAACAATCCAGTGGAACTGTCCTGAATAATATGATGAAGTTCCTTATCATGTTTGGTAAACTTGCATATTGAAATAGATGTTTTCAGGATTCTCAGACACTGTCCCGACGGAAGTAGATGGAAAACTGCAATCTGTGCTGCTGGAATTGCCTCAGGCAGATTTGCTGATTCCTTCATCATGTGTACCCACCCTGCTACAACATCAGGCATATGTGCAATGTAAGGAAACAGAAGCGAACACAGAAGATCCTTTCAGAAACTGGACCTGTGAAGATTCCGGGGTAGAATAGGTCTTCAGCAACCCATGCTTGCCGTAAAAGGTGACTATATATGCTTGTCGTAAAAGGCGACTAACGGGATCGGGTGGTCAGGCTCACTGACTTGGTTGATGCATGTCATCGATCCCAATTGCGTGGATGGATGCTCATGATATTAATCACTGGATCGTCTGGTCGAGACTCGATTATTTACAGACCGCCGTCATATGCTGTAATATTGCTGAGTGTGGCGTTAAACAACAAACCAACCAACCAACCAAATCAGAAACTGGTGTGCACCGAGGTAAGCTGTTCAGACCCTGTTTCACTACTGACCCCTTGTTCTTGAACAAGAACTTTGCATATTGTGCTTGGTGAGTGCAATTCAAAAAGCAGATTTCCCAAAATTTGCAGCATCGCTTGTCATATTAATGGTTTGCATTTCTCAGATATGTCCCCCTTACGTGAAGATCCGGGGTAGAATAGGTCTTCAGCAACCCATGCTTGCCGTAAAAGGCGACTATGCTTGTCGTAAAAGGCGACTAACGGGATCGGGTGGTCAGGCTCGCTGACTTGGTTGATGCATGTCATCGATCCCAATTGCGTGGATGGATGCTCATGATATTAATCACTGGATTATCTGGGCCAGACTCGATTATTTACAGCCCGCCGTCATATAGCTGGAATATTGCTGAGTGCGGCGTTAAACAACAAACCAACCAACTACTCTAGCGGACAGACAAATGGATTGCCATTTGGTGTCTCACTCTGGCAGTGTGGGTTCGAATCCTGCATGGGACTAGTACTCAACCCAAAATGAATCTGTATTTAACTGTTATACCAAATATAACGTATTACAATATGTATGCTGTTCCTCCTACTGTCGTGCACCGCTGTACCACGAATATTGTTCGGATTAGTGACATACAATACTCGACGAACATTCTCTGGTGTGGCACATGAACAATTCAATGGCCGTATGAAAGGAGCTGGAATGGCAGTTGGATTGACTGAAACAGTCGAGAGTTTTCAAATTCAAAGACACTGTCACTATTTCATGCCTTCGCCGGTTCATATGCTTGGGATACGTGTCAAGTATTTTCTGAAGTCACCAATGCTTTCCCATCGTCAGCAGATATCTCTCACAACACAATGCAGATTCTTGAGCGGTTGGTCGTTCTCACTGGTTTATTTGGAAGGTCAATGAAAGGCAGAATCTCTCTTCATGAACATCTCAGACATTTGATAACATTTCACCCAAAGAGGCAGCTAAGACAGCACGTGTGTGCATGTGTGGGGACAGGTGCTTGACAAGCGTCTCACACTACAATCTATATCTGCCAACACTAAAACATATTGGAGGCTATCTTGGATTTTCATCATCAACAGGGGGCGCTGCATACCAGATTTATATAAAGCTTTGTTGCAATTGATCCTGACAAAGATACTGTGATAAATTGTATGGATTGACCACATAATAATGATATAATGAGTATAGATTAGTCATTGGAGATTTCAACCATGTTGGCGGCCATCTTGGACTTTCATCACCACCAGCGGGTGCTACATGCTAGATTTTAATTATATACAGGATTGTTGTGATAACTCTTAAATACATGACAATGGTAATTTGTATAAATAGATCAGATAAGTTTGATATATTGAATATATGTTGATATCATTAGAAATTTGAGCCACGTTGGCGGCCATCTTGGACTTTCTACCACCAGGGGTCTCTCCTGAGGTGGATCCATATCCAAAAATCTTCGCAATGGTTCAATGTATAAGTGTGCCAAGTTTGGTGCTTTTAACCAGAAGTGCACAATTATAGGCTTAACCGCCCCACTATTATAAGTCTACTTGTGTACAATACCAGAGAATCCAGTGATCGATAATGTGCGCAACCATCCACGCCGTTTGGGTAGGTGGATACTCCATCAACCAAACCACTAAAGCCAGACCACTTCATCCTTCTAGTCAAATCGTACGGCCAGCATAGGAACCGCCTCCGTGGTTTAGTAGGACAGCGTCCGCCCGGTGAGAGGAAGGTCGGGGGTTCGATTCCCGGCCGCGTTTTACCAAAGGACGTTTAAAGATAGTTTCTTGTTGTTACCCAGCCTGGCGCTCGGCATAAAGAGACTAAAAAATCGGCATTAGTCGGGACTAGTACAATCACACACACGCACGCACGCGCACACACACACACACACACACACACACACACGCGACGTTTCCACGTCACCTCACACACAAGCACAGGATTCCACGTGGGAATTTTGTATTTATGCAGAAGTGACATATACTTATCGTCCGGAAAGCGCGGTTTCCGGGCTAAAAGGGTCCAGATTAAAGTGCTTTACATTACATCTCGGACATGAATACCGCCACCTGTCATAAATGGATCAAGAGTTACAACAATATATTGAATAAAGTATTGAAATATGATATTTAATTAAAACCGGATCTTATTACAATGAGATTATTGAAAAACTCAATAAAACCCTTACCTCTTTCACCATACGGTAATCCACAATGGAGGGAGTCGCTCTATGTTGCTGATGTCGTGGAGACGGAGTTGGAGGTACAAGGCACAGTCGTCATCTGACCTTTGACCTGCCCTTGGGGCATCATCAATTACGTCTAACATGTAATCTCCCAAGTGGGTTTCTCGGCAAAATATGCAGTCACGCTGACAAGCACAACAATACCGAGTAATTATCTTCCGAGAAATGGCATTACTGTTTAATGCTGCACATGCATATCACATGTACTATGATACCCTTGTGTGCCATGGGTACCATCAAATGAAACTCACTTCGACAATAACTTCTTAAAAATGTTCCTTGGAAATTTATTATTTCAAATTTTTTTGACCTTGCATAATAGTGACTATATTTTATCTTCTTAATTTCATCTTGTGTCATGTTATGTAAACGATAAAGAATATATCACACATCGCTTTGATCTTGAATTGGTGTTTTAAGCAGACAGTTGACATAATTTTTACTTCCATGTAGGAATTCCAACATAAATAAAGTGCAGTAAAAAGCCTTCGTCAGAATGAGGACATATTGATTGACATACAAGACTGTGTAGAAGGTCGTAAATTTACATTTGTCAACTCAAAACACCGATAAACCCCTTTATCTCCGAGCATGAAAGGATTTCATCTTTACATCGCATATCTTGTCACTGTCGCTTCTTGTGAAAGCCGATTCAACTTGCATTGTTAATTGTCAGCAAACACATGCCCTGAATAATATACTGGCTGTTTATCTGTCTAGTCCCAAACAACACAATTACTTGTATCAGATGTTCGCTGAAAGAATATTTTTTATGAGATAAATATTTTTCATATCAAAATGATTTAATAAAATCGCCAAAGCAGTAAATTCACACTTTGCTTTAGCGGCATATGGCGAACTGATAGTATTGAAGTTATATGGTAACAATATACTGACAAAACACTAGTTGATGCAACCCATGTTTGCCGTAAACGGCTACTATGCTTGTCGTAAGAGACGACTAACAGGATCAGGTGGTCAAACTCGCTGACTCGGTTGATGCATGTCATTGTTTCCAAATTGCGTGGAACGATGCCCATTACATCAATCACTGGATTGTCTGGTCCAGACTCGATTATTTACGGGCCGCCGTCATACAGCTGGAATACTGCTGAGTGCGTCGTTAAACAACAAACAAACAAAGAACAAAGCGTACAGAATCTTAACAGCCTTCATCCTTAACACTCTGTATCGAACATGAGAGACCCGTGAAGATCCGGGGTAGAATATCCGACCTGTAGGTATTGAAGTTATATTTTAACCAAATACTGACAAAATACTAGTTGATGCAACCCACTCTTGCCGTAAAAGGTGACTATGCTTGGCGTAAGAGGCGACTGAAGGGATTGGGTCCCAATTGCCTAATGCTCATGGCGTCAATCACTGAATTGTCTGGTCCAGACTCGATTATTGTTTGTTGTTTAGCGCCGCACTCAGCAATATTCCAGCTATATGACGGCGGTCTGTAAATAATCGAGTCTGGACCAGACAATCCAGTGATCAATATCATGAGCATCGATCCACGCATTTGGGATCGATGACATGCATCAAACAAGTCAGCGAGCCTGTCAACCCGATCCCGTTAGTCGCCTTTTACGAAAAGCATAGTCACCTTTTACGGCAAGCATGGGTTGCTGAAGACCTATTTTAACCCGGAATCTTCACGGGTCGACTCGATTATTAACAGAACCCGGTCATATAGCTTGGATGTTGGCGTTCAACAAATAAACAAAAGTATTTACTAAAAGACGGTGCACAAATTCAACAATAGGTACTCTGTTGTTTGTGATGTCTGTAACAGGGACACAAATGGGTTGAAGCTGTCAACACATGATTTACACGGCACACGCGGAATGCCATTGATCATATGAACTTGACCTCATTGTATGCTGAGGTGG
The DNA here is from genome assembly GCF_022045235.1 of Haliotis cracherodii. NCBI lineage: Eukaryota > Metazoa > Mollusca > Gastropoda > Lepetellida > Haliotidae > Haliotis > Haliotis cracherodii. Next base: position 28,867,013 of record NW_027266330.1, on the reverse strand, counting down.
GCGTGGAGAGGGCAAGCGCCTGTTGATTGATTGGTTGGTTGGTTGTTTTGTTGTTTAACGCCGCACTCAGCAATATATTCCAGCTATATGATGGCGGTCTGTAAATAATCGAACCGGGACCAGATAATCCAGTGATTGACATCATGCGCAACGATCCACGCATTTGGGATACGATGACATGCATCGACCAAGTCAGCGAGCCTGACCACCCGATCCCGTTAGTCGCCTTTTACGACAAGCATCTTCACCTTTACGGCAAGCATTGGTTGCTGAAAACCTATTGAAGAGACGCACAGGTAGATTTTTAGGAAAGTAATTTTACCGAATAAAGTCGATATATTTAATTAAATATCTTAGATACAAATATGCAATTTTAAAGCTCGATAACATGTTATCGTTGTACAAAGGCATTGAAAACTGTTCATTGTCATGTCACATAAGGTCACACGGTTGCGCTGAATTCAGTGTCTTGTGTGACCGCCCCGGGCAGTAATCACGGCTCTGCAACTCCTCGGCACTGACTGGATAAGTGTACGAATTCTGTCCTGCGGTATTCTGCGCCATTCTGTTTGTAAAGCGTCAGCCAGTTGTTGGAGTGTCTGCGGCGTGTTCTGACGTTGACGTACACGTCGATCGAGTACATCACAGAGGTGTTCGATTGGGTTGAGATCTGGAGATCTCGACGGCCAGGGCAAGACGTTAATTTTGGCATTATGGAGGTAGTCTACCTTGACATGTGCTGTGTGCGGTGGAGCGTTATCCTGTTGAAACAGCTCCCTCTGGCGGTCAATGATTGGAAGAAGGTGTGGTTGAAGAATTTGATTCATGAAGCGATTAGCTGTCAAGTTTCCCTGAACCACAACCAATTCAGATCTCGTGGTGTAGGATATGGCCCCCCACACCATGACACTACCGCAACCAAATTGTCGAATTCACGTACACAATGTGGGGCAAAACGCTCATTTCGGCATAGGTAAACACGTTGAAGAAATCGACATTAATCGCTTTAGCACACTCATCTCCAGTTTCTCAAATTCCAAGATTGTAAGGTATGGCACCAACGCAAGCGTCGCTGTCGATGGATCTGTTGTAAAATAGGGACGATAACTGGTCTTCTTGGTCGGATTCCAGCCTCGCGAAGACGGTTCCTGACAGTCCCGTCCGATATCTTCCTCAAACCAGGGATGCGTCCTGCAGTCTCTTTGGAAAACTTTACACTGCCTGTCTTGAGTACAGTGATATGTGATACTTTGAAGGAATTATAGAACCGTAAACACATACACTGAACCGATATTCCTGGTCCTACTTAAGTAGGAAGAAAGTTAAGGTCATGGTAATAATGTCAATAATACTTTTACATACATTCCTGTTTTTAAGATATGAATTCATTCCCAGATGAGTGATTTTGGGGTGATCTAATATAAACTAGGTGGAACATTTCTCAGTAGACCATGTATAAAATAACATCCCGAGAATAGATCATAGACAATACATATTAATTGATACAATGTCATTGAAAAATGTTTCATCATATCAAAACTTATCCTTAGTCCAAATATATCAACTGATATCTATATCTGCTGTAGGAACAGACAATTTCTGAAAACTAAAACATATTGGGGGCTATCTTGGATTTTCATCATCACCAGTGGGCGCTGCATACCAGATTTGAATAATACAAAGCATTGTTGCAATTGATCCTGAAAAAGATACTGTGATAAATTGAATGATTTGACCAGATAATTATGATAAATGAGTGTAGACTAATGTCATTAGAGATTTCAATCATGTTGGCGGCCATCTTGGACTTTCATCACCACCTCGGGGTGCTGCATACTAGGTTTGAATTATATACAGGGTTGTTGTGATTACTCCTAAATACATTACAATGATAATTTGTATAAATTGGGCAGATAACTATGATGTGTTGAGTATTGATTGATATTAGAGATTTCAGCCGTGCTGGCGGCCATCTTGGATTCTCTGCCACCTAGGGGAGCTGCAAACTATATTTGAATTATATACAGCTCTGCTGCAATTCATTCCGCATGCATTAGTATGGATATATGTATAAATGGATCAGATAGGTGTGATATATTGAGTATATATTGTCACCATTAGAGAGTTTAGCAATGTTGGCGGCCATCTTGGATTTTCTACCATAAAGGGGCTCTGCTGAGGTGGATCCATATCCAAAAATCTTCGGAATGGTTCAATGTATACGTGTGCTAAGTTTGGTGCTTTTAACCCAAAGTGCACAATTTTATCCTTAACCGCCCCACTACAACGACGGAAGAAGTTGTCTCTGAAGATCCCTCATCAAGAACAGCTGTAAGTACCATGCTATTCTTTGGGATGTGTGTGCCGTTATTGTCATGAGTATCACGAATGCATGACTAGGATCATGGGTATACTTGTTGGATTGACAGGACCGTCCTTCCTTCCCCGATGTCAGTTCAACGCAGATCATGTTGGAACAGTGGTGGGAACAAACCCCTCGGAAACCAACCTATTCGCCTAATCCGCCTGTGATGATGATCAGTGACGATGATAATGAAGCACACAAGTTGGCTGCACTCCCTTCCATGGATCTGGACACACCCACCCTGCTTGATGCTTCTTGGTCACCTTCATCACCGGAGGATGTCTTCTCCTCAGGTATGCTAGAGGTTCGCGATGACGACAACGACGATGTTCCTTATGGAGAAGCTCAACTCACTTCCATACAGCGTGAATGTAGTGTCTGCCGCCATAAGCGTGAATGTAGTGTCTGCCGCCATAACAACATGTTGAAATACATAAGCTGCAACAGTGGTCAGTCAAGTGATGTGTCATGTCTGTTTCAGGGAGGACATAGACTGTACCTGTTTTACTGAGGGGTCCTAAACATTGTTGGGACCTATTTGGGACAGTATGATGAAGGACCACATCTTATGGTGACCCCATCTTCACTTGAAGAGCTTGGAAGATTTAAGATGAAAGGTATTCGCGTTCTTTGAGGGACACATGAATCACTCCCTCCTCAATTATTTCGTATTTCCTATGTATCTTGGTTGATGTTGTCTTTGTTCATTTTTAAACAGCGATGGACTAACTGACTCTTTGTCTCTTGATTTATCTCAACTCCAATAGGGTGGCAAACCGAGGGTAGAGTTGAGATGTAGTCAACGCTGTCTGTCTGTCATGTCTGTGCAAATGCTCGTTGTAAAAAAAGAAAAAAAGATTAAAGAGAAAGGCCATGCTTGAAAGATCAGTTGCCTTGTGTCTGTCACCCACAACATATGATAGAGCCCTATCACATCGTCAGTGTCATGTAAGACGTCATGAAGTCCACATCGTGTTCAGACTGTGGTAAGACATTTTCTAGAAGAGATGCCTTATGTCATAAAAAACATGGCCATGGCTTATCACCAAAACCATCACCTATGAAACGAGCGACATCACCGCCGCCGTGTGTCAGTCACCCAGAACACAGGATGGCGTCAGGTGGTGATGATGATGAAGAGGTCATTACCTCACCTTTGACCCTACGCCACACTTTTAAGTTGGTTGTTTGTTGTTCAACGCCGCACTCAGCAATTTATTCCAGCTATATACGACGGTGGTCTGTAAATTATCGAGTCTGGACCAGACAATCCAGTGCTTAATATCATGAGCATCGATCCACGCAATTGGGATCGATGACATGCATCAACCAAGTCAGCAAGCCTGACCACCCGATCCCGCTAGTCGCCTTTTACGACTTTTCCTTTGTGAAATCATGTATGGAGCAGATGCATCGCCCCGAGGTGTTGGATACGCCACCCCATCGCATCGTGTGCGTGTACAGTGAATGGCAACCGCTTCATCATGAGTTGGAAGAGATTGCAGACAGCTTACGGCTCACTCTTGAGCAGAGCATGAAAGAAAAGGATCGTGCCTTGACAGATAAAAGGGGTGGCCCCGCATTGGCTCGTCATCGATGATTTGCTCGGCGACAATACAAAAGAAGAAACGGAAGTGTTGCGATGGTTCACCAAGAAAAGTCATCACCGAAACACAACCTTGTTTTACCTCACTCAGAACTTGTTTGCCCAATCGCCGCAACATCGCACATTTAGTCTGAATGCTCACTACATGGTCCTCTTTAAAAATCCGAGAGATGCATCGCCCATCGACAGTCTGGCTCGCCAGGTGTTTCCAGGCGAAGTTCTTTTCCTGCGTGAAGCCTATGAAGACGCCACTAAAGAACCTTAAACTTACCTGTTTTTGTTACCTGAAGCCCACCACGTTGCAAGACCATCGAGTACGTGCCTGCCTCTTTTTGAGATCCGAGTTACCCATCGGGTATGTGCCGATCCTACGAGATGAGGAGAGACTTCATAAAAGCATGCGAACCCACTGACCTTCCTTTAGTGAAGCCACAGCCATCATGGGGCAAAGACGGTCTATGAATGCCATGCCTCCATCCCAAGATGTCCACGATACCGAGTGGGTGTCTGAAAAGGTGAGAGAACAAGCGAGAAAAAACACACTCTTTATGGACGAACCATGGCAACTCGATGACATTCTGGAGGCATGACCTTCTCCTTCTTACAACGTCTGAGGTCTTTTCAAACGTGGCCTAAACAGATGGCCCAGACCCTAATATGACACGACCATGGCTGGCTATTTCTATCATGGTCGAGGTGATCGTTTTATCTGTTATTGCTGCGGTGTGACACTCTGCCAATGGGAAGCCACAGACAAACTCTGAAAAGAACATTTGTAGCACACCAATGTACCCTGTGAATACTTGGGTGTGTTTTGTCCCGATGGAGAAGTGTGAACGAAACATACAGTCGCCTGTAACCCGAAGAAGCATGGAAGAGAAGAGCAGAGAGTCTTGTTCACTCCTAGTGACAAAGTTTCCTGTTCACAAAAATCACAGGGACACCCCATCATCCTGTGGCTTTTGTTTTGTTGGTTGGTTCATGTGAGCGCGGAATAAAATAGTTGAAATAAATAGGTGTTGTGTTGTCTTTAGGTTGTGGATCTGCATGCACACCCGAGGCAAAAAACAAGATCAACATACACCCCCAACAAAAAACAGGATCGAAATCTGACCAATCAGAAGCTTGGGTTTTCGACCAATCAGAGGCCACACACGCCCTGTGCGGGTCTCTGATGGGTCGAACAGTGGGTTGTGCCTTCTCTCCCATGGAACAGGCCTGTTCCTATGGAAAACAAACACAAGGGTCGATCATGTTTAGAAAACCAAGGAACAGACGAGGCGCGGGAACAGACTAATTGGCGCGCTGTGTTTCGGACCAATCAGCACACAGCGTGTTGGACCAATCAAAACAGGGACCATTTCGATCCGCTCCCTCTCCTATAAAAATAAGAGCGAAGCCACTCACACTGCATTCTATGAGATCAACATGGAAAACAACACAGAGAATTTGGATGTGGACTTGGAACTCAGAAGACCGAAGCATTGCCACCGCCTCGATGCAGCATGTGCAAAGGTTGTCTTCTAGTCTACGCTCTAGGCACGAAGGCACGTGATGGTACGTTTCAGTGCGTCTATTGTCACACCGTCATGAAGGACACTTACCTATGGCGTTGAAGCCGCACCAGCAAGTGTCCTGTCAGAAGACAGATGACAGTCCATCCATGCCTTTGTAGCACAGCGCCTATGTGGGTGAGGAGGTAATCTTCAAGATCAAACGGTCCTTTTCAGGGCCACCCCACTCTCCCGAAAGAACGCTTTCATCATTGCTTTGCCTACCAACCACAACAACAAAAACCCTCCTCCCTCCCTCACGCGCACCCAGCATGCCCCTGTTCGCCAATTCAGATGGCGGCACTTCCGGCAGGGGAGATAAATGCTGGATTAGGGGCCAAAGCGCTGCTATCTACTACTGCCATATAAAGATATATTCTTCAGTCTAGACGACCTATTAATAATACTTGTTTCAGGTCAAGAGACTTCAGAAAGGCATTTGGACAGATCAACACCCTGCCCACCTTCTTATAATTATCCTGCCCAACCATTGCTTTAAGTGCAACATTGACATCCCAAGCTATGGACAAACTTCCTGGTCCGTTAAATATTAAGAACCAAAAATAATAAAGGCAAATCCTGATAAACCCAATATCTCCTGGTGCTTTTAGAAGAAACTTTCTAATTATAACATCATTGCATGCGCAAAGTCTGTTTATATGCCCATTGTAGATGATTTTCCAGTAACTTTGTTGTATATGCCCATTGATTGGTATTCCAAAGCCCAGATTTACGCTTTAGCCAAATTTGATCACCCAAGCCTGCAGTCAACATCATTCATAACCATTTTCTCTCTTCATGATGAGGAGGTTCTAGCTTACGCAACAAATCAACTAAGGAAAGCTAATCCATAATATCAGACTTATTTTCTGTACGTCAAGTGTTGGTATTGGGTTTGGTTATCCATGGGAAGTCCCTCAAAATATCACTGATTATATTCAACAAATAGGACGAAGTGGTAGACAGGGACAGATTGTAGTAGCGGTTTTACATTTTAATGATAATAATATTGCTAAAAATGTACCTCATATTGGAGAAAATATAATAAATTACTGTCGAACAAAAAACTGCTTGAGGCTTGAAATGTTGAAGGTGTTTGGTTTTGAAGAGACTGCGCCTTCTCTTAATAAAAGTAGATGTTGTTACAACTGTGAGATAAAATGTCAGTGTGAGTTGGGCACAAAGGATAAATGAAACAAATAACGTTTTTTTATCTATTACTCATCCATGGAAATACTTAATGAAATACACTACTTAAGCGATGTGCAATGTAGATTGGAAATTCTTATTAATTTGTTTGGTTGGTTTGTTGGTTAAGCTTAGTCACCTTTTACGACAAGCATAGTCCCTTTTTACGGCAAGCATGGGTTGCTGAAAATCTTTTCTACCCTGGAATCTTTACGGGTCGCAAAATCATATTTTAAAATCTTATTAATCATTTTAACTTGTTAAATGTATTTATTTGGTACATATACAATACTTATTAACATTATAAGAGTACTTCCTCATTAACATAACCTATTGATGCTTTGTTGGTTATCGGGGAATAAGATATTTGAAAAAAATAGGTGTTGTGTTTAGGTTGTGGATCCGCATGCACACCCGAGGCATAAAACAGGATCGAAATCTGACCAATCAGAAGCTTGGGTTTTCGACCAATCAGAGGCCACACACGCCCTGTGCGGGTCTCTGATGGGTCGAACAGTGGGTTGTGCTTTCTCTCCCATGGAACATGCCTGTTCCAATTGAAAACAAACAAGGGTCGGTCCTCTTTGGACAACCAAGGCACAGACGAGGCACGGGAACAGACTAATCGGCGCGCTGTGTTTCGGAGCAATCGGCACCAGTGTGTTGGACCAATCAAAACAGGGACAATTTCGATCCGCTCCCTCTCCTATAAAAATAACAGCGAAGCCACTCACACTGTATTCTATGAGATCAACATGGAAAACAGCACAGAGAACTTGGATGTGGACTTGGAGTGAGTTAAAATTTAACGTAGCATTGGCATTATTTCAGCCATATGACTTGGAACTCAGAGGACAGAAGCATTAAACTGATGCTTGATATTCAACTTAAGTAGTTCAGCTTGTCAAGATTAAGAAATGAATCAAAAGGTGCTGTGAATAAGTGCTCATTTTAAGTTCTATAAGGACTTCTCATTCAAAGGTGAGAAAAGAGAAGTAAGATTTGGACACATTCAATCTCTTTTTAATTACCAGCTTAATCAGTTATTTATACCGTATTCGACGTAATTAGTGCCCCACTCTAATAAGCACCCACGCCGATATTTGCTAATATTGGCTAGTGAACAATCTTAATAAGGCACATCTTCTGATTGATCAATATACACAAATCTTAATTAAGCACATCTTCTGATTGATCAATATACACAAGACTTCGCGTGTTATATGCATCCTTAATTATGGCCAATTAAATTCTGGGAAAATATATGTCGTGTATAAACATTTCAGGCTGTCAGCATTAACCACGAAATTTTACGATCTTTCAACTGTTTTTTTTTTCACCAATAAAAAATCCCATAATTATTCCTATTCATAATAAAAACATTCCCTATTTTTAATTTTGAGAACGCCCTGGGCGCTTAATACGTCAAATGCGGTACTCATTGTTTTGTATCTCTTGAATCATTGCCACATTTGCAATTCATATATACATCAGATGTGTTTGTTTGTTTGTTTGTTTGTTGTTTAACGCCGCACTCAGCAATATTCCAGCTATATGACGGCGGTCTGTAAAACAATCGAGCCTGGACCAGACAATCCAGTGATTAAGTTCGTGAGCATAGATCCACGCAATTCGGATATAATGACATGTATCAACCAAGTCAGCGATCCTGACCACCCGATCCCGTTAGTCGCCTTTTACGACAAGCATAGTCGCCTTTTACGGCAAGTATGGGTTGCTGAAGACCTATTCTACCCCCCGATTTGAATGAAATTTTGAGACTATATGTACACACGATTTGAATGAAATTTCGTGTACATATAGTCCAGTGATCTTTACACAACCCCCTGATGCGCACGTAAAATAGCTATACATGTCTGGCCCTTTACTTTGGTTTGTTTGTTTGTTGTTTAACGCCGCACTCCGCTGTATGACGGCGGTTTATAAATACTTGAGTCTGCACCAGACAATCCAGTGATTCATACCATGATCATCTATCCACGCAAATTGGGTTTGTTCTTTAACGCCGCACTCAGCAATATTTCAGCTTTCTGGATCAGACTATCCAGTGATTAATATAACGAACATCGATCCACGTAATTGGGATCGATGACATGCATCAACCAAGTCAGCGAGCCTGACCTGACCCCCAATCCTGTTAGTCGCCTTTTGCGGCAAGCTTGAGTTGCTGAAGACCTATTCCATCCCAACGTAAGCAAACACATGTCAAGATACAATGGGCACTTTAAATGACTATATAGAGCTAGCTTCCCTTTACCTCGTTTCGTGGCGATTGAAGATTGATTGGTTGTTGGTTGGTTTGTTGTTTAACGCCGCACTCAGCAATGTTCCAGCTTTCTGGATCAGACTATCCAGTGATTAATATAACGAACATCGATCCACGTAATTGGGATCGATGACATGCATCAACCAAGTCAGCGAGCCTGACCTGACCCCCAATCCTGTTAGTCGCCTTTTGCGGCAAGCTTGAGTTGCTGAAGACCTATTCCATCCCAGATCTTCACGCAATTGGGTGATCTGCCCATGTGCTAACACACGATTTCGCCCAACTTGTGAGCAAATGACCCGTGAAAAATAGGTCTTCAGCAACCCATGCTTGCCGTAAAAGGCGACGAACGGGTGGTGATGCATGTCATCGTATACCAGTTGCGTGGATGGATACTAATGATGCCAATCACTGGATTGTCTTGTACATATTCCATTACATACAGACCGCCTTTAAACACAAACAAAATAACGTAAGCAAACACATGTCAAGATACAATGGGCACTTTAAATGACTATATAGAGCTAGCTTCCCTTTACCTCGTTTCGTGGCGATTGAAGATTGATTGGTTGTTGGTTGGTTTGTTGTTTAACGCCGCACTCAGCAATGTTCCAGCTATATGACGGCAGTCTGTAAATAATCGAGTCTAGACCAGACAATCCTGACCAAGGCAGCGAGCCTGACCACCCGATCCCGGCAATATGTCAGCCATATAGTGACTAAATCATGTTATACAGTAATAATACCTTCATATAGATATTAAAATCTGTCGACAAGGGCAATAGAAAAGCACTAGCTAGACTATCACAGATATAGATTTAAAACTAGCATGTTACCATGTAAATCGAATCAGCGCGATGAACACAAATGAAATATAAAAAAAACGTTAGCTTCCCGCCGAGATTATAGGGATAAAAATAGCCCCACGTGACAGACCACAACATTCCGATCGAAGCAGTCCATCATCAAGCATTATGTCAGCGGTGGGTCAAGGAGTCGACGATGATTTGGGAGAGTCGGACATACACATGTATCAGTCGATTCTCTCGATTCCGACTCCCAGGAAGAGATAAGCGGTAAGTAACATTAATTCATTTTCAGTAAATTGAGTATGTGTACTGTCAGTGTCAATGCAATGACGGGAATAAGAATTTTATGTTTTTGCAATTTTCGCAATTGTAGGCTAGATCCACTCGTGACAGTTTTAAATGTTAAAAATACCAACCATACCATAATAGTCATAGTAGAAACAGCCAACTTCCTTGTTTATTATTTCATGAAATATGAATATTAGAAATGATTTGAAAGAAATGCTCTCGTGGTAGTGAAGTTTTAACATATGTCTACATGTGGCCTACACGTTAATGGAAGAATATTTTTGTTAATAATTAAAATTATCTCTAAGGACACACTAGTTCCTACTTTGGACCTGAAGCCATATTTTTTAAAGAAGTATAATGAGTCAGTCCTCATAAATCTAAAAAAATTAACTTATTTGGAAATATTAAAAATATTCTTCTCTTATTTATTTGGCCTACCTGGGCATCATGTCCTTTCAAGGCCTTTCGGTGGGTGTGTGTTTCAATAACAGTGCTCTACACTAAATACTTTTATTGAAATCCGCTCAACCATCTTCTTTACCATTTCCTGTTTATACTTTTCCCTAGTTTACACTATGACATCATTGTCCCACCATCTTCTTTCAGGTGACGTCAGAACGTTTAACCCCGTAACTGGTGACGTCATCACTGGCAATCTTTTTGCCTTTCGCTGCTCTTGATTGCGGCGCTATCTCTAGCTTTCACAGTTCAATTTTATTTCCATCCCACCCTCCCCTACCTTGCCTCTTGTCAGTTCTCAAATGTCACTGTCCATTTACATGTGTGGATTACATTATAATAATGTATGTTTCTTTCTTCAGAATAAACGTTTATGGCGAGCATAGTACTTGTGGGCTCAATTAATGTATGCTCTATTTTACATGTCATTGACATCACCAAATTTATAGGCTCCTGCTCTTCAGCGGGAACCTTCCATCCCTCTGCTCATCAGCGGTTGGGATTCCAACCTTTTGGCTTATTCAATTTCTGCCCGCTTTTCAACGGGATATGTATTATTTTCTTACCGCTATCGCTGCTGCTGGCAACTCAAGTTGCCCATTTAACTACCTTTGCTTACCTACCCACAAGTACTGCCTCGCCTAGACCTTTCATCAAATCTATTCTTCTCTTATTTATTTGGCCTGCCTGGGCAACATGTCCTTTCAGGCCTTTCGGTGGGTGTGTGTTTCAATCATTAAAATTATCTCGACGGACACACTAGTTCACACTTTGGACCTGAAGCCATATTTTTAAAGGAGTATAATGAGTCAGTCCTAATAAATCTAAAAAAAATTAACTTATTTTGAAATATTAAATATAAATGTATATGTTTCATACATTTTAAATGTTATTGATATATCTTTAAGGATTTAGAGGTTGATTTTTCACCCACAATTTATTTTTTAATACCAAAACAGCCAATCAAATTAAAAAGTCTCTCTGTTATTGTTGTAAAGATCACTAGACTCTATGTACACACAATTTCATTTAAATCGGGCCAATTTTCATTTAAATCGGGCCAATAACAGTTGAGAACCTACGTTCACTAAGATTCAAAAATAACGTTTATGGAGGAAATACGTTTGTATATGGTTTTCCTCATGATAAAATCTTAGTTTACTAAAGGGATGTACTCAAGATACATGAAACAATGCATGTACAATAAAACAGGACTTAACACTCCCCAGCACACACAATAAACCTTCAACTGTCTCAACATGAACTGGGTCCCTTTATCCCTTTTTTTTAGCCTCCTATACTTTGCGCTACGTTCTTATCTTAGATGTCACCTGGCCTTGCTTTGAGGGTTCTCACATTATCAAGTCTTTCAATAGAAGGTAGTGTTGTTTCATTAGCTTCTATTGCAAGCTTGTTCATTACCTGAGTAAATGTGACAAGTACCCCTATGAAGGAAGATATTGCAGATGCCACTTGCCCGATGCAACCGCCTTGCACCCTCAAAGACGGTCTTCGGACAACGGTACCAGATCACGGAATGCAAGCATTCATTATAGCATTCTGTCTCGCCTTTCACCATCCTCTTAAGGAGGTTTTTATCAGACATTCTTTGATACACTGGTATCATCTGTTTTGCATCTAGAATATGTCTGCGTAAGCATTGTAGTGTAATCACCTTATAGTTGTTTACATCTTGTGTGATACAGTTTCCCGCAATATCTAAGAACACATTATCGTCATATTATGACGTCATGTATGGATGCGATGTCTGAGTAAACTATGATGGCTTCCTTCCAAGTTCTGTTGTTTGACGTGCATACTCCCGAGCATAAATGTGTGAATACATGACAAGCATGAGGCTCAAGATCATAAGCCAGTGCTCGATTTTAAAATACACAAACTCGAGTTGGTTGGTTGGTTGATTGTTTACGCCGCACTCGGCTATATGACGGCGGTCTGTAAGTAAACAATCGAGCCTGGACCGGGCAATCCAGTGATTGATATCATGAGCATCGATCCACGCCATTGGGATCGATGACATGTATCAAACACGTCAGCGAGCCTGACCACCCGATCCCGTTAGTCGCCTTTTACAAACTTAAGGGACCAGTGGGACATTTAGTGTGATGGGGAGAATCATCAGTTGACTTACAATGAAACTAACTTGCCCAGATTGCATTCCTTGAACCATCGATGTTACCAACATTGTTCGTGACAGCAAAGCGGTAATAATACTGAAAACTTTTGAGCCTTGTCTTAAGTGAGTTTTCCCTCTGCCCCTACCACCCACCCAATCTATTTTTTTTGAGTGGACAAATTAAGAAGAGCAGTGCCCATCCTTTAAAGAGCATGTTTAATGCAGTCTTCCTTGTGAACAATGATGTCTGGTCCATATAAGGGTTGAAGGTCGTTGACTGCCTTGTGGGCTTTGCTGTCACCATCTGAAAGTATACATGTATAACGTACATTATGCTTTTAATGGACCCGTGGAGATTCCGGGGTAGAATAGGTCTTCAATAACCCATGCTTGCCGTAAAAGGCGACTTACGGGATCGGGTGGTCAGTCTCGCTGACTTAGTTGATGCATGTTACCGATCCCAATTGCATGGATCGATGCTCGTGATATTAATCACTGGATTGTCTGGTCCAGACTCGGATTATATACAAACCACCGTCATATAGCTGTAATAGTGCTGTGTGCGGCGTTAAACAACTTATAAACCAACCATCTTACTTCTCCAATGAACGGGACCAAAGCCTCTTAGCGGCTTCAACTTCCATGGCATTGGAACTACCTTCATAATGTTGGCATGTCCAGCATGTCTTTCATTGTCCTATCCCAGACAGTTCATATGATGTTCGTTTGTTGTTTATCACCACACTCAGCTATAAATTATGACCGCGGTCTGTAAAAAAAAATCGAGTTTTGACCAGACAATCCAGTGATTAATATCATGAGCATCGATCCACGCATTTGAGATCGATGACCGTGCATCAACCAAGTCAGCGAGCCTGTCCACCCGATCCCGTTCGTCGCCTCTTACGGCAAGCATGAGTTGCTGAACACCTATTCTATCCCGGATATTCAAAGGTCCCAGTTGACATGGATGTACATGCATGACAGGATATTGACAGGACTTCTTAATGAATCACCAGATCTGTCAAACACATCGATAACCGCCCCAACACCATAATTTGATTGGTTTGTTGTTTAAAGCCGCACTCGGCAATATTCCAGCTATATGACGGCGGTCGGTAAATAATCGAGTCTGGACCAGACAATCCAGTGATTGACACTATGATCATCGATCCACGCAGTTGGGATCGATGACATGCATCAACCAAGTCAGCGAGCCTGACCACCCGATCGCGTTAGTCGCCTTTTACGGTCATGATACGTCATAACTAACAGTTATGTCAAACGGTACATCAGTTGAAACGGTCTGTTGCTCACAATAGGCATGTTTGATAATTTCAACACTCTAAAAAGTTCCTAAGTATTTTCAACAACATATGAAAGAAGTTTTGTTTTGTGTTGAAATGTCTTTGCAAGGAGACCTTCCATTCCAAAAAAACCCCATAACGTTTTGACTGCAGCATGACCAAGACCTACTTCTGACAAAAAGAGCATCACTCTCATTAAAATCAAATCTTAGTTCTCGCCATCGCTTAACAAATATCTGAGGACATTACGGGTCACGTTAGAACGACCTTTCATCCGACCAATCAGAGCGTCGCCTACCATATCATGAAAGTGACACGGGTTATTCCCAACGACAGTTACGGCTGATTCCGCCAAAATTCGTTTAACTCTCGCTTCCGTGGGTCAAACATTTGATTTGAAGGAGGCTTTGCACAGTACATGGGAAGTACTGTCATTCAATTTCAACCATATAAAAGACATTCCGGAATGTTCGTTTGTTCAGTTTTTAAAATTTTAATTGAGAACTGTGATAACATAAATTTCAAGCGTATTCTGAAATGGAAGTCGCCAGGCTGAAACGAGTATCGTAAAGCTCGAGAAAGTAGCTCTCTAATTGGTTGATGTTTGTCATTTCAGTGGTTGGTCAAAGTTCGCGAAAGGTCGTTCTGACGTTACCCGTAATGGAATGTCCTAGCTCAGATCTTTGTGTTAAGCGATAGCGAGAACTAAGATCTAATTTTAATGATATTGAAAGAGCATAGAAATGTCATTGACCTGAAAGGGATTGGTACCAGATTGAATACCTGACCTTTGTTTAGTGTAATTTTTGGCAACACACATCTGACTGTTTTGACATGTCAACATAATTTTACAGCAAATCTTTTCAAACATCAAAGACCACTAGCTGTTCATTTGTCTCATGACATCCATTGAGGTTTTCGTTCTTCATTGAGGTTTTGGTTCTTCATTGTCAAGCACATGAGATCGGATATTTTCAGCAGCTTTAAATTTTGACAAGTTTTCTGTCACTGCGAGACGTTCCATTCTATGAAGAAGAATTCTTTTAATTGTTTCCAGTAGGGATGTTTTCCTCAAAAGCGTGGTCCCCGGATGATTCCGATGCATCACAAAGGTCAAAGCTGTCAGAATCTGAAACAGGTACGATCGTGCCGGCACC
Organism: Haliotis cracherodii; assembly: GCF_022045235.1. Classification (NCBI taxonomy): domain Eukaryota; kingdom Metazoa; phylum Mollusca; class Gastropoda; order Lepetellida; family Haliotidae; genus Haliotis; species Haliotis cracherodii. The sequence goes on along the minus strand of NW_027266330.1, from coordinate 28,851,854 downwards.
GCATTTTGAACGTGCCTGCTTCATCTGACTTGCCCTTCACCCCTTGTTCTTACCATAGGCGTGTTGTGACCTGTGTTTTGACCTCATTTTAAAAAAAAATAAGAAAATTTCAGTCAAGGAAATAACAAAAACGAGATTTGCCTGTCAATCTTTTCGCTAAGCAGCCGCCATATTGCATACCTACTGTAAAAGGCGACTATGCTTGTCGTAAAAGGCGACTAACAGGATCGGGTGGTCAGGCTTGCTGACTTGGTTCATGCATGTCATTGATCCCAATTGCGTGGATCGATGCTCATGATATCAATCACTGTATTGTCTGGTCCAGACCCGGATATTGCTGAGTGCGGCGTTAAAAAAACCAAACAAAATCGTAAGAGGCGACCATCGGGATTGGGTGCTGATGACATTGATGATGCATGTCACCGATGATCATGATGTCAGTCACTGGATTGTCTGGTTCAGACTTGAGTGCGGCGTTAATCAAGAAACAAACACACGTATTCCATCATGCGAGGTGTGAAGGGATTATATATGTGTATCGCAACCCAACAGACCTATTCCGGGTGTTGCTGATCATGCAAATACCCGTTACTAGATCAAGTGAGTTGTGTATTGTAGCTCTTCCAACTTCCCTGACACCCAGGTGCCATTCTTATCACGTACGAAACTTCGCTACAGAACGTCGGCAACCTCGCCTATGTCATTAGGGGTGCTGGTCCGGTTATTTCTGTGGGACAAGTAGGGTGCATCCGTCTCTAGGAGGAGCCTACTTACAGCCCCCCCCCCCCCCCCCCCCCCCCTTGTCAGAGAATCCAAAGAAGGACCTGGGGATTTTGACAAACCAGGCCTCCAAGGACCTGTTAATCTCCCCACAAAAGCAGTGGACATGAATGCCCATGCTGAGACACTATCTCCTTCGGAGTTCAGAATGACCACAGCACCAAAATGTTCTTCTCGTCCACTGTGTTGCTACGGCAATGGACTATCACCGGTTGGCGTTGGAATACCTCCCTCTGTCGCACCCAGGATTTGTTTGTTTGTTGTTAACGCCGCACTCGGCTATAGTAGAGAGAGGACCAGACAATCCAGTGATTGACAACTTGAGCATCGATCCACGCAATTGGGATATGATGACATGCATCAAACCAAGTCAGCGAGCCTGACCACCCGATCCCGTTAGTCGCCTCTTACGACAAGCATGGGTTGCTGAAGACCTATTCTACCCCGGATCTTCACGGGCCGTCGCACCCAGGAAGCTGGAGGGCTGGTCTATACCGAGCTCTCCTAGGGCGACGACTTGAGGCATGTTTTTTACCATGATATCAGGAATGTCTATCTTTGCCATCTCAGCGTCCGCAGAGCGAGATAGACGGCTGTTTCAGTGTTCACGCACGTCTTCCACAGGTAATAGACGCTGACGACTTCATCTGAAATAGAAGTTTGTGTGTTTATTCCATATATGAACGATTCGTGCTCTTCCAACAGCATTAAAAGAAACTTTTGGTTATATATGTACCTTAGAAATGCTTTGCAATATAGATAATGTGTTGTGTTGTTTAGTCTTAAAGTACGGAAGACAACATAACGATTCCTGCTATTATTGTGAGAGTGACAAGACAGTATATTTCATGGACAAAATCACGTCACTTTTGGATCTCTTTTTAAAAAAAATTATATTACTATTGCGCAAGAGCTTAAGTTGATACAATTGATTTATCATAAATAAACGTCAGTAACTTAATGAATAAATCACATTGAAAATTGACGGAATTTTACGTACTTTTGAAGTAAATTAAAGGGAGGCGTACACACAAAATCACTTTATTTGAAACGAAACGCAATTATAGAAGTTTCAAATAGTGGGAAAGCTCAAAATATTAGATCTTTTTCTCCGAGCTAATTAGAACAGATTACACCCCTTTGGTTATGACTTAATTGGTGACCCGGCGTGAAGATTCCTGGGTAGAACAGGTCTTCAGCAACCCATGTTCGCCGTAAAAGGCGACTATGCTTGTGGTAAAAGGCGACTAACGGGATCGGATGGTCAGGCTCACTGACTTGGTGCAGGTCATCAATCCCAATTGCGTCGATTGATGCTCATGATATTTATCACTGCATTGTCTGGTCCAGACTCGATTATTTACAGACCGCAGTCATATAGCTGGAATATTACTGAGTGCGACGTTAAACAACCAACCAACCAACCAAGCTTAAGGCTTTCTTTTCTTGAGATGTAAATCTCCCCAACCGTGTCTGAAAATCCAAAGAAGGCCCTGAGGATTTTGACAAACTAGGCCTCCAAGGACCTGTTAATCACCCCTCAAAAGCAGTGGACATGAATGCCCATGTCTGTGACACTATCTCCTTCGGAGTTCAGAATGGCCACAGAAGCAAAATGTTCTTCTCGTCCACTGTGTTGCTACGGCAATGGACTATCACCGGTTGGCCTGAATTGGTTGGCGTTGGAATACCTCCCTCTGTCGCACCCAGGATTTGTTTGTTTGTTGTTTAACGCTGCACTCGGCTATAGTCGAGTTAGGACCAGACAATCCAATGATTGACAACATGAGCATCGATCCACGCAATTGGGATATGATGACATGCATCAAACCAAGTCAGCGAGCCTGACCACCCGATCCCGTTAGTCGCCTCTTACGACAAGCATCGGTTGCTGAAGACCTATTCTACCCCGGATCTTCACGGGCCGTCGCACCCAGGAAGCTGGAGGGCTGGTTGGTCTATACCGAGCTCTCCTAGGGCGACGACTTGAGGCATGTTTTCTGCCATGATATCAGGAATGTCGATCTTTCCCATCTCGGCGTCCGCAGAGCGAGATAGACGGCTTTTTCAGTGTTCACGCACGTCTTCCACGGGTAACAGACGCTGACGACTTCATCTGAAATAGAAATGAAAGTGTGCTTCGATTGGTTGGTTTTGTTTGTTGTTTATGGCCGCACTCAGCAACATTCCAGCTTTAAGACGGCGGTCTGTAAATAATAGAGTATTGACCAGACAATCCAGTGATTATCATGAGCCGATGACAATGCATCAACTAAGCTGGTGAGCCTGACCACCCGATCGCCTTCTACGACAAGCATGGGTTGCTGAAGACCTATTCTACCCCGGATCTTCACAGGTTGAAAGTGTGCTTCGACAACAGTTGAAATAAAAGAAAATAATTCAGAGAATATAGTTAGTTAACGATGCCTAATTTGAACAATCATGCAATATATAGATCTGTTAAGTATGTGTGTTTATTCCATATATGAACGATTCATGCTCTTCCAACAGCATTAAAAGAAAATGTTGCTTATATATATATATGTGTTTAAATCTTAGAAATGCTTTGCAATATTGATAATGTGTTTAGTTGTTAAGTTTATTCCATATATGAACGATTCATGCTCTTCCAACAGCATTAAAAGAAAATGTTGCTTATATATATATCTTAGGAATGCTTTGCAATATTGCGCAACATAACGATTCCTGCTATTATTGTGAGAGTGACAACACAGTATATTTCATAGACAAAATCACGTCACTTTCGGATCTCTTTTAAAAAAAAGTTGTTTTACTATTGCGCAAGAGCTTAAGTTGATACAATTGAATTATCTTATAATTGGTAGGTTTCTCGGCAGGATAAACCCAACGGATTAAAACGATATCTGTTTGGGTCATATGCAGATAAAGATGCAAAAATCAATGGTCAAGTAGGGACTACTTTCAGTGTTATTAAACAAACGTGGCGTCGCCCTTGTCATTCGGCGATCGAGTCAGAATTAACCATCATGCATCTGGATAAACTACAGGGATAATTGCTATCATTATCAAAATGCAGTCTAATATACGGAAAATCAGTGTCTAACTGTGACGTAGCTAAGGCTTTTTATAAGTTTTGGCACTAGGCCTAGCCAAGCAGGATCAGTAGCCTTATTTGTGCTTGTAGACTTCTGCGGCTTGAAATCTTTTCCACAAATAAAAATAGTTGGATTTGGCCGAAATATGTTTGAATTGTTACCTTGTTTCGTTTTGTCGCTCTGTGTACATCTGACTGCACTTCTTAACGTTATGACAGGACAGACCGACTGTCAACAACGTCTGAAAGTGGCCGTGACGTCTCATAGACTAGGGTTAGAGTAGCTTCCCTTTGACAAAGGGCAGTTACTCTAGCGGACAGACCGATGGATTGCCGCGAAAGGCAAGTAAAAACAATTGTTGTTTTACGTATATGTTGCTTCGCCACTGTATAAGAAACAGATTTCAGTTTGAAGTATATTGGCCACTGTCCGACTGACACATCACTTACCCTGTGACGTAAAATATATTAATGCGCGCATTCCAGGAAAACTCGCAATGTTTCGGTAATGTTTGTGAGAAAGGGAAAGCGATTTTGAAGCACAGAATTGAAGAATGGCATTATATGATAAAGAGGTTATCATGCTTGTGAGTTTGGGGATGGTAAATATCCTGTATTAGGAATAAACACTGCGGATAGAGATTCAAAGGTCAAGAAGGGACTACTTTCAGTGTTTATAAACAAACATGGCGTCGCCCTTGTCATTCGGCGATCGAGTCAGAATTAGACATCGTGAATCTGGATAAACTACAGGGATAATTGCTAAAATTATTTAAAAAAACAGTCCTATATATTGAAAATCAGTGTCGAACTACGACGTAACTAAGGCATTTTATAAGTTTTGGCAACTTTGGAGATATAAATCTCGAAACAATTTTGCGAGGGCACTAGGCTTAGCCAAGCGGGATCAATAGCCATATCTGTGCTTGTAGACCTCTGTGGCTTGAAACCTTTTCCACAAATAAAAATAGTTGTATTTAGGCGAAATATGTATGAATTGTTACCTTGTTTCGTTTTGTCGCTGTCTGTACATCTGACTGAACTTCTTAACGTTATCATAGAACAAGCCGACTGTCAACAGCGTCTGAACGTGGCCGTGACGTCTTATAGACTAGGGTTAGAGTAGCTTCCCTTTGACTAAGGGCAGTTACTCTAGCGGAGGCGGCCTAGCTTGTCGTAAAAGACGACTAACGGGATCGGGTGGTCAGGCTCGCTGACTTGGTTGACAAGCACTTAGTCTGAACAAGTAGGTTTTAATAATATACTTATAATATGCTATATTAATTTATATTTAAAGCTAATGTAGGAACGCAGGGACAACAGGCCATGGCATAGCTCAAATTGACCAGGTAAAACTACGGTATTTGTGGCTCCTGCACATTTCTTTAAAACTGACCCCTGCCTCGCCCTCGTCCCCTACCCCTTCCACGATTAGGTCAAACAGATTCACTCATTGATTCCCGTAGCCTAGATTCAGGGTCCGGTTTCCTCTTTCTTGTGAAAATTCTGTTTCACAGAGAGGATATTCTTAGCATTCAGAGTCACAGTTTCCTCTGGCATGTTAATATGAACAATACCCAGGGCCTGTCTCTGGGGATCGGATGGTCAGGCTCGCTGACTTGGTTGATTCCAATTGGGGTGGATCGATGCTCATGATGTGAATCACTGGATTGTCTGGTCCAGACTCAATTATTTTACAGACCGCCATCATGTAGCTGGACTATTGCTGAGTGCGGCATTAAACAGCAAAGTTGAAAATCTTTAAATTGACGCAAAATCACACACGGTGATGAATGTATATACATCTCAATTGCTCTTTCAGCATATCTTGTGAAGGTGACCCGTGAAGACCCGGGGTAGAATAGGTCTTCAGCAACCCATGCTTGCCGTAAAAGGCGACTATGCTTGTCGTAAAAGGCGACTAACGGGATCGGGTGGTCAGACTCGCTGACTTGGTTGATGCATGTCATCGATCCCAATTGAACGGATCGATGCTCATGATGTCAATCACTGGATTGTCTGGTCCAGACTCGATTATTTACAGACCGCCGTCATAAAGCTGCAATATTGCTGAGTGCTGCGTGAAACAACAATTCGAACAAGCAACCTTACCTCTAGTTCCTCTGGCTGACTGCTTTGGCCACTAAAGCGTTGACATGATCTGTTGTTCGATAAGGGGTGGAGGTGTCATGGGACCCCCTGTCCTCGAAAGCAGGTCGTCGCACCATGAGATTTTTCGCCGCACTTGATGCATCTGTGGGAGTACGCATGATGTGTTAAATGCGTATCATACGTTGAGTGCAGGGTCTGAAACCTTTGAAGCAGTCATCTGACCGAATGAACCACCTACCTGCCGACGGCAGCCATTTACCTGACCATTAACTTTGTCTCATCGTCGTAGAGGGTCTCGAGCCATCCTATGTCGGAATTCCAGGTCGTATAGACCCCAGGCATCCGGTCCAGATCGAAGTGCCGCTGAACAGATTGTCTCCATGTAAGATAGTAGACTTTGCACCACCCGTAGACTGAAATGTTCGGCAAGGTATATGTTCATGTAAATATGGAAAGCGGATGTCCAGCTTCCAAGTGTTTTTTTTCTTTGGCGCTTTCACAGGTTTAAATACCACCTTACCTGCCGTGTCGGTGACCATAGTAAGAGCTTTGCCCTCTTCGATGCCACTGTCGTTGCTAAGAAGATTCCCGATGTCAACATACTCACCTCACCATCCTTTTTCTTTGGTTTGTTGTTTGACATGTGCAGCAATAACCCCGGAGTCGAAGACGATGGAATCCCCCGAAGGACGGTTTTCATTGGTTGACGTGTTCGGCATTGCAACGTCACCAGGAGTCTCGTTCTGAAAATATGGGTTAAGGCCCGCAAGGATTGAGAGAATGCGCGGGAATACCTGCAGTGTCAATGCTATGTTGTTGAGTCAAGTTATTGGTCCCCGATTGTCCCAATTCTTTTGGAGCTGCTGCTCTACTGACGCGTTTTGATGATCATGGAAAGCTTGATCAGTTTGTTTGGGCGTGGGTATGGCCGCAGTGGAAGCTAAAATGCCAGACGGTATTGACACTCAATTATTTGCGATGGAATATTCTAACTCACCGTCCGCTGTAGCACTTGGCATGATGGAGATCCCGTTAACCTCGCTTGGGGGTGAGATGGCAACTCGACGTGCTTGTTTGATCCCCCTGACCAAACTATGGTTGATGGCAGCTCTTCTTTTCGCAGGCATAGCTATAATCCAAAATTCGCATTGGAACGGTTGTAGGGACCCGTGAAGATGCCGGGGTAGAATAGGTCTTCAGCAACCCATGCCTGCCGTGAAAGGCGACTATGCTTGTCGTAAAAGGCGACTAACGGGATGGTGGTCAGGCTCGCTGACTTGGTTGGCGCATGTCATCGATCCCAATTGCGTGGATCGATGCTCGTGATATCAATCACTGGATTGTCTGGTCCAATTTCGATTATTTACAGACCGCAGTCATTTAGCTGGAATATTGCTGAGTGCGGCGTTAAACAACCAACCAATTGAAACGGTTGTGCGACGAGTGTGACTAAACGACAGAGAATGATATGATTGAAGTAAGTAGAGAAAAATGCGGAAAGCGAAAATGCCATGTAAGACGCTTCGTTTCTTCCGAGGAAACGCGCGTGCAATGAAGCAACGGAAGTAGGTAAAATGTGTAAACATAAGATGATATACCTGCTATACAAACATTTAGTCGCTAGTACTAAATAAATAAGACGGCGGCCTGTAAATAATCGTATCTGCACGAGACAATCCAGTGATTTTTATCATGAGCATCAATCCACACAATTTGGATCGATGATCTGCATCAACCAAGTCAGCGAGCCTGACCACCCGATCCCATTAGTCGCCTTTTACGACAAGCATAGTCGCCTTTTACGGCAAGCATGGGTTGTTGAAGACCTATTCTTCCCCGGAATCTTCACGGGTCGTTCGGTGAATGGTTTACACCTACTAGTCCTTCTTTCCCCGTGAAGATGTGGTTTAGAATTGGTCTTCAGCAACCCGTGCTTCTCCTGAGAGGCGTGCACCAAGAAGATGGACAATGCAGCAGCCTTCCAAAAGGCAAGACGTGCCTGTGGACCACCCTTTCAACTGGCTTTTCATCTTTTGCTAGTTGACAAGTCATGTAGGCATTACAGGTAGCTGAAGCATCTCTTGCCAAACCGTTATCCAGGTAGAGAACAGGTCTTCAGAAAACCATGCATGTAATTAAAGGCGACTTACCGGATCGGGTGGTCTGGGTCGCAGACTTCGTCGATGCTTGTCATCGATCGATGATCTGTTTTTATAAACAAAGATTATTGAAGGGTCTGCCCAGGAGGTTAAAAGTACCGTAAAATGATTGTCCCCCTGTGTGACACGCAGTTCCTATCATAATCGATGTAACTATCATCAACTTGTGTTTTAAGCAAACCCACTGCCGATCATTTTGAATATTGGATAGAATTGTGTACTACCACCAGTGGCTGAAGTGATGACGTCAATCCTGCTGGGGTATCCTGCAGAGGCAGAGCAACCTTAGGTCCCAGAGATCCCCAATGAGGTGGCCTAGCTTTGGTTCCTTGTAGCCTAGCCCGTGTCCTCCTCCACTTGTATTAGTTCTCTGATCCGCTCTAAATTAGACTACGGCTCCATCGTTTATGGTGGAGCCTGTAAGAGCAATTTACATAAGTTAGATTCGATTCGGCATCGGTGACTACGACTCTGCCTTGGCCGATTCCGAACATCTCCTGTGGACAGCCAATATGTAGAAGCTGATGAACCTTCATTGAAGCAACGCCGTATCAAATTATCGTTACAATACATTACTAAAATATATTCTAACCCATAAAACCCTGCATACAACTGTGTTTTTGAACCACTTTACGAAGAACTCTTTTTTTCACAGTGAACCTAAGCTGGTCGCATCACTAGGCATTCGGATTAAATCCTACATTACAGCTGCCAATATTGATCTTGATAATATTTCGCCTTTCAGGCTTTTGTCTTCTCCTCCTTGGCAACTTATCAGGCCGGAATTAGACTTTACTCTTTCACAATGTAAAAAATCAGACACAAATTAATTAATATATCAACAAGAATATATACAAATTAGAACTAAATATGAATCCACCATTCCATTTTTACAGATGGATCCAAGGATGGTAGCACAGTCTCAAGTGCTGCTGTCATTGGATCGGAAACAGTATCATCCCGATTTCCAGACAATAGCTCAATTTTCACAGCTGAAGCTAAAGCAATATTAACTGCTTTGGAATATATCCAAAATAAGTCCAGTTGTAAACGGTTCATCGTCTTTTCAGATTTTGTATCATGTCTACAGGCAATAAAATCTAGCTCTTCAAGTCATCCATTCATTTTAGACATTTTAGAACTATATAATGACCTTGCTACTGGCCGATACGACATCGTCTTTTGCTGGTTGCCCAGTCATGTTGGAATCACGGGTAACACTATGGCTGATGCTGCAGCAAAGGCTGTTCTCAACAAATCTGTGACACCACTTCAAATACCATACAATGACTACAAGCCTGTAATTAGATACTATATCACAGATCTAATGCAAAAGAAGTGGGACACCCAAGTAGGTACTAATAAATTGCATGCAAGTAAACAAACTATCGGTTACACTTACTTGGGTTGTCAGATTTGAAGAGGTTATTATGCGACGATGTCGTATTGGCCATTCGCGTTATACACATGAGTATTTATTGCAAGGTGAAGATCCTTCATTTTGTATCCCTTGTGATGAAAGTCACAAGCATGGCCTTGACTATTGATTTTTCCATCACAAGGGATAATTATTTCCAGGTTTCATTCATAAAGGATCTTTCTAATGTAAGTTCTCATTTAATTCTTGGATTTTTAAAAGAAATTTTGATTATATGTATTGTAATAGTATGTGATTTTAATTTGGTAGAAAGATTGGATAACTGTGATTGTTGGTGGTTGTACCTTCAAAGGTGGTTGAAGTATCGTAAAAGAATTGTCCCCCCTGAGAGGTTGTTTAAGTCCCACTTCCTTCAAAGTATGTTTCATTTTCCTGGATTTTAATCGTAGAATGCTTGTTGTTTTTAAACACTTTGGCTTAAAATGTCTAACAATCACCAGTAGCCAGAGGGATGGTGTAAATCCTGCTGGGGTACCATGCAAGAAGCAGATGTACCGTAAGTCCCCATGGTCCCTACTTTGGTTGCTGAACTCTAGCCCATTTTTATAATGTATTGTTCCGAATAGTTATATTTTTATGGTAACATGCTAGTTTTAGATCTATATATGTGATAGTCTAGTGCCTGTACTGTCCTTTGTCGACAGATTTTAATGTCTATATGAATGTATTATTACTGTATAACTTGATTTAGTCACTCTATGGCTGAAATATTGCCGATATGCCTCTACATCTTAACTCACTCACTCAACAATTGTAAATACTATTGTTATGCCCAGATATGTTTGACAAATTTGTTTTTAAATAGAACTTTATATGTATGACTCACTTGTGTATATGCTGCATATATCTCGTCGCTATATAATGTCGATGCGACATTAGTGTTTAACTCACTCACTCGTCTGATATATACATGAATTAATATAGAATGTATGTTTACGTGGTAGGCGCAAGTCTACATTACAGGCTCGGAGGGCAGCGATCCTATCAGGTGGTCTGTTTGTCAAAATGTGGAAAGGATCTGTTTTGATCTAGGCCAAATGATATTTAACTAGAATTTCCCTTTATAGCTTCACTTTTGTAATTTGCCAAGAGTCCGGTGGCTCATGCGCAAATCTGGTGGGAATAAATAATCTTTTAATTGTTCTGCTTGAGTATATCTTCCGAGTATCCTTGGTGCTGTAAACGGAGATCCACTTGTTATTAGCATCGTATTTATAACACTCCAACACTTTCTTACGGACTAAGCCAGAACGGTGACGATTATGTTTTAAGGTCATATGATGAACGGAACCTCGATAATATACTGTGTGATTGGCACTTTTCAGAAGTTGGTAAGTTACAGTGAAGACAAAGTAGTTTTGATGACAACTTCTTTATTCTATTATGATGCGAAATTTGGGTACAAAAGCAAATACCAGCCAGAGACTCTTGCTTGACACTATAAGGATCTATTCCATCATAATGAAAATAGTTGGCATCTTGTCTTTGCCGTTTGATAATGCAGTAATAAAGGGTCATTGGAGCCTTAGTTTTATTTAAATCCGTATTCATAACACTTTCAACTTTATATGCCTTGTGTGCCTCGTGAAGACCAGGGGTAGAAAAGGTCTTCAGCAACCCATGCTTGCTGTAAAAGGCGACTATGCTTGTCGTAAAAGGCGACTAACGGGATCGGGTGGTCAGGCTCGCTCACTTGCGTGGATCGATGCTCATGTTGTCAATTACTAGATTGTCTGGTACAGACTCAATTATTTACAGACCGCCGTCACATAGCTGGAATATTGGCGTTAAACAACCAACCAACCAGTTTCGTCAGTCCAGCAGTTTCATAGTAGACTATGCCTTCAGAGGGAAATTTGCAAAAGTGTTAATGGCGAACGAAGATCAAAGTTCCTAATATCGCTAAAATACGGAACATAGTTGTTAGGCCCACACCACTACATAACACCACGTACCCTGAAATGAAATAAATTGCCTCGAGAGATCGTCGAGTTATGGTTATTAATGTTTTTTCAGTGTGACGGCCATTTGAATTCAAATACTCTGTGGGACAGGCCTATGTCGAGGGGGTCATGATTGGTTAAACGTTGCTTAAGTTTCAGCTTCACTGGTTTCAAGGAAGACATTCGCAGACGCAGACGACGGACAAACAGGCAATAAGATGAGGTCATTAGACCGCATCAGGTCATCTAAAACCATTCTCATGGCCATTACTCATCCATTTTGTTTTAAAAAATTACATGAAATTTGGTATTTACACATATATTCCGTTTTCGCAATATTTAAAGTCTGACAAGTCAATGTGTCTCAAAAGTAATAAAGTATATAAAGATTAACTTTTGCTGACAGAAACAGCTGAAATGTGGCATGCATGTTTCTTATGATTACATCATATGATCTTCAAAACTGTAGCAGTTATTGTCAATTTGTAGTCCTCGGTACGTATACAGTAAATATTTGTATAGCAATTCTAACATATACGCTTAAAGACGACCATGCTTGTGAGAGGCGACTAACGGGATCGGTGGGTCAGGCTCGCTGACTTGGTTGATGCATGTCAACGTGTCCCAATTGCGAGGATCGATGCTCATGATGTCAATCACTGGATTGTCTGGTCCAGACTCGATTATTTACAGACCGCTATCATTGTGGACATTTAAACTGAAGACTACATATTCAGGTGAACCCCAGTGCCGTGGCTTATTTTTCCATTGTTTACCCGCCCCCTAGAACGTAAGTCGAGTGACCGTTTACGCACATGACGTCCTCGTGTCACTCGCTGAGGTTGGGTTTGTTTATTACCCTACACATACTTTCATAAACCTGCAATGCTTTCTAGCATGTACATAACACTGACAAGTTAATCCAGTTTTATGTTGGCTCGCTGACGTAGTCTCTGGCATCATGACATGGAGGGTTTTGGGTGGTTTGACCGTCGAGAATCAAGGGAAGATGTACGGCATCAAAGGAGCTCTGCCACTTGAAAACTGCCAACACACACACACACACACACACACACACACACACATTTATATATATACCAGTGCTCATGATGTCAATCACTAACTTTTCTCGCCAAGGATCGATTATGTACAGAATGCCGTCATAAAGTTGGACTGTTGTTGGGTGCGGCGTTAAACGACAAAGAGACGAACGAAGAATTGTTTTGAACGATTTTAATTAAAAACTAGTCAGGGCTGCATTTATGTCCATATATATGCGTATGCGTCGTGTAACAGCATGCACTTAAGACGCTGCACCCACTTAAACAACATAGAAGAGACGTTTCGCACGTGCCAAATATACCTCATCACGATTGATCGTCAGAGATGAACGCCAGAAACCTAAGATCGTTGGTTCGAATCCCGGTTCGCCACAATAATGTTTCTAGGTTTGTCAGCACCATATCTGCTCTCGTGATTATCACTAAAACGGTAAATGCCCGAGACCTGCATCACTTCGGGCTTTCCTCCCACATATAGCTGTCACGTTGTGATATAACCGGAATATTGTTCAAAGCGGCGTTACACTTAATTCACTCACTCACTCACTCAAGCTTTCTTTCAGATGTTTCATTGCTCATATCAGCGAGAGTTAGACATAGATCTATATTCGAAATAACCACCTCGTACGAGAGAGATCTTAAAGGAGATTACAAAATAACCTCCAGATTGCAACAAGTGCTTCCCTCAAGAATATCAAATCGTTGTTCCATATCATCGATAAAACGTTAAAATGTTCCTTACTCACCGTTCAATCTTTACTGATGGATCCAAGGATGGTGGCAAGGTGGCATGTGCCACTATCGCTAGAACAAAACATATCTCATCTAGAATACCAGACAATAGTTCTATTTTCACTGCTGAGGCCAATGCTATTCTTACAGCCTTAGTATACATTCAAAAGCATATAAACAATATATCATCTTTTCTGATTCTTTTTCTTGTCTTCAGGCACTGAAAAAAGTCTCTTCTAATCATCCAATTATTTTAGATATTTTAGAACTTTATAATGATCTTTCAACTGGCCAATACGACATCGTATTTTGTTGGTTGCCCAGTCATGTGGGCATAAAAGGCAACGCAATGGCTGATGCTGCAGCAAAAGCAGCACTCAACAAATCTGTGACACCACTTCTCATTCCATACAGTGATTATGAACCTGTTATTAGATGTTACATCAGAGATCTCATGCAGAAGAAGTGGGACACCCAAGTGGGTATAAATAAATTACATGCAATAAAAGCAAATATCGGTTTTACCTACCTGGGTTGTCAGTCCAGATTTGAAGAGGTCATTTTAAGACGTTGTCGTATTGGCCTTCACGTTACACTCAGGAATATCTTTTAAAAGGTGAAGATCCTCCATTCTGACTCCCTTGTGATGAAAGAATCACAGTCAAGCACGTCCTGCTTGACTGTATTGATTTTTCCATCACAAGGGATAACTATTTCAAAGTTTCATCACTCAAGGATCTTTTTAACATGAACTCTCATTTAATTATTGTTGTTTTTAAAGAAATTGAATTGATTAATAAATTTTGATGTAGAAATTTATACATTTTATAAATTGGAAATATATATTTATGAACTGAGATTGTTAGTGGTTGTACCCTTGTTGGGGGTTGAAGTAGCGTAAAATTATTGTCCCCCAGAGAGGGTGCGTAAGCCTACTTCATTCAAAGTAATTCCTATATACCAGGTTTTTAATCGTAGAATGATTGTTTGTTTTAATTTTGGCTAAATATCTCCATAATCACCAATTTCTGTAAATCCTGCCGGGGTCCATGCAGGTAGCAAAGGTACTGTAAGTCCCCATGGTCCCTGGTATGGTGGCCTAACTTAAGTTGTTGGTGATCAATAGCCTGTTTTTATGATGTGTGTCTGTCATAATCCAATCATTTTATTGTTCTAAAACTAGTTTTAAAGTTATAATCTGTGATATATTGCTAGTTGTTGTACTGTCCTTTGACGACAGTTTATATATATATATATATATATATATATATATATATATATATATATATATATATATATATTCTTTAACTTGTTCAAGTCACGATATGGCTGAAATATTGCCGATGTGACTTTAAATATTAACTCACTCACTCACTCACTCACTCACTCACTCCTTACTGACGTCTGAAAGGATCTAAAATAGAAATCACTTCCTCAAACATCGTAAACACGATAGCCAAAAATACTGTATAGGTAAGGAAGTGTATGACATAAAACCGAAATTTAACTTGCATAAAGTCAGCAGTATTAAGAGTGAGTGACATTTTCATAAATAGACTCCTTGTTCCAAAGACATGTTTCGCTACCGCATCGCTGAAGTTAAACATAACCTACAATCAAGAGATACCATGATCCTCGTATAAAATAAGGTTGGAAGGGGCAGAATGAATATTTATGAGCTTTATGGACAATCCCGCTTTGTTTTTTTTGTCACATTCTGTACGTGTCTATCTTAGCCTGTCCATCACAGCCATCAAGACCAACCCACAGGATATGAAGACCACCACCGTATGTAGTGTATGAGGTCACACCCAGGGGGTATTGACAAATAATTAATGACGCAAACAACGTTCGTCGATTTCTATACTTACACATTCTTGTCACTCTCTTTTTGTGTTTTGTAGTCTCAATGATTTAAGGGGTTTTAGAAAAAAATACTTTTCATTTTCTTTGAATTCATTAAGTAAGCGTTTTACTCAGTGTGTGTGATTTCTTAATGTTAGTTCAATTGTTGGTTTTAATCTATTGAAATATTGCTTTATGAGATTTCAAATATAGTGAAACGGTAACGACAGTATGTTTGTTTGTTTGTTGTTTAACGCCGCATTTAGCAATATTCCAGCTATAGGACGACGATACAGGACAGTACCTGTCGACGGAGAGGATTTAACTGGCGAACATCTATTGTAAAATTAAAATATGGAGGTGGATGGGGATTGTTAGTTTAATGAAAGAAAGGTTTAAGAGACACATTTTTATGTTTTTGTTACGTCTAGTGGTTTTGTCATCATTTGCCATGGCTAATTAAATCTGTTGTAAGTTATTTTGAGTTGTTATACTGTCGTTCGTCGACAGTTTTATATTGCATATATGTGTATAATTTCTTCAAGTCACGTTATGGCTGATATATATATATATAGGATTGGACTCTAAATATTAACTTACTCACTGTATGTTATTTCTAACTGAGCGCCGTAATTCACTGCAGCTGCAAGTAATATTTTAAAAGGTGACTATGATTGTCGTGAAAAATGGGATCGGGTGGTCAGGCTCGCTGACTTGGTTGATGCATGTCATCGATTCCAATTGCGTGGATCGATGGTCATGATATTAATCACTGGATTGTCTAGTCCAGATTCGATTATTTACAGACCGACGTCATATAGCTGGAATATTGCTGAGTGCGGCGTTAAACAAGAAACAAACAAACAAACCATTACCACTAATACTGTCATCGTCACTGTCACTGCCACTACCAAGATACGGGTTAGACCGGTCTTCAGCAACCCATGCTTGTCGTAAGAGGCGACTAATAGGATCGTGTGGTCAGGTCGGGATTCCACAACCACTGAAATGGTAATTACTGCATCCACTATTACCTTTCGGTGGATTGATACATCATTAAAGATTGCTGCCGTTGTTTGTACAGTTGGCGAGTGGATGAAGTCATCCATTTGCAGCCGGGGTCAGCAGTGATTGTTTGAAAAATATCTCTTTTTTTGTCTTAATGTTTAACTAAACAGTATTGTTCACTAGTCATTTTGGACGTCCTACGTGAAATATGTTGTAAAAAATCCAATGGTTCGACTTCTTTCACAGTATTGCAAGTCCTAGACAATTTCTGTTAACACTCTGAAACAGTTTTTGTTTGCACGAATTTTCAAGAACATGCACTTTCGGTAAGCAATAATACAAAAGTCAACTTCACTTCAAAACGAAATCAGTATCCCTTTACACGTTTGGAACCAGCTTTCGACACACATCTTAAAATTCTGCAGTGTATTTGACGAATTCAGCGGCAGATAAATGCAAAATTCTGGACGAGTTCTGCACGGGTGTGATTTTCTGCAAGATTGGTACATTTCTGCACCGAGTTGGCATTTCTGCAAAATATTCCGCGACCGTGGAATCCAGAATACAGCAGTGGCTGAACATCGAAATATAGGCGGCGGAATCTGGCGTCACAAGGACTCCATTACTGCCAGACATGGTCCCTTGTATGCTGGTCTAACTTTGGTTGCTGGCGATCTATAGTCCATTTTCATTATGTGTGGTTAAATAATAGTTTCATCTTTTTAAATATTTCTAAACTAGTTTTAAAACCAAAATTGTGAAATATTACTGGTTATTATACTGTCCATTGTTGACTGGATTAAATATATTATTAATGTATAACATTTTCTAGCCGCGAATAGCTGGGATATTGCTAATGCGACTTAAAGCAACACACACTCACTCATTTTAACCCACTCACTCACCTAGTATGTAGGTAGCGAAGTAATTCGAGTGGGCCCAAGTGCAGTCCCTCACTCGTAATTCCTCGTACTCCAATGCTTAGTCTCTAAATGTTGACAGAATATAGAGACGCTGACAGTATTTATGGAAGAACATGACTAAAACCTGGCTAAGACTCATCAACCAACCCTATGCATAAAGTAGGAAAAAGACAGTGGAGTATTTTTTTTGACAGTTAGCGTGTTGTTTCATGACACATATGTTAATTTCTTACCGAATCAGAATACGTAATCTTCCTTTAAACAAACAAAGCGTGCATGTTGAAAGTGATGTTCTTACTTACGCAGTCACTGTACTGCTGAATGAACACTTGTCTGAATGAAGCAAACGGGAGATACCAACATATCAAAGGACATTTAAATTGTTTACACGTTCTATATCTGTCAAATACAATGAACTGAACAAGCGTAAAAGTTATTTTAATTTTTTTTAGGAATACTGTAAATGTCAATGTGTTGGATAGGTCAAGTGAAAGCGATTTTGTATTGCCCGGGGGGGATTGTTAGAGGGCAACACCTAGTTTGATGGGGAGCCGCGAGCTTCAGTGGGCTTGTGTGTACCGACGGAAGCAGTGAGCATTACAGGGTCAATGCTTAGGTAACAGGGACACGCTTTGCTGTTTGGATGCGCTGATTCGTCAGTCCTGTTTGGGGCAGTTTGGAGCATGTCTTTAAGGTGAGGAATATTAAACTGTTTAAAGAATAATTCATGTTTACATACTACATTAGTGGTTTTCAGTTATCAGTCCAATGTACTTCTCCAAAAAAGTACCAAAGGTTGTTTTGAGTATATACATACAACATACAATATGTATTCAATAGATGAATGTGGCAGCACACTTAAGTGATTTAGACTCGTCTACGTTATAATATATTCAAAATTTAATGTACAATGAAGTTTTAAAAGTGGATATATTTTTAGGGGATAATCCTTTACGTAATTTACACATATTTAACCAGATATAACAAATCTGTGGAACATTAAGAAGTTTTTTTTAAGATTTTTAATTAGTCATGCCATTACGCTAGTGCACCTTTTTCACTTTTGTTGCATACCTTGGATGTTCGAAATCATGGTAGCGATTATTTTAGAGTTACAAATACTGTTCAATATACTTGTGAATAGCCATAACGACAATACGTCCAACTTTGATTATAATATTGTTTGATTATAAGATTGACCCCTGGAGATCCGGAGTAGAATAGATCTTCAGCAACCCATGCTTGTCATAAAAGGCGACTATGCTTGTCGTAAGAGGCGACTTACGGGCTCGCTGACTTGGTTGATGCTTGTCATCGTATCCCAATTGACAGAGGAACCCCAATTGACAGAGGAACGATTGCAATTGATTATGGTCGTTGTGGAAACAGGCGGAGCATGGTTACAGAAGCAACATTGCTCATAATAATTGTGTCATCCAAATGGTTGGGGTAACAGAGAAATACTTGTCGCTGTGGCTTGGTTGGCGTAAGACCCGTGAATATCCGGGGTAGAATAGGTCTTCATCAACCCATGCTTGCCGTTAAAGGTGACTATGCTTGTCGTAAAAGGCGATTAACGGGATCGGGTGGTCAGGCTCGCTGACTTGGTTGATGCAGGTCATCGATCCCAAATGCGTGGATCGATGCTCATGATATTAATCACTGGATTGTCTGGTCCAGACTCGATTATTTACAGACCGCCGTCATATAGCTGGAATATTGCTGAGTGAGGCGATGAACAATAAACCAACCAACCAACCAACTTGGTTGGCGTAACGTAGCATTAGTTCTAACAGCGGATGATTTATATACCCGAGGATTGGTTTAATGGATAAATATTATAGTAGACGAAACATTGGTGTAACAGAGATGGCAGAAGATGAATGATTGGTGTATCGAAGAAATAATAGCAACGGTATAAAAGGAATGATTGGAGTAACAGAGGAATGATAATAATGGCAGAAGACGAATGATTGGTGTATCAAAGAAATAATAGCAACGGTATAAAAGGAATGATTGGAGTAACAGAGGAATGATATTAATGGCAGAAGACGAATGATTGGTTTATCAAAGAAATAACAGTAGTGGTATAAGATGAATTGATTAATGTAACAGAGGAATAATAGTAATGGCAGAAGTGAGTGAGTGAGTTGGGTTTAACGCCGCTTTTAAAAGTATTCCAGTTATATCACGGCGTGTCAGCTTAATGTGGGAGGAAAGCCCGAAGTGATGCAGGTCACAGACGTTTACCACTTTGGTGAAAACCACGGGCACGCGTATGGTGCTGACAAACCTAGAAACAATCGGGGCGAACCGGGATTCGAACCCACAATCATAGATTTCTGGCGTGCCCAAGGGACGCAACTCTGCACAGCGAATCGCGGCGCCTTAGACGACTGGGCCACCCGTGCCCCCTAATGGCAGAAGACGAATGATTGGTGTATCAAAGAAATAACAGCAGTGGTATAAGATGAATTGATTAATGTAACAGAGGAATAATATTAATGGCAGAAGACGAATGATTGGTGTATCAAAGAAATAACAGCAGTAGTATAAGATGAATTGATTAATATAACAGAGGAATAATATTAATGGCAGAAGACGAATGATTGGTGTATCAAAGAAAAAACAGCAGTGGTATCAGATGAAATGATAAGTGTAACAGAGGAATAATATCAATGGCAGAAGACGAATGATTGGTGTTTTGAAGAAATAAAAGCAATGGTATAAGACGAATGATAAGCGAGACGGAGAAATTATAATAATAGTAGAAGACGAATGATTAGCGCAACAGAGAAATAATAAAGATCGTAGAAGACAAATGATTAGTGCAATAGAGAAATAATAATGATCGTAGAAGACGAATGATTAGTGCAACAGAGAAATAATAAAGATCGTATAAGGCGAATGATTAGAGCAACAGAGAAATAATAATAATTGTAGAAGACGAATGATTAGTGCAACAGGAATTTAGAATAATTATGGAGGACGAATTAATAGTGCAACAGAAAAATAATAATAATTGTGGAAGGTGAATAATTTGTGTTGATACAAAGCATAGTAAGCGAATGATAAATGAACACCGAAATAATAAAAGTAGAAGACGAATGATTGGTGTAACAGTGGAATAATTGCAGGTAAGATATGTCTTGCAGTATATTGTCTGCCCCCAGGATGACGGTCGTTGGCAGCTGCGCTGTCCTAGTCTTGTGCTCGGTAGTTCTTCAAGTCTCTGGCACCAAAAATGGTTGGGCACCACAGTGGATGCATGACCGATTCTGTGACGGGCGCAACGAGTACGTGTCTCTCCCCTGGGACTGTTCGGGGTACATACATTGCGGGGACAAGAGTTCTCACTGGCTCAATTGTGCACCCACACTCAAGTTTAACAATCAGAGTCAGACATGCGATCTCAAGTCACCTTCGTGCGAAAATCCTGAAAGTAAGTGAATAGATATTTAATTGCTCTCATCTGCGTCCTTTGATGTCATCTATACCATTCCACTTTTGATAGGGATATTTTAGACCCGTGAAGATCCGGGGTAGAATAGGTCTTCAGCAACCAATGTTTGCCGTTAAAGGCGACTATGCTTGTCGTAAGAGGCGACTAACGGGATCGGGTGGTCAGGCTCGCTGACTTGGTTGATGCAGGTCATCGATCCCAATTGCGTGTATTGATGCTCATGGTATCAATCACTGGATTGTCTGGTCCAGACTTGATTATTTACAGACCGCCGCCATATAGCTGGGATATTGCTGAGTGCGGCGTAAAACAACAAACAATTAAACAAAATTAATACAAAAAACTTATTCTCATCATACGTCAAGTGCGTGTGTAAATATAATGACGTGTTTGAGTACCCCTTCCAAAGTTGAGTGGTTTATCAATAAGGCCATACTTCATTAAGTTGTCAGAAAGTTCTGTCAAGATGAATTTAATGCATAGTAAAACAACATTCTGATGCCATGCCATGAGACCATAAAGTCGAAAAGGAAACATTTTTTATCCCGGGATAAAAAAAAATAATAAAACATTTATCCCTGGATAAAAAGCTTATGAAACACTCCCAAGATTAAGGTGTACGTGCAGCGTATGTCCATCCCTCATCGTCAGTGACACAGCCATCACCTGGGACTTCGCGGAATAGATTCGACTCACGACATCGAACCTACCAATGATCAAATTGGCGATTACAAAACATTCGAATGTGTACCGATGATAATATTGTCACAATATATGCTGTATCGAATTAATACATGTGATTGTTTTTTTTCTTTTGTTCCCTACACAATTCTTTGTGCAGTTGAAAAGAAATGGAATACAAATACATGTTTGCCATTAACACTTGTTCACCAATGTCACTGCCACCCGAGAAGATCCGGGATAGAATAGGTCTTCAACCCATGCTTGCCGTAAAAGGTGACTATGCTTGTCGTAAGAGGCGACTAACGGGATCGGGTGGTCAGGCTCGCTGACTTGGTTGATGCATGTCATCGATCCCAATTGCGTATATCGATGCTCATGATATTTATCACTGGTTTTTCTGGTCAAGACTCGATTATACACAGACCGCCGTCATGTAGCTGGAATATTGCTGAGTGCGGCGTTAAACAACCAACCAACCAACCAACAACTGCGACGATTAAATAGGATTGTAATCATTTCTACATATTTTATGCTGACAATTAGATGTTTAAACCGAACGAGGCTGGGCACATAATTTCATAAATATATCCCAAAATATGTATGATAGCTTACTTTTCCTTATAATATAAGTATGTTGTTATCACAGAAAAGATATGATCTCTCTCTCCCTCTCTCTCTCTCTCTCTCTCTCTCTCTCTGTTTGTTGTTTTACGCCGCACTCAGCAATATTCCAGCTATATGATGGCGGTCTGTAAATAATCGAGTCTGGACCAGACAAACCGGTGATTGATATCATGAGCATCGATCAACGCAATTGGGATCGATGACATGCATCAACCAAGTCAGCGAGCCTGACCACCTGATCCCGTTATTCGCCTCTAACGACAAGCATAGTCACCTTTTACGGCAAGCAAGGGTTGCTGAAGACTTATTCTTACCCGGAATCTTCACGGGTAAGAAAAGATATGAATCGTCGCAGTGACGTTGATGAACATAGTGTTCGAAAAATGAACAAGCAGAAAGGCTGCTTCTCTCTGTATGTAATGACTTTCGTACGTATTTCAATTGTGATATATAAAGCTAATCATAAATATTATGGGAGGGGGCTACATTAGTTGTGCAAACTTGTGCCCAATAATTTCCTTGTGAATAAAATATGTTTACATCAAACATTGTGGTAACCATGGTTCATGTGGCCTTGACATTGCAGCTGTAGCGACCAAATGGTGCCAAGTGTACTCAACCCTGAAGTTCGCCCACCCCCACAGCTGCTCTCTGTACTACGACTGCTCCAAGAACACGCCCTCTCCAGAGTATGGTCTCAAGGTGTACGAGAAAGAATGCAAATGGCCGACCCTGTTCGACCCCATCGAAATGGTGTGTCGGGAGGACACATTCAACACAATTGTCTGTGATAAGAGGCCGGTGACGAGATGTTAGTGATTAGTATACTACACAAGTTAATCGGTCAGATTATAGCAATGTGAAAGAATCGGTTGGTCCTTAAGTTCCATTAAGACTCAGACCGCTTCCGTGGTCTAGTGGTAGAGCGTCCGCCCGGAGAGCGGAAGGTCCGAGCTTCGATCCCCGGCAGCGTCATACCAAAAGACGTTAAAAGATGGTACTTGTTGTTACCCTGTCAGGCGCTCGGCATTAAGGGTCTAAAACAAGGACTGGTCGGCTCGGAGTCAGTATACTGTGTCTGAGTTGGTAATCATGTTAAACTGCGGCAAGGTATCTCAGTGAGCTAGCACTATAAATCGGCATCAGTCCGGACTAGTACAAGCAGCCACACACACACACTCACACGTACATGCACCTCGCTATATAAGTGCAATAATCTTGGACGCGACGTTAAACCCCATTTCACCTCACCTCACCATTAAGACCCACAAGAATATTTCTAGATGTGCATTGCATTCGACTGTGTGGTCTTGATGTCGGCATGCGTATTTTTTTATGAAAAAACGGTCAGCTACGCCTGCATATGCTGAGAATACCTTTATAATTCGTTATCAGATATGCTCATATGAAATCAGAATTAGATAATGTTCTTTTCAACACTAGCATGATTTGGATTTGTGCAAAACAACACAAATGATTTGAAAGAAAAAGGGAAAAGACGACGGAATGGCCAATTTTGACCGATTGAATAGATTTAAAACAATTGGTATAGATGTGTCACAAAAGTAGTGACGAGACAGAAATACGAAATTGAATTGAACTTAAGGTGTGATTGAAGGCGGTTCAAGAAGGCCATACGTCTATTCAGTCACCGCCCACCCATATCCTCACTCACTCACTCACTCACTAACTTCGACACTACATCCACCAATCCTGAAACTAAATCATTTTTGGTTTATGCATGTAATCGTATCCCAAATGCGAAAAACGATGCTCAGAATGTCAATCACTGGGTTGTCTAGTCCAAACTCGATTATCTACAGACCCCCTTCATATAGCTGGAATATTGCTGAGGGCGGAGTTAAACAACAAACAAACAACTCAAACACGAATTCACCCACCCATCCATCCATTCATCATACATCCACCGGCCATTCATTCACTCAATTACTCCCGACTACCCCCAGGTGACTACGTGACGGAATGCACCACCCCCGAGTCTCTCAACGACGCCTGTGTCAGCCTGCCTGATGGACCCCATGCCGAGCACAGCGCCCCCTTCAGCAACACCTACGTCCGCTGCGTGGGACAGAGAGTGCAGGAGAAAGTTACGTGCGACGCAGGGGAGGTGTTCGACACAGGCATCGGCAACTGTACAGGGAATTTCGAGAGTAAGAACAATGTCGATTGATAAGACAGACAAATCACTCGTTATAGGGCTTGTCAGAATACACTTTGTTGCGATACGATACGTGAAAACTCATGTTTCATCTTACAGAATAGACAGATAACAAACCAAAATCTGGTACATTTGCTTGACCCGTGAAGATCCGGGGTAGAATAGGTCTTCAGCAACCAATGCTTGCCGTAAAACGCGACTATGCTTGTAGTAAGAGGCGACTAACAGGATCGGGTGGTCAGGCTCGCTGACTTGGTTGGTGCATGTCGTCGATCCCAAGTGCGCGGATCGATGCTCATTATATTAATCACAGGATTGTCTGGTCCAGACTCGATTATTTACAGACCGCCGTCATAAAGATGGAATATCGCTGAGTGCGGCGTTAAACAACAAACCAAACCAAAAACATTTGCTTCACTGATGAAACAGCATACTCTACATCTCCAGGACTCGCATTTCACTAACCCCTGGATCCATTCCCATGGAGTTTCGCGATCTTAAATTACCCGCTCTTGATTTTTATAAACATTTTACCGACCATTCAAAAATCGTTAGAAGGAAATTGATAGATCACAGGAAATGCTTAGCAGCAAAGGGACTTGTTCTGATATACATGAAGACATCCGTTCCATCAAAACGAATTTTGGAGGGCTTTTTTGCGTGTCATTCAGGTTTTCAAAGTTGAATTTCTCACAAACTGTTTCGTCATCAATGGGACTGCCGCCATGTCGTTGACACCGATAAACAAACTTAGAGGCAGGTTTGTAACTCGTATTCTGATTGGTCCGTCAGACAAAGTAACAAAGCAAATGATCTGATCCAGACTCGATTTTTTCGGACCGCCGCCATATAACTGAAATACTCCTGAGTGAAGCGTTAAACAACAAATAAACAAACAAATCCTAATTCTTCTTCGGCTTCAGATTCTGTCAATGAGTACTGCAGGAACAACCCAACAGCTGTCTTCGCCGACCCGTTCGACTGCGCCCTGTTCTATAACTGTTCCGCGATCCGGCACCGGTTTGGTCTGGAAGACTACCAGGCCGAGTGCAGGTACATGCACCTGTTTGACATGAAGACCAACACGTGTGTCGACTTTGCCGACCTCAAGGCCCCATGTGGAACAAGACGGGAGCCTAAAGCACCATGTAAGATGAGTGAGTGAGTGAGAATGGTTTTACGCCGCTATTAGCAATCCTCCAGCAATATCACGGCGGGGTACACCAGACATAGGCTCCACACATTTGGCCCATGTAGGGAATCGAACCCGGGCCTTCGGCGTGACGAGCGAACGCTTTGGCCACTAGGCTACCATGTTAGATAAAGTGGGTGGGACTATTGCGGGCATAAGGTTCATGCCTGTTAGTACTACATTGTGGGGTGAGGGGAAGACTTTCTGGTAGAGACATACATACAATCATCACGTATATTCTCTTCTTTCTTCATGGGACCCACTCATTATTTGTCGGATATTCCGTGAAGGGTTTGTATGTTTTCGTAAAAACTGTGGCAAGGCTACATTTCAAATATTTTCTGGAAACTATTGATAGTAAGGTAGCGTTAATACTCCAGGTGAATGTGTGGCACACAAGGTAGCGTGGAACTCCAGGTGAATCAGTTGACATTAAGCCATCGTTAATATTCCAGGTGAATCTGTCGACACAACGGCAGAGTAAATATTCCAGGTGAACCTGTCGACAGTAAATAAGCGTTAATATTCCAGGTGCATCTGTCGACACTAAGGTAGGGTAAATATTCCAGGTGAACCTGTCGACACTAAGGTAGCGTTAATATTCCAGTTGAATCTGTCGATACTAGGTAGCGTAAATATTCCAGGTGAATCTGTCGACATTAAGCCATCGTTAATATTCCAGGTGATTGTATGGCACATAAGGTAGCGTTGAACACCAGGTGAACCTGTCGACACTAAGGTAGAGTAAATATTCCAGTCGACACTAAGGTAGCGTTAATATTCCAGGTGAATCTGTCGATACTAAGGTAGCGTAAATATTCCAGGTGATTAACTTAATAATAATGCAGCGTCAATATTTCAGGTGAAACTGACGATATCAAGGTAGCGTTGATCTTCAATGTGAATCTGTCGATGTTAATGCATGTTTAATATTCCAGGTGAATCTGTCGAACACAAGGTGACGTTAATACTCAAGGTGAATGTGTCGATGCTGAGGTAGCGTTGATCTTCAATGTGAATCTATAGATGTTAATGCATGTTTCATATTCCAGGTGAATCTGTCGAACATAAGGTAACGTTAATATTCCAGGTGAATGTGTCGATACAATGGACTGTTGATCTTCAACGTTACTCTGTCGACAGCGTTAAGCATCCAGGTGAATATGTTGACAATAAAGTAGAGATAATCTTCCAGGTGACTACAGGGTGAATGACTGCACCTCCGACGGCTGCACCCCCTGCTCAGCCAGCTGCGTCGGACTCCCCGACGGCGACGTCCCCTACCCCAACATGCACTTCACTCGCTTCTACCTCAACTGCAGGGGAGGACGCACGGTGAAGATCAAACGTTGTACTATCCCTATGATATTCTCAATAGCCCAGAGAACATGTGCCAACCCTGAAGACGTTGGTAAGCAATTCCATTACGTTTTCTGTAAGCTTTATCCGCCAGACTCATTTTGGATTTAGCAAATGCTGACTAATATTAGTGAGTGAGTGAGTTTGGTTTTACGCCGCTTTTAGCAATATTCCAGCAATATCACGGCGGGGGACACCAGAAATGGGCTTCACACATTGTACCCATGTCGAGATTCGAACCCGGGTCTTCGGCGTGACGAGCGAACGCTTTAACCACTAGGCTACCCGACCGCCCCCTGACTAATATTAAATAACATTTTCATTTCTATAAGTTATTAAACAGTTCTTTTCTGAAATATCATCCCGAATGACCTAGCATTTAAACTTGGCGGAAAAATGTTTGTATAATAATCATACTTTACTGCTATGAAAAATATATTATATTATTAACCTGACACTTTGCAGAAAAAAACACTAAATTAACTTTTTCACGACTTAGTACCGTATACACACGTGGATGAAGAAGAGTCGGCTATAGTGAATTAGAAATATCGATATCGTCAATATTTTGCTATCACATTTGTGTCAATATTTCACATCCTATTGCTGACTTTCTCTTATTCTTTTCTGTTTGTAATAGTTTTCTGAAAAGTGTATGGGACTTATGGGTAATGCATTTCTATATTTATTTTAAACAATTGTGCATAACATGTCATATTTGGCCTACTTTATATTAAAATTCCCGATATGTTGTAAATTATAATTTATTCAGTTGTATTTATATTTTAACCCTGAAATGCATGACATTTCAAAGGTTTTCCGCATTAATGGTTGCGAGACCGTGCCTTCGTACTCAGCGACCATGTGGCCTGACTAGGCTAATGTTTGTTTTCTTGTGTGTTTGATATTCTAAAAACATACATTAATTCTAGATCGAAGTGCTACGTTACCGCCACCTGCTGCTGTGACTACGACTGTATCAACAGCGTCACCGACCACATCAACAGTATCAATACCTTCTCCAACCACTGCTCATTCCACAACCTATTCATCCTCGACCACCCCTGCTGGCGCAACATCATCAACGCCAACTCCATCTTCTGTTTCATCCCAGTCATCAGCTTCAACTGCATCTACTCCAACTATAACACCAACGTCTTCAGCCACTGCAGGATCAACATCTGCTTCAACAACAGCAGCGATAACACCACAGTCTACTACTACTACTATCACCACCACTACTACTATACCTACTACTACCACTACTACTACAACTACTACTACTACTACTACTACTACTACTACTACTACACAATCCCCATCTACGACTACAACTACCCCAGTTACCACCACACCATCTTCTACAACTACGCCAACGTCGAATGCACCGACAACACCATTCACTGTAAATCCCAGTTGTGGTTGTGAGCCGGAGCTTAGTCCAATCGTCAGAACCCTCAATGAAGTCCTACCAAAGGTCAATGCCCTCTCGGCTAGAATGGACAATGAAGGTTGGGACATTTTATTTTCATCACTAACGGCATGAATAGTCAATCATCAAAGACTTTGCTCCCTTATTGCCTTCAAAGATATACAAAATATCCTTGTATATTTATCACTCTATATGTATCTACCAATCTGTATCGACCCGTGAAGATTCGGGATAGAATAGGTCTTCAGCAACCCATGCTTGCCGTAAAAGGCGACTATGCTTGTCGTTAGAGGCGACCTACGGGATCGGGTGGTCAGGCTCGCTGACTTGGTTGATGCATGTCATCGATCCCAATTGCGCGGATCGATGCTCATGATGTCAATCACTGGATTGTCTGGTCCAGACTTGATTATTTACAGACCGCCGTCATATAGCTGGAATATTGCTGAGTGCGGCGTTAAACAACAAACAAACAAACAAACAAACTAATCTGTATCATAAACAGGGTGGCCCAGTCGTCTAAGACGGAGAGATTCGATGTGCAGAATTACGTCCCTTTGTCGTATCAGACACCTATGATCCTGGGTTCGAATCCCAGTTCGCCCTGAATATGTTTCAAGATCGGTCAGCACCATGCCCATGTTTGTGATTTTCAATCAAAAATCGGCAGTTTTGGGCAGAGGTTTCTTAGAATATGGAAACGGTTCTGCCGCTTTTATTCACCAAAGTGTCAAAGAACTACATAAATTCGGGCTTTCCTCTCACACAAAGCTGACCGCTGTATAGATCGGGTCATCTTCCCGAGGCAGGAGAGTTAACTGACTATAAAAGTCCAGTTTCACCCTTGCCGAACTAGGCTGGAATTCCTGGACTCGATCGTAGCGCCACCAGTGGCTATTATGAGTTATGTCCCTTCTATGCCTCTCCCATGGACCAATCAGATTCCACCTCTCTTATCACTTCCATTTGCTTCAAACAAAACGATATGATCGATAATTAGTGTCTATGTTGTGATAAAACGAGTCTTACATCGCCAAGTGCATCAAATCACGTTAGCACCTCGATTAACAACATGAAAATATTTAGAAAATATCCTCAAACAAAGAGTTGGGGGTGCACATGCTTTGCAAATCCTGCAGTCCACCGAAATCTGCATGACAGTTTACGAACCGGATTTCGATTTCGATGCGCGATTTTGATTGAACTATGCATAGACTCGTTAGTCCAGCCCAAATGTAACTCCATAAAACCAGCCTATTTCGGCAAGGGTGGAAACTTTTATAGTCAGTTAACTCTCTTGCCTCGGGAAGATGAGATCGGGTGACCAGGCCCGGTGACTTGGTTGACTGGTGTCATCGTACCCTGGTAGTATGGTACATTACTCCTAAAATCAATCACTGGTTTGTCTTGTCCAAACTCAATTATTTACAGGTCGACGTCATACAGCTAAAATATTGCTGAGCGCCCTGTTACACAAAAAAACATTTATCATTTTATCAGCCACTCGTTTTTGCTTTCTTTCAGCGCGTCCTCCCTTCAGCTGTGACACACCCCCAACACTTGCTGACAGTCGCGTGAAGGTAGGCTTGCAACACATCTTTTCAACATTTATAATAAAGTGATTCCTTGATCCATTATGTTGAGACCCAGATTTTGTCTTCGATGCGGGCAAATACTATTTGCTTGTTGCTACGGCAACGTTCTTTTATAGGTTTTAACTGTGAAAGGTATTATTTCTATATGTAGATTCACAGCCTGTGAAGATCCAGGTTAAAAAATGGTCTTCAGCAACCCATGCTTGCCGTTAAAGGCGGCCATGCTTGTCGTAAGAGGCGACTAACGGGATCGAGTGGGCAGGCTCGGTGACTTGGTTGACTCATGTCCTCGATACTCATGATGTCAATGATAATTGGAATAATGCTGAGTGCGGCCTTTAAAAACAAACAAATTAAACCCGGGCTACATTCTTTTTTCGTGAACGTCGCCCAGCTGTCGTACGCCCCCGACAACGCCGTTGCCACGTACACGTGCGATGAGGGACATGCGCCCTGTTTTGCTGGTATGACAAGCACGTGCAGCTCGGACAACATGTGGACACTCCAGTCTTTGGGTCAGTGTGTCCAGAATACCTGGACCAATCAAGTAGGTGACTCATCTGTTTATTGCTTGGTTCATAAAGTGTCAAACTACAAACAAGTCGGGATGGATTTATTGAACTTCGAATGTAAATCAGACATGAAATTATGCTGAGAAACAAGTGGGTCGTTGTCGGTGCCAATCTAGAACTCTAACCAAATAACCACAAGACCGCCCACCACACTATTTGATCACTGACTTTAGCGCTACAGGTAGTGATCATTTACTGAAGGGTTTCTCTGTTTCAAATTAATAATAATAATAATAATCATCATCATCATCATCATCATCTTAAAAATGATGATGATGATGATGATGATGATGATGATGATGATGATGATGATGATAAAAGTAATAGTAAGAAGAGGAAGAAGAAGTCAAGTTACATATATTCTAGTATATCGAATTGCATTCCACCGTTATAATATGCTAATTATATGAGATTTTTGTTTGTCACCCTAGCCTGCACAAGTCGGCGCCCGCACCCTGTGTCCCCCAAGGCCTGGGAGCGTGTGGGCGTTTACCGGACGATACACACGTGATAAGTAAGTGAGGTGGTAGACACTCCCACACCTGATTTTGTTTGATCGTATGTTGTTTAACGCTGCACTCAGCAATATTCAAGCTATATGACGGCGGTCTGCAAATAATCGAGTCTGGACCAGACAATCCAGTGATTGACATCATGACCATCGAACCGCGCAATTGGGATACGATGACATGCATCAACCAAGTCAGCGAGCCTGACCACCCGATCCCGTTAGTCGCCTCTTACGACAAACATAGTCGCCTTGAAGTCAAGCATGGATTGCTGAAGACGTATTCTACCACGGATCTTCACGGGTATCTCGACGTAATTAGTACCACGTGTGAAACTAATATATTATCTCTACTTTATAGGGGTAATCATATATACATAACACAGTTTGAGTTACCTGTAAAACGATGTGGCATGAGATAATTCAGAATCAAACTTGCTCGGACTGCCAGTTGCCCAGAGTCTAGTACCCCTTTAACGTGATTCGGTCGTCTTAGGCACCGCGATTCGCCGTGC
The DNA here is from genome assembly GCF_022045235.1 of Haliotis cracherodii. Taxonomy (NCBI): domain Eukaryota; kingdom Metazoa; phylum Mollusca; class Gastropoda; order Lepetellida; family Haliotidae; genus Haliotis; species Haliotis cracherodii. Next base: position 28,820,654 of record NW_027266330.1, on the reverse strand, counting down.
AGAGTTGCGTCCCGTGATGTAACTAGAATACTGTTCAAAGCGAGGTTAACCCAACTCTCTTTAACTTTATTCCTTCATCTCATTTCAGAGGGCACGGGTGGCCCAGTCGTCTAAGGCGCCGCGATTCGCTGTGCAGAGTTGCGTCCCTTGGACGCACCAGAAACCTATGATTGTGGGTTCGAACCCCGGTTCGCCCCAATTATGTTTCTAGGTTTGTCAGCACCATACCCGTGCTCGTGGGTTTCACCGAAGTGGTAAATGTCTTAGACCTGCATCACTTCAGGCTTTCCTCCCACACTAAGCTGACACGCCGTGATATAACTGGAATACTGTTAAAAGTGGCGTTAAACCCAACTCACTCACTCACTCACTCATTTGATTTCAGGAGTTCCATGACTATCAGCAGCAATGAGACGTCCACAGACATCCTCAGTATAACTGTGATCCCAAGGGAGGAAAAAGTTGCCTTCCAGGCTCTGCAGTCCGACATCACAACCGTTCCGTCACCAGTGGAGCTGACAGGTGACCTTGACTGGACGGTGGAGTTGAGAGAGACATCTTTCGAGGTGAGTGTGATGAGGGGGACTGAAGACACACATTCAAGGCAGAAGCGCCCGTCAATCAAAACGTTTCACTTCCTGACATTGTCCGGATTAACAAATATGAGCTTTGCGAAACATAGGTAGATCTTAATGACCTTACAATACCATGACATAATCCTCCAGACCCGTGAAGATCCGGTGTAGAATAGGTCTTCAAAACCCACTCTTGCTGTAAAAGACGACTATGCTTGTCGTAAGAGGCGACTAACGGGATCGTGTGGTCAGCCTCGCTGTCTTGGTTGATGCATATCATCGATCCCAATTTCGTGGATCGACGCTCATGATGTTAATCACTGGATTGTCTGGTCCAGATTCGATTCCCATTAGCATGTGTGTATTATGTGAACAATATTTTTGGGGAAAAGTTTTATATCAAAATATATTGTTAAAAATAAGAACTATGAAGAAGTATTCTTTGAGTGCTGACTAAGCGCCAATATCGTTAACTTGAGATATTTTCAATTGAAAACCAAACACATTTTAAAATCCACTGAAGGGTACAGTTTTGTCTTTCAGTTTAAGTAACACCATAGGACCTTGAAGTTTTGATTGAAATTTTGAAATGGTATTCCTTTGTTATGAGACATTCCTATTATACAAACACCAGCGGTGAAATAGCCAAATATAGACACATACTCCCATCTGCGATGTCGTATTTCAGTGGAATGTTCTCTGCGATCAACAATTGTATGCAGCCTCATTTAGAGTTGAACACATCTCTAAGGAAATAAATATTAGTTTAAATAATAATTGTTAGATTACAGAAATAATAAGAACAAGTTAACCCAATAAAAGACTGACGTCCTAAGTGGACTGTCCTCATCTAGACTTGCCTATTATAAGGATGGAACACATCAATCATTCGTGCCTTGGAACAAGGCTAAGTCTCAGAATGATGTTGTCTTTGCAACTGCTACATAGTGTAGGATAAAGTACATCCGAGGGTTTTTATGTTTTAAACCAGCATTCGCGGGATAATGATTTTATATATCCTAAAACCCCGAGGGAAGTGTTATATCTAACTTATAAACAGAAAACAGAAACTTAAAACAACATTTTTCAACATTTTTATGTTTAAAACCTCCTTAAAAGGTCGGCGATTCATCAGTTCATGTGTAGTCTAGTAATACACTTACTGGGCTACAGATACGGAAGTTGCCTGTTCAAACCTCGTGAATGTACAGAAAACATTTTTCATTTAATTTAACATTTCATGATATTTTATTAAAACTTAATTTCTAGCAAGGAAAATTCACATCTTACAATATAAACGGAAGTTTTATACATAAAATCCCAGGGAGAGAGAAAGATATATATAACTACAGATCCCTACCTCCTACATATTTGTATGGCCAGATGTTTTCGATACTCGTACACACCTTGTCGTCTTAGGCGCCGCAATTCGTTGGCAAAATTGCCTCCCTGAGGCACGCCAGAAACCTATGATTGGTTCGAATCCCGGTTTGCCCCGAATATGTTTCTAGGTTTGTCAGTTCCATACCCGTGCTCGTGGGTTTCGCCGAAGTGGTAAACGTCTGAGGGCTGCATCACTTCGGGCTTTCCTCCCACATTAAGCTGCCGTGATATACCTGGAATACTGTTAAAAGCGGCGTTAAACCAACTCACTCACTCTTGTCGTGTCCAAACATAATAACCCTACCGTGCGCTTGGGGTTCATCAAAGACCAGCATCACTTCATCATCAGTACGCTGGCCATAGTACACTGTTACATCGCCATTATATAACTGCAATATTGATCAAAGTGGCGTCAATTAACGTAACTCGCTGTAGAGCTACATGCCTTAAAGGAAGCGAATGTATTTATTGTTTGTGATAAAGAAAACGCATTAACCTTGTAGGTCGCCGTCAATGGCCACTTTGTGGCCAGCATTCCCCACAGCGAGCCAGTGAATCGGATGGACACTCTCATCTTTACAGATTCGTTCCCAACCAGCCGGATAGTGTTCCATCTCAATGGCGACCCCCACAACACCCCCGGGAAGTGTAAGTGAGTTGTGGCACCAGGAGTCATGCCCGGTGATGCATCAGCGACCTTTAGGATGGAACCAGATATAACGTGGTTATAAGAATAAGCACACGCACACGCACACGCACACGCACACGCACACGCACACACATCCTAACATAAATCTACATCCGTGCAAACATTCACACCCACGCTGTAACCCTTACCCTAACCCAAACATACATCAACCCATACAGACATCCGCATCTGCATAGACATCCACACCCACACCAACTAACATCAAAATCAAAATCCACATGCACGTTCACATCCACAACCACACCCACATCGTAATCACATCCTCATCCACATCCACGTTCATATCCGCATCAACTCCCGCACCTATAGCTACACCCACATCCACGTCCACGTTCACATCCACACTCACGTTCAAATTCACATTCACATCTACATCCACACTCACATCTACACCCACGTTCACATCCCATCCGCATCCACACACACATCCACATCCATACCATCACCCACATCCACGTTCACATCCTCATCCACATCCGATCCGCATCCACATCCACGACCACATCCACACCTACATTCACATCCAAATCCACGACCACATCCACACCAACATCCACATCCACACCCAAATTCACATCCCATCCCCATCCACGTCCACGTCCACATCCGATCCGCATCCACGTCCACATCCACGACCACATTCACATCCAAATGCGCATCCACACCCACATCCACATCCGATCCGCATCCACGTCCACATCCACGTCCACATCCACGACCACATCCACACCTACACTCACATCCTAATCACATCCACATCCACACCCACATCCCATCCGCATCCACGTCCTCGTCCGCATCCACGTCCACAGCTACATTCACCTCCACATCCACCTCCATATCCACGTCCACATTACATCCACACCCTTAAGACCACATCGTAGCTTTTCAAAAGGTGACATTGAAAGTCTGATCACACTCAGCCATTACCGTGACCTTTAGGATCATGACGTCAACAGCTGCCTCCGTATAGCAGTCCATGCCATACAAAGCATACTTATATCTACCATTTGTCATTAAATTGTGGCTAACATTGCATTTCATCGCCAGCGGCTGAAGGGTTGATGTAAATACTACTGGGGAACCGTGCAGGTAGCAGAAGTACCGTAAGTCCCCACGGTCCCTTGTATGGTGGCCTAACTTTGGTTGCTGGCGATCAATAGCCCTGCTGTATATTGCACTGTTATAAATAGTAATATTTATATGGTTTCATGCGACTTTTAAATCTCAATTTGTGACAAGTCTAGTTATTCTACTGTCCCTTGACAAACTTTTATAGTTTAAATGTATTTATTGAGTAGAACCTTTGAAAGTTACGATATGGCTGAAATACTCAGAGCTCCAGATAAGCTTTTGGTGTTGTTGGTATTTTACCCATGCATTTTAAAATCATTGGGTGTCATTCTATCTGGGTATTCATATTTCTGTTACCCACTAGTATTTACACATGTGGGTATATATTTAAGTTAAATATTTAAAAACACTATTCATCTAGTCCCTGCAAACTGGTGTCGTGTGGGTTCGAGAGCTTTAAAAAATACCATGATACTTCCACAAGAAAGTGTGATGGCGAATGATCATGGTGTAACTGTCATCGTGGAGTTTGGCAAGGTTTGCAGAATGCCCGTTTATAATTTCAAAATAAGTTGCTGATTCGCTAATCGAATACGCAGGGTTACTTCACAATATTTTGATGATACGCAAATGTTTTATTTTTGTAGCGTATCTGTAATGTTCGTTGCGTATTTGATACGCTTGGAGTTTTTTACTGCATATTTCTGCATTTCTGATGCGTTTTACGCAGATACGCAGCTTATCTGGAGCTCTGAATACTGCCGATGTGACTTAGGATTTTAACTCACTCACTCATTCACTACAGCTGCATCATTTGAGATAGGACGTGTAATACAGCTGGATGGCACTCCATCCACGTGACAAGTATATCTAAAAAAATGGAAGTTCGTTTGATTCAAGACAAGCGACACCGTCCGAAATATCTATAGTTTCCTTAATTTGCAGTGTTATAATTTATACGTATTAGGTACTCGGCCTACCTCAGTCCCACAGGTCAGATCGCCCAGCTGTGGCTGAATGTATATTGGATTTACAAGTTTCACCCGTTCACGTTACTATCACATTACCCAACACGACCTGATCGTACTCGTGACCCTTATATAAAAATAGCTTCATTTCAAATTATATCCCGAATTTCTATTAACCGTAAAAATCGGCCTGTATTTATATGCGTGACACATTTCCTTTCCTGCCCGAGATATTATGTAGGGAGCGGAATACGTCTGAGTGGTGATATTTACTTGATTCACATTAATTTCATAAGATAGGTGATAAAGGTACTCATTGAGCATGCTTCAAAAGGATGGATTTGGCGCATTAGAAATACACACAATATTGTTAGTATAGGTTATTATTAGTATTGGCATTATTATACTAGTATACAGATTAAAGTAAATAAATGCAGCAAAGAGGCCTAGGCTTTGGGTGATCCTGGCACAGTCAGGCTGGTTAGGTTCATCATCAGCTCAGGGCCCTTGCCCCCTCTACACGCAGCCCAGACAGCGAATGTGACGTCTCTAAAAAAGCGCTGCCTAGTTGAACCAACTCAGATTTTTTCGGAATGGAAAGACTTCCCCACACTGCAGCCTTCTGCATTACCCAGATTATTATTATTGGTGTTGTTATATATCGTACAGACGCCATAAGTGGGAACCTTGCTTTCAAGAAGAAAACATCATCCTCGTCCAGTAGAGTCGGACACCCGTCAAGTAGAGTAACTGACGGAATGACAATCGTTGACTGGCAGCAAGAATCATGCTGGTCGGTGAGTGAAGGGGACAGCAACCCCTGGTGGATGGTTGACCTTGGCAGCGTCTACTACATCAACCACCTCGTCCTCACCAGCAGACACTGCGACAGCACTTGTGGTAAGCTTTGCAACATCAGACTTAAGTACCCTCTCATTCTTAGACCTAAAATAGTGATGACAATGAGTATTGTTTTATGCCGCTTTTTTGCAATTTTCCATAAAAATATCGCGGACACTCATAATGGGTATGGAGGCACGGGTGGCTCAGTCGTCAAAGACGCCGCTATTCGCTGTGCAGAGTTGCGTCCCTTAGGCACGACAGAAACCTATGATTGTGGGTTCGAATCCCTGTTCGCCCCGATTATGTTTCTAGGTTTGTCAGCACCATACCCGTGCTCGTGGGTTTCACCGAAGTGGTAAACGTCTGAGACCTGCATCACTTTCACTTTCGTCCCATATTAAGCTGACACGCTGTGATATAACTGGAATACTGTTAAAAGCGGCGTTAGACCGAACTCACTCACTCACTCACTCATAATGGGTGTCTATTGTACGGGGAGTTTTAAATGGATCAGCGTGACAATTGATTTTGACAACTTGCTTTCTTTTCGCCAGATGTCTTATCAGAGCAACTCCTGTTGTGAGGTCAACTGTCGTAGAATATACATAAACAGACATCACATTAACTGTTGATAAACCGGAGAATACGTCCCTAGAACACAATGATATTTTGGGGGGGTGTTTAACGCTGCACTCAGCAATATTTCAGCTATAGACCAGAGAATCCAGTGATTGACACCATGACCATCGATCTACGCCGTTAGGATATGATTACATTACCTAGTTAGCGAGCCTGACCTCCCGATCCCGTTGGTCTCAGTGGTATTGTCCTTTGAATGAGTGAGTGAGTGAGTGAGTTTGGTTTTACGCCACTTTTAGCATTATTCTAGTAATATCACGGCGGGGGACACCAGAAATGGGCTTCACACATTGTACCCATGTCGAGATTCGAATCCGGGTCTTCTACTTGACGAACGATGCTTTAACCACGAGGCTACCCTACCGCCCCTTTAATGAGCGAGTCATGGGTGATCCCGCCTGAGATATAGTGTAGCTTATATGGTTGGACAATTCATGCTTTCCGCTTGATGAAGTGTACGTGGTCTACCACAAGACAAGGGCTAGCAGTCTCCTGAATGCAAAGCCATATGTGCCTTACGATTATCATAGCAGGGTGAAGATGTACAAGATAACCTTATCCCAACTACTGAAGGACCCGTGAAGATCCTGGGTAGAATAGGTCTTCGGCAACCCATAAAAGGCAACTATGCTTGTTGTAAAAGGCGACGAACGGGATCGGGTGGTGAGGCGCGCTGACTTTGTTGATGCATGTCATCGATCCCAATTGTGTGGGTTGATGCTGATGATATTAATCACTGGATTGGCTGGTCCAGACTAGATTATTTACAGACCGCCGTCTTATAGCTGGAATAGTGCGGCTTTAAACAACCAACCAACCACTGATGTAAGCCTATTTTAAGGACTGGGGGTTAAGATCGCCTTTGCGCTAAGATTATATTTTGACAAGAGGGGTGGTTTTACCCTATATGTCGAGCAATATTCCAGCAGCTCCTGTCTTTGGTGTTCACATTTCAAAGCGTTTGATGGACAGTGGAGCATGCTCTTTCTACCAAGATTTCAAAGAGCGTCAAACGACTCTTGCTCAGAAGTTGTTTGATCAAGGTTACAACATTCAAGGCTTCAGTAAATCTTTTAAAAAGGTTTATGGTAGACATGTGGACATTTTCAAATTTGATGCATCAGTGACAAACATGATGTCCGATAAAATTCCCTATTTTGAGTCGTTATATGTCTGAAATAGTACCGATGCGACGTTATATTTGAACTCGCTCATCCTATTTTGACTTGCAGCTTATGTTCCCCAAGGTTATAACATTCAAACTATAAGTTAAACTTTTGAAAGTTTTAATGGTAGATGTGTGCAATATCTGTCAGCTCACGTTATAAATACAACCACCCATCTTTCATCTGCAGCAAATCGCCTTCACGACTTTGAGATCGAGGTTTTTAAAGAAGATCCTTCCGTCAATACTACGGCGGTAGGAGTTCGATGTACCATGTACATCGGTGCCGTGCCGGATGGCACTATCCAGAAGGTCACGTGTGATGAGGAGGTTGTTGGTAGATTTGTTAGGATATCTGGGAGGAACCCAGCAGACAATGCCGATGTTCTGACGCTTTGCGAGGTGGAGGTGTATGGTGGTATGCCCCGAACAGGTGAGTGAAAGGTGGGAGCTGTGAACAGTTTGACCTTACAACCGGTAACACTATACCATAGGGACGTATTATTTGTTGAACCGGCAGCGCACGTGAATAAAAGTAAACTCCCCTGCTCCATATGTTTGAAGGGTGAGGTTACTACAGCTATCGTGGGCATTTTGACTCCTCCAATAGACGCAACACCATTGCGAAACCACAGCAAAAATACGATCGTAATAGACGAAACACCGTGATCGCAATTATTGAGATATTTTCTATATAATTAGTTCTTGGCTCCTGGCCAAGGACATACTTGCCTGTAGTTTTGTAGGTTTAAAAAACAACTGCTCGGGATGTTTTTTTCATTTGAAACGATCGACAGGTTAGCATGGTATCAATGTCTTATTTTGATAGTTTACATTGTCAGCGATTTTTTGTTATCAGGGTTTGGACAATTGCAATGCACATTTCAATGACACGTATACAATATTTATGCAGTCGTAATTCTCGGTTTTGAATTAGTTTTCATTGGAAGTATTTATGTTCAACCATGTCGCACGATCTAAAACTGCCGGCAAAAGTATACATTTGAAAATTTATTTTAACACAGAAAAATACAAACGTTATCAAAACGTTACTAGGCTGAACGCATTCGCCGAAACACTGCTACTTTAAGATTCCCGTATATCAAATACATCACCATCGAAAAACACTTTCTTGTTTGTTTATTTTTACTCCACCATCAAACTGGGAAATACTTTCTTTTGCCCGACAGTTTAGTTAGAAAACGTAAAGACGGTCGTCAGTATTTAAATGTATATAGATTATAACTTTATGGACTGGTCGTTTATTAGAGGGGAGGGGGACAGGAAAAATGACAAAGCGAAAGTGGGGTCGCAAACTATATGAAGACCCTGAAAACAATGACAGTTCTATTTCCTAAAAAACTTGAACATAATTTAGGGATTGGTCGTTCAAAGTAGGGAGGAGGAAAAAAGTTAGATGTATTGATCTGGGGGATGGATGGAGCATGAAAACATGAATGTTACTTAAATGGGGGTTCCGCAACATATTATACAGACCTAAGACCAATCTCATCGCCCCTCCTACACGCCCACCCCCACACAACCCTCTCCTATAACACATGACTTTCTCTTATGTTATTTGGAAGTAGGAACTCTCAGATGTTAGCCAAGATGAATAGGATAGAACTGTTCTTGCTCGGGTAGTTCTGCTACTTCTTCTTACAACAATTTCAGGCTGGTCACCGTTCGAGTGCCCCAACCCCCCTCTAGTGGCCGGTGCCGCTGTGACAGTCTCCCACACCAACACGAGAGCTGTTGCCGAGTACACGTGTAGTCACGGCGCCATGGTGTGTGCCGGACATGACGTCATACACTGTTCCAGCCAGGCGGGATGGGACAGAGAACCCGGAAGCTGCGTACAGACTTCTCTAGATGCTGGAAAGCCCGGAAGTGTATGCATAACTTTATTTGTCCCGTTTTGACAAGGTTTCTTGATATGTATTCAGTCATTTCCCCCTTGTCTCTAATATCTGGCATCGCGAATCCAGTGTTGATATTGAAAAGCATGTTACTGTTGAAATGTAACAGTTGTAATACGATTTGAATTATTGACATGCTTCTTCGCCTTTATCCAACATGTCAACAGAAAACATTTAAAACGTTAGTCAGGGTGTTAGTGACACTGATCGATTCACACAAAGAGCTTCGTTGCCTTATAACAGTACTGTGGTTGACCCGAGCAAACGAAACGCTGACATTTGGTGTCCGTGACTTCGAGTTTCATTGTATTTCACAATGGTCTCATTTTTGTGGGTATTATGTATTCCAACTGAAGATCACAGCGTGATTAGACTGTTCATCTCTAAAAATAAAAGAGTCAATGAGTTAATGATTCTAAGATGACTAGAGTTTACTTTTCCTTCAGCCGAGGAATCACAGGAGAGTTTCGACATATAGACTTGCTAGGAACCTTTTCGTAGCCCCCAATCTCTCCTCAGTTATTTTGAATTGAAACCAAAATCAAGTATTTTCCCAACCCATGGTAGAATTTATATAATGTGTAAATTCGGCAGCGTACATTACATTTGAAACTTCAGGCTCAATTTAGCGTTGTCAAATCTACAGATAACATACCTCTAAATTCTTTTGGTATCGCCTAACTCACTCACTGACGGTTTAAGAGATTTATGTATGATTCCAGCTGGAAGATTTCCCTATCTGCCCGCTCGCCCTGGGGGGCAGCCTGGAGCTCTGGGTCACGCCCACGGAAGATGAGTACGTCACGCATGGTTTGCTCAAGCATAGGAAATGTGGGAGCCATCTAGACTGGAGCACGCGTGCGTGCGTGCCTGTGTGCATGTGTCCAGATGCTTGATGTTTTTTTTTAGATTTTATGCGCACTTTGGAAATTATGTTAGTCTTTGATTCATATTTGAAACGGGGAATACTTTCAGTCTAGCATATTGTATTGAGACTCGTGAGCACAATGTAGAGAGTCATGCATGAGAACTTTCACGCAACAGTGCACTGCAATATATTTGTTTTCAAAATCATGATGGTCGGCTCCTGATTGAGAATATTAATAATTTAGATAAAGAGACAATAAGTTCTTAGTGTTCTCATAATGTCCGTTAATGAAATGACACGTCTGGGCATAAGCCTAAACCTATTGTCAATGTCGTTAGAGTCGATCTCTCAATTTTGTTAATGTGGTATGTGGTTTATTGAAAACAAGACATGAAATTAATGGTTCCCCTTCCATTTGTCAAGGGTGTCGCTGATCCTTCATGGTGAGTCTGGTGCAACTCTGTCCGGCAGCCTGACCCTACAGAACGCCACTGCTCCCGTCAGCCTCAGCTACAGCGTGTCAGGCACATCTTCCCCGGCAGTGTACCCGGCATCAAACCCTTTCACAAAGAACAAAGAATCACACATTGTCATAAGTCATCTCACCGAGTCTATATTGGTATGTTACCATGTTTAAGGCCGCAATATATGTTACTGATGTTCGTAACTGATCCATTAACAAACCAAGGTGTATCAAGTGAAAGCATTATATTCATCTTACTTACAAGTAAGGAACGCCCCTGTCAAGAGATTTTTTTCAAGAGTGAGTAAGTGAGTGAGTGAGTTAATTTTGAACAAAACTTCAGAACTTAAATATTGAAAGAACGTCAAAAGGGACCCATCATCATTGTTTTTATTGTTATCATCATCATCATCATCATCATTATTATTTTTATTATTATTATTAATATCCGCAGATTGAAGTAGATGGAGCCACCCTCTACAATTACCCCGTTGATGACTTTAGTTCTGCAAATGTAAACGTCGTCACTTGGACAGCCGGCCTCAGTGTCAGGAAGGCGACGTTCTCACAGACCATGAGGAAGGAAATGGATCGAGGTAACTGTCAGGAATGAAGCACGATGAAATAATCACGACACAAACACAACAGACAATAAATTCCTGAAACGAAAGTAGTGACCCCGACCCCTCCTCCCCTGTAACGTCGCTATATAAGTGCAATAATCTTGGACGCGACGTTAAACCCCATTTCACCTCACCTCACCTCCCTTGTAGGTCAGTAATACGTCACTGTGGGTGTTAATGCTTGGACATTTAGAAATTGTCCTCACACACAGTTGACCATACAATACAGGGGAGAATGAGATGGAGATGGGTGTGCTGACGCTGGGTTTCGGACACTGTTTCAAAACAAAAGTTCAACTTAAATTCTCTGAAAGGGGGAGCCGAGCAACACATTTCTATCGCAAACGGTTATGTTTTGTTTGGAGTGAGTGAGTGTGGTTCTGTGTTTTTTAGCAATATTCCAGCAATATCATGGCGGGGGACACCAGAAATGAGCTTCACACATTGTTCTCCATGTCGGGAATAGAACCATGGTCTTCGACGTGAAGAACGCTTTAATCACTAGGCTACCCAACCGCCCCTTGTTTTTGTTGCTGTTGTTTTTAAAGACAAAATAAAGTTTTTCTGGAACAAACTATATTTTCAAAATAATTCGAGTTTTCCAATCACTACATGTATAATTCTTATATCACTATAGTTATTCTGTCAGGTTAAACAATCTAATGTGTCTACTATCCTAGCGAAAACAAGCTCGGCTAATAATCTCTATATATCACATATACAACATGGTCCTTGTCATGCACCATACAGTGGTGCATATAGCCTCTCTTCAAACGGAGTATGGAATGAAATAAGTTCGTGTTTACAGTATCTCATACAATATCCTTTGTTTTGATAGCTGTTTGAGTATGATGATCTTGAACACTTGAATCCTGGAACAAACTATATTTTCAAAATAATTCTAGTTTCCCAATCATTACATGTACTATTAATTCGGGTTTTGAACACTTGACGGTTGCCTCATTGATGATTGTCACTGCGTCTGAATCTCTGACCTTGCAGTTGCTAGACATAAACTACCGGGCAGAAGAAAGTATACCCTTGACAATTGGACTTTACCAAAAAATATACAAACATTATCAAAACGTTACTCGGCTGAAAACAGTAGCCGGAACATAGAAAACCGAAGGTGCAAAACACAATTATAATACCCTATCAACTACATCACCATATAATAAACCATTTTCAGTTTGTTTATTTTTTTCCCTTTTGCCCGGCAGATAATGATTAGTTTGTGGGAATATGTTTCCTTCCAGTGAAACCTCGTTAAACTCGGGGTCCCGATGATCATGAAATATATCGACTTATCCCTAGATTGGATCAAGCGGAGAGCCGATATAAAACCATGTTTCAAAATTGTCGGAATAAAAAGAAACAAAATAGCCTCGTGCCAATTGGCTGTCGTCTTTCGTCATTCAAAACATTCAAAACACAACTTTAATGACGTAAATCAATCAAGCAGTTTCCCATGAAACACTCATTATCATATATTGTATAGTATTATCGATGCGATAAACCAATCCGATAAACTTGATATCATGATCCGATATATATGCAAATGAGATCATCTAGCAGGAGACCCGTGAAGATCCGGGGTAGAATAGGTCTTCAGCAACCCATACTTGCGTAAAAGGCGACTGTGCTTGTCGTAAGAGGTGACTATCGGGATCGGGTGGTCATGCTCGCTGACTTGATTGATGTCATCTCATCCCAATTGGGTGGATAGATGCTCATGATGTCAATCATTGGATTGTCTGGTCCTGACTCGATTACATACAGACCGCCGTCATAGTGCTGTAATATTGCTGAGTGCGGCATTATACAACAAACAAACAAAGTTAAAGCATACCCGGTTCTTATATCACTATAGTTATTCTGTCGAGGTATGACAGGTTGAACAATCTAATGTATCTACTATCCTAGCGAAAACAAGCTCGGCTAATAATCTCTATATATCACATATACATCATGGTCCTTGTCATGCACCATACAAAACCGCATATAGCCTCTCTTCAAACGGAGTATGGAATGAAATATCCTTTGTTTTGATAGCTGTTTGAGTATGATGATCTTGAACACTTGAATTGGAAGAGAGAGTTCCTTTCCAAACTATTGATGTTGATGATTCATAAATGTTGATGTGTGCTTTTTTCAAATTCCATGGGTGGCCCTATCATCTAAGACGCTGCAATTCACTGTGCAGAGCTGTGTCCCTTTGGTACGCCAGAATGATCGTTGGCCCCGATTATGTTTTTGGTTTGGCAGCACCATACCTGTCCTCGTGGGTTTCACCGAAGTTGTAAACGCCTGAGATATGCACCACTTCGGGCTTTCCTCCCACATTAGCTGACACGCCGTGATATAACTGAAATACTGTTAAAAGTGGCGTTAAACCCAACTCACTCACTCACTCACTCAAGTCTAAAAGTGGAATGACTTCCTTCCCGAGAATATTTCTTGATGTGTAACATTGTTATGGATTGATGGGGATGGTGATCCTGATTGTTGACATTGGCCCACTTGCACAAAGAGATCTTAGCACTAAAACTATCGTAGGCCTATGTTAAAGTATGGGATTTCCGATCATCTTAGCGCTAAGATCGCTTTGTGCAAGTGAGTCATGTAGTCTGTACACATAGTAAGAATTATGATGGAAATAACATTTGGATGGTTTGAAAACGTTTTGAACTGATCACTTCTGTTGGCATTCTTTCCACAGAGAGAATACAGTTCAATATGGCGTTGAATGCATTTGTGGACGCCAGCAGTACTGACAACGTCCCCACGTCATACGGCGTTGATGGTGACCCGAACATGACCTCCACCAAAGACACCGACAACGACTCGTGCTGGCGAGGTCAGGAGACGGATCATAAGCAGTGGTACCAGGTCGACCTGGGGAAACAAGTTTACATCCGGGACATTGGGATCAACATTAAAAACCAGTGCATCACATGCGGTAGGTCTTATCATACCTTTCTTCTGACATACAGCTTATTGAATCCTTCATTATCCAATAGTTCATTTCCATTCCACTATAGGGAATGCACTGAGCCTATTCGCTACCTACCCAGGTGAAGAAGCAGATGAGAGGCAACTAACGGGATCGGGTGGTCAGGCTCACTGACTTGGTTGATGCATGTCATCGTATCCCATTTGCATGGGTCGATGCTCATGATATCAATCACTGGATTGTCTCATCCAGATTAGCCACAGACCGCCGCCATATAGCTGGATTATTACTGACTGCGGCATTAAAACAAACAAACAAACAAACAAACAAACAAATCCATGTGTGTTGCAGCATCAAGACTCCATGACTTCTCCGTGTTGGTGTACACCCTGAACCCAGAGACAGAGAGAGGTGTGGCTGGCACCCTGTGTACACGGTATGCTGGAGACGTACCGTCAGATGCCCCCATAACGCTGACGTGCAGGGACGGGGTGTGGGGGCGTTATGTGAGGGTCACGGCTGACCACGCTGGCCAGATGTCCATATGTGAAATTGAGATTTACGGAGATTCGGTTGTCCGAAAAGGTGGGCATATCTTATGATATATCTTGGATATTGCATATGTGTAACTATTAAACATTAGACAAAGTTACCAGTTTATACTTCTCCTGAAGTGCCAATCTGCTTGGAAACAGGGTATACCCACCAGCTTACCATAGCTTACCATTGCTTATCGTTGCTTACAAATGCTTATCTAGGCTTACATTTGCTTGTACTTGCTTACCCCTTGTTTACCTTTGTTTACTCTTGCTCACCCGAACTGACCTTTGCTTACTCCAGCTTACCTTTGCTTACAATAGCTGACCATTGCTAACCCACTCCAATTACACACGCACGTACGTTTGCGTACCCCAAGTGAACCTTGCTTACTCAAGCTTAGCTTTGCTTACTCCAGCTTACCTTTGCTTACAATAGCTGACCATTGCTAACCCACTCCAATTACACACGCATATGTTTGCTTACCCCGAGTGACCCGTGCTTACACCAGCTTAGCTTTGCTTACCACAGCTGACCCTTGCCTACTCAATATCACCTTTGCTTACAATAGCTGACCATTGCTTACCCACTCCAATCACACACACATACTTTTACTTAGTAATACCCTTGCATATTCCATATTACCTTTAGTTACCACAGCTGACCCTTGCTTATTCCTGCTTAAGTTGCTTATGTAAGCTTACTTCAATGTTGCCTGCAGCTTACCCATGCTGCCCCTACCGTAGATGACATACCGGCTTACCTTAGTCTGCCTGCAGCCTACCTCTGCTTACCCTGCATATACATTATATATTCAATTTAGTCAAGACAATAAACGTGGTAAAGTATATAAATAATATCCGTAGGTGAATGAGTTTGCTTTTATAGTGTTAAAGGTGTTAAAGGTTTTTTTTATTTCTTTCCTGAAACCCATAGTTTCCTGAGTGGCAGTAGTAGTAGTAGTAGCAGTAGTAGTAGGAGGAGCAGCAGCAGCAGCAGTGGTAGAAGTAGTAGTAGTAGTAGCAGCAGCAGTAGTAGTAGTAGTAGCAGCAGCAGCACCAGTAGTAGTAGTAGTAGTAGTAGTAGTCACGCTGACGACCCTGGTTCGTTCCCCACATGGATACAATGTGTTATTAGTGAGACATGTTTGAGCCCATCACAACACCTTTTCATCGTAACTATATGACGTAAACACAAATACTGTTAAGTAAACCTGAAATATTAAAGACAACAAAAAACGACAAAGATAAAAACAATAAACACGAGGCATAAAATGACACTGCAGACAATGCGACTAATAAAAAGTGTGAATAAATGTCATGTATTCCCCAGCGTGGTCTCCCCTTGACTGCGGTCCTACACCGATGGCGGGCAAGGTCAGGGTGAGCGTCGCCTCCTCCACGAGGGAGAGCGTGGCCTCCTACTCCTGCCCTGAGGGGATGTCTCTGTACGAAGGTCCTGCCACCCTAGTGTGTGACAGCTCGAAGGGATGGGTGGGGCAAGTTGGCACCTGCCTTCAGACCACCTTCAGGGCCACAGGAACAGATTTAGTGAGTATAGCATTGTTGGACACATTATGTCGTATTTGAAAGTGTTTTAAGCCGGGGTTACTATTAATGGTATTTTATTATTTATTACGAAGGGGGTGGGGCGTTGGAGGGGTAGGAGGAGGTTCAGAGGTTTGATGCACAAATGTACTGAAAATAATTACTCCCACTTATGGGTGCCATTGTACAAAACAACCTCAGCGCTACAACTGTCGTAAGTCTATGTTAAAGTATGGGAGTTACGATCACCTTAGGGCTACGATCGCTTTGTACAACAGCAGCCAGGTGGTTGTCGTGTTTTAAGATAACCCTTCCCATGTCCTTGTACATGTTTTCATGACCCTCCCCACAAAGACAAATGTAAAAACACTCTATATTTTAATATGAAATGTCCATTTATGAGATTGTCATATTTGTGGCTGACCATGGGTGCCGTTGTACAGAGCGATCTTTTTTGTACAACAGCACCCAGGTCCCTTAGCAACTAATATATCAGCAATAGTTGGGTAAGCACTTGTACCTCCATAATACGTATATACTTATCAAAGTTGGCTAATTAAGAATCACGTCAAATGCGTCAAATTGTGTGCATTTGTCGAAATAGCCAAAGACAGCATTCTGTGGAGACAAGTTTAATGAACAAAAGTCTGTGGTCATTTGCCACACAATGCCAACAAACAACATGTGACCAAGACTCAGTCACATAACCCCGTCAAGATGAGAGTAATTGGCCAAAACTGAAACGTAAAAAAAAATCACGAAAACAAATTCATTGTAAAAAAAAACATGTGCTCCATGTGATGCGATCATAGCCTGGCACCGTCGTCTCATGCTTCCAATAAGTGTCTGGATGGTTGCCAAGGGAAGATTGTGCCACTCTTCAGTAAGAGCATTGCAGAGTTCATATAGAGTTGCCGGAAGGACGGGGTGTCGTGAGAGGACGGTCTGCAGCTCGTTCTACATGTGCTCGATGGGGTTGAGGTCTGGTGACCGGGCTGACCACTCCATGCGGACAATGGTCCCCTGCTGGAAGTAGGCATCAACGACCTTGCCACGATGAGGATGTGCGTTGTCGTCCATGAGGATGAAATCAAGTCCAATTGCACCAGCATACGGTCTCACGTACACATCCAGAATGTCATCCCTATAACACACACCTCACATCGTGCCCTATCGTGCTCTTCTGCTCTTACCCAAAATCATGATTGAGCCCACTCCATGGCGGTCATATTCGGCTGCGTTGGAATCCTGAAATCTTTCTCCATGTCTACGCCACAGTATGACACGACATTCTGTGAAGTCTAGACCGTATCTTGATTCATCAGTGTACAGGAGCTCAGTCCTGGTCTGTCCATGTGACGTGATCCAAAAGAACAGCTTCATGGAGATGATTACTCACTGTCTGAGCAGACACTTTAACGTCATTGGCATTCCGCATGTCATTTATGAGTGTGGTGGCAGTCACGACGTGATGACGTGTTGCTGCTATCAGGAGAATCCTGCTTTCCCGCTGTGTAGTGGAACGCTGTCGACCACTTGAATGTCGTTGGGTTGCTGATCCGAACGTCTAGTATTGATTCCATGCCCTGTTGTTCACACTGCTGACACCAAAGACGTTTGCAACGTGACGTTTTGTTGACCCAGTTTCAAGCATGCCTGTGCATCTGCCTAATTCTTCGGTCTTCAAACGACGTCTTTGTGCATTCAGTTGTTGCAATCCTTAGTAGCAAATGGCGTTGTGCTCTCTGATAATGATCTGAAACGATTCTGTTAAGATACCTCAAATCACAGGTTTTCAAGCACCTAATGCACATTGTGCCCATGACTGCATTCTTATAGGGGCTACCCAGTCATTGTGTACCGGTATATTTCAATCTTTATTTCTTGGATAATTTTTTATATCATCAAAACTTGATCCTTTGCAAACTTTGAGAAGTATAAAGTTCTTTGCATCTTTTCGACATTATTACAAAGCATAACCCATTTGCCAAGTACCAGATTTAGCAGTTTGGTAGATGGTAGGGAATAGATACTTACCTCTGATTACTATCTGATGTAAGCTGAATGTAAAAATACCTGTCTATCTAGGTTAATTTTGGAATGAACAAGGTATTATTTTGTATTTCGTTTTATTTTATTACCTTGCCGTAGCTGTAGCGCAGCATGGCATCTCTGTCCGCCGTGAACATTCTAACTTATTGTCTATATATTGTCATTAGGCTATGCACAACTGCGATACTGCGGTACGTCGATACACCCTATTGCACGACACACGGGAGATGCACGGTATACGTAGTATGGTGTTGACGTGTGGAAAGGCCACAAATGGGGATGGGGTGTGCAATGTAGGCATTGTTGTTCCAGCTCCAACAGGTCCAGCTGCTGTCACCCCCGAGGATAGGCGAGGCTGTAGAGGTTGTGTTTACACCCAGGAACCCATGGTTAGTGCATTGCAGGGATCTAGAGTGAGTGATTGGGTGAGATATTCACCACAGTATGTACCACAACGGGTCAGCTTGAAAGTTGGCGCAAAGTAAAAAGTGAGTAGATCGCGGTTGTTAATCGCTTTGGTAAAGCCACAAGTAGTGGGTACAGGCGTTTTTTTATACAAAAACACCCCTCCAACACCTGTAACATTGTTTCACGACCCACTCCCCTCATTTTGGCGCCCAATCAGTGTGCAATTACAATTTCATTCTCACTCACTCACTTCAGTGTGGGGCAGGACCGAAGATCTTGAAACTCTCAGGATCTCATCTGCGCTCACCCATCCACCTACTCTCCGCAACAACGTTGCTTAACGTCACCTGATGTGTGACCCGTTTGCAGCACTGAGTATAACGTGCAGGTGCCACCACTATTATGCTGAACTTCACTTTATACACGGATTGCTTTGCATAATATTATGAAAACGAGATCTTGGTTTTTTTTAAACAATCACCTCAAACATTGTTGCCTCTTATAGGTCCCGTGTGTCGCTGATTGCCAGCTCCATAGAGCAGGATGTTGTTCTCATGGTGATAGAGTTCTCCAAAGACCGCGCCAAGCTCATCAGCGGAGGAACGTCAGCTGTAGTGGACATTCCTGGCTTTCCCTTCCAAGATGGAAAAAGAACTAAAGTGCTTTACACATTCTTCTCTCAGTATATAGATGTAAGTATAATGTATAGATCAGGGACGGTGGTGTAGCCTTTACTCGTCTCGCGGAACCCCCGGATTTGATTCTAACATGGAGATAATAATTGGAGCCTATTTATAGTGTTTCCAGAGTGACACCGCCAGAATACTGCTGAACTGGGTGTAAATTGGGTGAAATTGGGCTTAACAACGCGTTCAAGATTATTTCATGTTTATAGCGACGTGTGTGCGCACGTGTGCATCCGCTTGTACTAGTCGGGAGTACTGAGACACCGAGACAACCAGTCCTTGTTTCATCCCCTTAATGCCATGCGCCAGGCTGGGTAACAACAAGTACCATTTTTTAAAGTATGCTGATGGAAACGAATAAGGAAACAATGAAAAAAATAGGTAAATAAGCTTTACTGTCAGTATATTTGAAATAGCGCGCATACAAATTCACCACGTAACCAAATGTTGAGATGTGTTTGTGTGCATTGTTTCGAACGCGTACTTGGTAGACAAGGCTGGGAACCCATGATAGCAAATCACTGAGTCTAAAACTAACTGTTCCATTTTATATTTCCATCAGTATATTTGGGTATAACAGTGCAGGGTATCGAAACTTCCACTCACCGGGCAGACGCTCTCTAGACTAGACCACGGAGGCGGTATAAAAAAACTACGTACGACGCGTGATCTCTTGACTAACAGTGGGCACGCTGATGATAAATGAAAGTAATAATTTCGGGACCGTAAATTTGGTCCGGTTTTGACAGAGATCCGGATTTTCCAGTTAAGGCAGGTTCCACTGAATACTTGGTGTAAAGTCATGTGCAAGCCTGCATTTAACCGTCATGTAACTGTAAATCCGTGGGGAAACTGGATAAATTAGGTTTACAGTACTATCTTGCTTATGGTACAGTAAACTACGGTTATAGCGAACTCAACTAACTAACTTTAGTTCGTTATAACCGTAGTTCGTTATAAGCATATATACAGTATAACAATAGCAAATAGTCGGGACAAAAATCAGTTCGTTATATCCGTCAGTTCGTTATAAGCGTGTTCGTTATGAACGTACTTTACTGTAGTTATATAAGTGCCTGTTTATGGTCAAAGGGCAAAGGGCTTCACACAATGTACCATGTAGGGAATCGAACCTGGGTCTTCGGCGTGACGAGCGAACGCTTTAACCACTAGGCTACCTCAACCTCAATGTGGTGATTTTTGACAAGACGAGACAAAGTCTTTTTACAGGCAAAAGGCCAGAAACGACATACACAAAATACAGTATTGCTTTTAACTAGTCCTAAATATGTAAGAGTCAACGGAATGTATGTGGTGGTAAGGCTGGCTGACTTGACGTGTCATCGTACTCCGACGGTGTGTGACGTTGCTTACTATGTCAACCATTGGTTTGTCTGTTCCAGATATCAGTGGATGGTCGTTCTGTATATGCCTACCCCTTCCTGTTCCCCGTGGACCTGATAGACGGTGTCTTCACGACAGGCGCCACACGGGTGTCCGTCCTTCCCACAGACGTCACGGGAACGACCTGGAGTAAGTACACGTTCAAACGTAACAGTAATCGAGTCTAGTTTAACACCTCTTTGAACTGCATTGTGTGTGTATCATGATCTGACAATATTATTTAAGAAGTGACGTGAAATGGGGTTTAACGTCGCGTTCAAGAATATTGCCCTCATATAGTGGCAATTTCGTGTATGGCTGCGTGGACAATTCCGGACTAATGCTGTGACCATTAAACTACCATGCCGTAGTTTAACATGAATTTCCTGATCTGGCACTGTATACCGACTCCGAGCCGACCAGTTCTTGTGTTATCCCCTTAATGACAAGACCGCCTCCGTGGTCTAATGGTAGAGCGTCCGCCCGGAGATCGAAAGGTCCGGGGTTCGATCCCCAGCCGCATCATACCAAAAGACGTTAAAAGATAGTACTTGTTGTTACCCTGTCTGGCGCTCGGCATTAAGGGGCTAAAACAAGGACTGGTCGGCTCGGAGTCAGTATACTGTGTCTGAGTTGGGTATTCAGGTTAAACTGCGGTATGGTATCTCAGTGTGCTAGCACTATAAATCGGCATCAGTACGGACTAGTACAAGCAGCCACACACACACATACATATGCATGCACGTCGCTATATAAGTGCAATAATCTTGGACGCGACGTTAAACCCCATTTCACCTCACCTCACCTCACCTCACCTCACCTCACCTCACCTCACCTCACCTCACCTCATCTCACCTCACCTCACCCTTAATGCCATGCACCAGACAGTATACCAAGTTTCAACGTATTTTTGTATGAGGTGACTGGTCATCGAATCACCAATATTCCACATTTCGCTCGTCGGGCAGACGCTCTATCCACTAGACCACGGTGGCGGTCTTTAATACAAGTGGCAACTCATATGTGATAGCCCAATGTAGGTCGGTGACTTTGCCAGCTTGCTGAGCACTGATGTAATCCAACAGCACGGGGATGGTGCTGAAACACACTGACATATGACAGAACCTGTGCAACAAAACAACTGCCGATTTTGTATCTGCATCAATGTTTGACGTATTTAATGTTCTTTCAGCTCAATTGACGAGGAATCTTGCATTGAACAAGCCCGCAGTCGGCAGCACCTCCAATGGGGAGTCCGACCCTGGCAACGCAGTTGATGGTAACAAGGCAATGCAATTGACCTCGCAATCGTGCTGGTCTGTCGACAATGGTGACCTTGACCCCTGGTGGACAGTTGACCTGGGCAGCTTCTACAGAGTGACCCACGTGGAAATAACTAGCAGGGTCAGATGCGGAGAGTTGTGTGGTGTGTATCCATGGATACTGTTATACTATAAAAGACGAAAAGAAATAATTTAAAATGTTTTTGGCTGTCACTATAGCTGTCACCTTGGGCATATCCAGTACATTTTAGTTTTTTTTAACTATTATTATTACTTTTCTTACATCTGCTGCTGCTAAGTCATAGTGAATGCTTTTAATGTATATCTGTCGTTAAGTGCATTTAATTTCCAGGATAGTATTGGGGAGATAACTCTTACCTGGTTAAAAAAAAGGTCCAGTGTACGGGATGCTTGAAGTATGTTTGTTAACGCCGCACTCAGCATAATTCCATCTACATGAAGGCCATTTGTAATAATCGAGTCTGGACCAGGCAATCCTGTGATTAACATCATGAGCATCAATGTACGCAATTGGGATCGATGACATGCATCAACCAAGTCAGCGAGCCTGACCATCCGATCCCGTTAGTCGCCTCTTACGACAAGTATAGGTTGCTGAAGACCAATTGTAACCCGGATGTTCATGGGAATTTGACGTAAGAGCAGACAGAAATGTGAATCGGCTGTCCAGGCTCCAATACGAAGCTTAGTTTGTGTGCTCGTACAACAGTAACATGGAGAGAAGATGTTATACGCCATTGGTTTGACGTACAGACAGCGGTGATATTGCTGAATGCAGCGCAAAATAACAAACAATGCAGCATTATACATCAAGTAGCGAATGTTGGCACAGTCTTTTAATTCATCATTCAAAATTGGCTTCTACGGGAAATATCGCCTGGATGAGAATTATCAAATATCACTACAATGGAATTGCAGCACAATGCTGCTGTTTGTTGTTGTTTTGGGGTTTTTTTGGGGGGGAATCATTTTTATTCACATGATCCTCAACCCTGATCAAAATGTTGATAGTCTTACTCGTACCGTGGATTCAGAAGCTGGATAGGTACCAGTAAGGATCGCGTGTATGAATGTGTGACCGTACGCTGACGGCGTGAATAGTTGCTCATGCTATCAACCACTAGTTTTCCCACACATTTCAAGACAATACTGAGTATGTGGTCCATCTACTCATGGGGTTGTTCACTCTACAGACACATGGGAGGAGAGCCCGAAGTGATGCAGGGCCCGGTTCCACAAAGTGATCATAGCGCTATGACTGTCGTAAGTCTACAATCGTTTTGTGGAACGGGGCCCTGTTCTTGAAAGTTTAGCACTTAAGTGAAACCCACGATAAGGTGCTGATAAACACAGAAACATTATCAGGACGTGTCTGGGATTTGAACTCACGATCATAAATTCCAAGTAAATCCAAGTGACTTATCTCTGCACAGCAAATTGCGGCACTTTAGATACCAGGGTCGCCCGTTCCCCCATGACACCAGCACTGAACCAGCACTGATCGTTCTGTTTTGTAGACAAAAGACTGCATGACTTTAAGATCGAATTATTCAACAAACAGCCGCTAGCACGTGACAAGGGTGAGTTATGTTTGCAACACGATGGCGTGTTTCCTCCTGCGACGACGAAGACACTGACGTGCACGACGACGGCTGTAGGGAGGTACCTGCGAATCAGTTCACCTGGACGAACAGATGGCGGGGATCTCTTCACGCTGTGTGAAGCCCAGGTGTTCGGAGACGAGTTCATTAAGGAAGGTAGGTGAAGGATGAAAATGGGTCACGTGCCTCTTGCTAGACTGTAGTCGCAGAACTTATAATTAATAATGACTTGTCCCTTTGGTATATTATTAGCTTTCGCCTTTTCATTCAATAAGGTTGAGGTTTGGATGGATCGGGTCAGCTTATGTCTGTATAGGACAGGCTATTTTAGGTCGGTTAAGGACTGAGTCGGGTGAAGATGGAACTGGTCTGTGTATGTCTGGACGGGACAGGCGAGTCGGTTTGGAGATGGATGGGTCCAGCTTGTGACTGGACGAGACGGGTGGACATGGGTGGGTCCAGCTTGTGAATGGACGAGACGGGTGGACATGGATGGGTCAAGCTTGTGAATGGACGAGACGGGTGGACATGGATGGGTCCAGCTTGTGAACGGACGAGTCGGGTGGACATGGATGGGTCCAGCTTGTGAATGGACGAGTCGGGTGGAGATGGATAGGTCCAGCTTGTGAATGGACGAGTCGGGTGGAGATGGACGGGTCCAGCTTGTGAACGGACGAGTCGGGTGGAGATGGATAGGTCCAGCTTGTGAATGGACGAGTCGGGTGGACATGGATGGGTCCAGCTTGTGAATGGACGAGACGGGTGGAGATGGATGGGTCAAGCTTGTGAATGGACGAGTCGGGTGGAGATGGATGGGTCCAGCTTATGCATGGACGAGACGGGTGGACATGGATGGGTCCAGCTTGTGAATGGACGGGACGGGCGAGTCGGGCTACTTTTGGCCTGATTAGGACGGGCGAGTCGGGTGGAGACGTTTTGGATTAAGATGGATTGGGTCGGGGAAGGGCAGGGATGAGGAGGGAATGACATCCATACGGTCAGGTGAGAAATACCAGCACTAGCATTCATATCCACGACATTTTACAGATTCAAGTCAATCCGACTGTAAAGAACCTCCCCCTCGTCCTCACGCCATGGTGAGCGTCATGAGAACCGGCAGGGGGGTGACTGCGAGCTACAGCTGTGAGGCGGGCTATGCCCTGTGTGGGGAGAGGCAGCACAGTACCTGTGTTGATGGAATCTGGGGGGAGTTCAATGGCCACTGCTTCCAAAATGTTTGGCACTACTCGGTAAGAATCTTCACCTTTACATATATCTTCTGAAGAATGGTTACTCTTTGCGCAAACACCTGGTGTCATCACAGATTTTCAGTTATCCATTCATATAATTGTTACCCCTATTTTTTTATACGCCCAGTGGAATCTGTTTGGCGGATAATCGACACTGGTTAATCTCTGGCGTTGAGGTTTTATATATTTTATTGTTATACCTCTTTTAAGAATCTTGCAATGCCATTGGTTAATCCTTACCACATGAAAAATCAATACATTTCAATGTAGACCCCAAAAAATGTGACTGACAATGACCTCGAATATTGACTCGTCACATGATCAGTATTTACCTGTCACGTGATGAATATTGACTCGTCTGCTAGAAAACAAGATGGCGTCTTGTACGAACATTTCACGGTTCGGGCCTGACCCCTTCGGCTATCTGACCGGAACTCGGCCTGCAGTCTCAGTCCGGGCAGACCACCTCATGGTTCGAGTCCTTAGGTCCTTGATTTCGCATATTGAACTCGTCAAGAGTAATTATTTGAATATAATATTTCCAACTTATACATCTACTAGGTCAATTCAGTCTCTAGTCCAATGTATGGTGATAATTGTGATCACAGGCGACGTTTCATCAACAGATGTTTTGATTAAAATCGAGTGAAAGTGGAACGCCATGTAAGGTTGATAATTGCACCCCTTTCTAATGTCAGGATCCTAAAATATCTGAATCGAAGGGTCGCCATGTCATGATTATTGGTTTGTCTGTACCATATCCTGCTCGTGGGTTTTACCAAAGTGATAAACGTCAAGACCTTCATCATGCTGTACTGACACTCAATGACGCTACTGTTCAAAGCGGCATAAATCCCACTCACTCACTCGCGGGATACTTACGCTGAGCTTAGCAGTGAAGATCCGGGTTAGAACTTGTCTTCAGCTACCAATGCCTGTCGTAAGAGGCGACAAACGGGATGGGTTGGTCAGGCTCACTGACTTGGTTGATCCCAATTGCGTAGATCGATGCTCATAATGTCAGTCACTGGGTGCGGTATTATAAAAGAAACAAACAAACAAACATGCTGAGCTATTGAAAGGGTGTTGCGACCTCGGTCCAGTCAGACCACTCAGGGGTCGGGACATGGGGTCCTTTTTTCGTATGATGACCCCGCCAAGAGTTAAAATTTGTGTAATATATTACGCCTAAAATAGTACATAATTGTTATATGTTGTATGTAATCTCCTTCAGACTCCACACACCGTTAAAGACCACCCACTGACATGCCCCTTAAGTCTCAACTCTGAAGTGACGCTGATCGCAACACCTGTCATCAACACCGTGTGGGTACAATCATGGCATTATGTTGTTTTACGTTTCGGATGCTTTTAGGGTGGCATTTTCCCGAGGCAAGAGAGTTACCTGACAATAAAAGTCGTATTTCCACCCTTGCCGAACTAGGCAGAAATTTAGGAGTATGCATAGTCCAATCAAAATCGCGTACCGCACTAGACATCCGGTTCAAAAACAACATGGATTTCACCGTGCAGATGTCCGTCGACTGAAGGGTTTGCAAAGCATGTGTACCGTCAACTAGGCGTAGATATTTTGCAAATCTTTTCATGTTTTTAATCAAGGTGTTCAAGTGAGTGGGATAAGACCCGTTTTATTACAATACATATCTTGATTATTGATCAGATCGTCTTCACGGTGCGCCGTCCTTTTTTGTTTGAAGCAAATGCAAGCGGTATGAGCGATGGAATCTAAGTGGTCAATAGGAGTGACATAGAAGGGACATAACTCGCAATAGCCACTGGTGGCGCTACGATCGAACCTTGAAATTCATGTCTAGTTCGCTAAGGGTGGAAACGGGACATTTACAGTCAGTTAACTCCTTTGCCCCGGGAAGATGATTCGGTGAGCATATTAACCTTTGTAAATTGGAGTATGTGCTGCAATCTTATTGGTTGAAAAATGTTGTCAAATGGAATTCGACACTGGAAGCGTTTTCGTACCTATAAGGATTTTTGCTCAGTTCCTAAAATTGATTCTTACTGCATTAATTAAATGTGAAGTTTGATCAGTAATTGTCAGAACAAGTTCGATTTAATCATTTCGACATTATTATTCTTAATTGTACACCCTAGTTTCGTGAACGGAACATGTATACCCATGGAAGGAAGTAACGAAACAGCTTCATTACATTAAACTACGGTTAATACGAACTCAAAGCGGCCACTAAGTTTAATTCGTAATAACGGTAGTTCGTTAAAAGCATAGTTACAACATAAATACAGCGAATGGGCGGGACCAAAAAAAACCAGTTCGTTATATCTGCAATTTCGTCATAACCGATCCATTTCGTCATAACCGTGTTCGTTATAAACGTAGTGTACTGTATTATATTTTATCAGCTTCACGACATCATTACATATTGGCAAGACATCCATCATCAAACTGGAGGCTTCGTTCACTGCGTACCGGTACAAAGAAGCCACTGTACAAGTGCAGGAGAGCGGTATAGAGACCTACAGATACAGGCTGCCTATCTTCCCCTTTGATATAGGCAAGGAATTTACTCTACTCATGAAAGTACTACCCGCGGCCATTGAGGTGAGTTGTAGCTTAGGTAATGATATATTTTGCCTGGAAATGCCATCAGCATTGAATCAGCATTCAACAAGAGACATGTGAATATCCGGTGTAGAATAGGTTTTCAGCAACCCGTACTTGCCGTAAAAGGCGACTATGCTTGTCGTAAGAGGCGACTTATGGTCAGGCTTGCTGACTTGGTTGATGCAGGTCATCGATCCCAATTGCGTGGATCGATGCTCATGATGTCAATCAGTGGATTGTCTGGTCCAGACTCGATTATTTACAGACTGCCGTCATACAGCTGGAATAAAGCTGAGTTTGGCGTTAAACAATAAACAAACATTCAACAAGATGGAATTTTAGCATAAACTGCCGGACAAAAGAAAGTATACGACCATGTTTGATGACGACTAAAACGAAACAAATGGCACTGGGTGTTCATGGCTAAAATAAAACGAACAAGAAAGAGTTATTCGATGGTGACGTTTTTGATACGGATATCATAGGTAGACTTTCTTTTGCCCGGCAATTTCTTGGGTTGGGTTAGAAGGTAAAGGGGTTAACAATGTTCCTGCCGTATGACGGTCGTGAATACGTAACAACTTGTAATGTGTATGAAAAGTCGTACTAAAATACGCTATTTGAAGGAGCCGTGGCCTAAATGCAAATGTCCGATTGGGATTTTAAATTTTCCGGACCCCGGTTTTACGCCTAATCTTCGTCATGGTGAGTCAACGCCTTACCACTAGGCCTCCTCGCGTGTCAAGCGGTTGGGTAGCCTAGTGGTTAAAGCATTAGCTCGTCACGCCGAAGACCTGGGTTCGATTCCCCACATGGATACAATGTGTGAAGTCCATTTCTGGTGTCCCTCGCCGTGATATTGCTGGAATGTTGCTAAAAGCGGCTTGAAACCATACTCACTCACTCACTCACAATACAGGAGCTGCAAATATGACACTGTCAAACGTATCTCACATGGTCAATACAAGTTCACCCGCATTGCCAGTGAAAATGCTGGAATATTGCTGAAAGCATCGTAAAACCATGCTCGCTCACTCACTCACGCAGGCACGCAGGCACGCACTCACTCACTCACTCACTCACTCACTCACTCACTCACTCAGGCATGCACTCACTCACTCACTCACTTGTGCTTGGTATTCGTCAGATCGTCATCAATACTCAGCAGTTACGCGAAGTCAGTGTCATTTGTCACCTATGACACGGTGGCAAGGGCAGTCCAACAGTCTATGGAGCAACCATTTAATCTCCATTGTAACGTTCTTTAGTCTTGTCCGGAACCACTAGCCGTTGGGTCGAACCCATTCAATAACTCACCCAGATTACATTCTTAGTTATGCTCGTGTGTTTCATCAAAACGTTTGGCATCTTTGATTTGCGTCCTTTCAATGGAATCAACAGTATAAGTATTCATCCATTCCGTAAGACAGGTAATCAGTTATTTACCAGACGGGCAATCCTGCATCCTATGTGCATAAAAATTGAAAAAGGATGAAAAGAAATACAGAATGCATTCACTGCGACGTAGCAAATCAGCATGTATGTTTAGGAATCACTGTTGCCATTTGACTCAAAATATGATTTAACACAACTTAAAATAATAATTACTGTAAGTAATTATTTAATTTCAATAAAAAAAAATCAATTCACCAGATGCTTCGCGATCTTCTTGTGCTGGCACTTTCAGTTTCAGTTTTTTTTAACTCACGACCCCTGCGCGTGCACGATTTTACGTCACTTTCCCGGTATCGTAGAGTATTGATTAGGGTGAAGTGCTTGCTTCTAACCATGAAAAAAGATGATCCGTGAATGTTTTTCGGCAGGGGACGTTCGAGTAGGTTTTCGAGTTCCAACAAACATGAGAAAGTACTAGACAAAAATGTTTTATGGATAAAACCTTCTTTATTACATGTAATTGCAACGTTGCTATAGATTCTAATACCGCTGGTTGAGCTTTGTCATCCGTCAAATTCTAAGAAATGCCTATCAAACAAAAATGAGAAATTATATATGATATATATGTTAAATATTATAAAAGCAAGCAAGGACTTAAGCTGTTCTATTTAAATTACCATTTTTTTATTTGATCTTTTTCATTTCTCTGTCCCCATGACAACCCGGGTTAAGATTGGTCTTCAGCAACCCATGTTTGTCATAAAAGGTGACTTGGTTGAACGTTGATGCATGTTATCGTATCCAAATTGCGTAGATTGGCTGTGATGTTAATCACTGGATTGTCTGGTCCAGACTCGATCGCTCACAGACCGACTTCATATAGCTGGAATATTGCTGAGTGCGGCGTAACAACAAACAAAACATTTCTCTTGGTACCCCATGTTTTTTTACTGGGACTCAATTTAAGGATTTGAGTCTCCAGCCCCCTCAAAAAAAATAAAAAATAAAAAAATAAAAATAAATAAAATAAAATACATTTCTGTGGTAATCTGAGTGCGAAGCACGATCTCTATTAGCTGCTACCGGTCAGTGTTATGAAGCTCTATACGAAGTCCTGGCGTCAGTGTGTATGCTACATCTATTCACAGCTACATGTGGACGGACGATTGGTCCACGATCCATCTCTTCCTGGGATCCCAGTGGAGACAAGAATGGATGGTCCACCAGTTCTCAACACAGAGGGACTAGCCACACGACGCCTAACGTACCATGTATCAAGTAAGAGCTTCCACACAATACGAATACAAACGGTAACATTAAGGTGTCTATTTCGCCATTGTTCTCGCTGGCCATGACGTCAGACACCCATCTAACATAATGTTGTTTTTTGTCTGAGAGGGTTCATGTACATTTGTTCAACTGTGTCTCTAAAACAATCACATGGAACTATTTTAACCAACTGTATGAACACACAATGCCATTTAGAAAGTGGTCAAATGTAACAAATGTTATATTTGGGATAACACTTTCGGCCATGGGAGCCGTGCCAATTTACACATGTCAGAGGGGTACACAAAGTACGTGATCTAGACTACCAGTTGTAGGACTTTCATTTTTGTTGAATCCTCGGTGACTGAGTTAGTAGGATCCTTGACTTTGTGTGCTGGCAGTTAGGTGCCTCATTCTGACAGTGTGGGTTCGAATACTGGACAAGACTCAGACAAAAAAAAGTAAGAGTATCTGTACTTTGTTCAAAAAGTGTTATCCAAAATATAACATTTGTTATAAAACTGTATTTCAAGTCTCTCGAACAATAATGTGCTCAGATTAATGTCCTCGTTGCCTAAAATGTAATAATATTTCAGTATTCCCCACATAAATAAAATGGATTAAATCTTGATAATTTCTGTAAATATGACCATCAAAATTCAGAGATTTTTTCAAATTCTACCATAATAGAATGCAATCAAAACTGGAGTGACATAGCTATATACAATATTTTGAAGTAAAGACCTAACCTTTCAGAGTTTTACTTGTCTCCCTTTATGCTCTTTTAATGTGTACACACGAAATAAGACGCTGATCATTGAATATTCCATATTGGAATAACAAAACCTGTTCCCGTAAATACTGGAGTCAATAATTTTGTCCTAAGACCTTACCAAAATATCCTTAACTGAACAAGTTGGATTTTTTGATAAATTCTGTGATAATGTTAAAAAAATGTTTTGGTCCTTCTTTTCGCCTCCGTGGTCTAATGGTAGAGCGTCCGCCCGGAGAGCGAAATGTCCGGGCTTCGATCCCCGATCGTGTAATACCAAAATACGTTAAAAGATGGTACTTGTTGTTACCCTGTCTGGCGCTCGGCATTAGGGGGTTAAAACAAGGACTGGTCGGCTCGGAGTCAGTATACTGTATCTGAGTGGGGTATTCATGTTAAACTGCGGCATGGTATCTCAGTGGGCTAGCACTATAAATCGGCATCAGTCCGGACTAGTACAAGCAGCCACACACACACACACACACACAAACACATGCATGCACGTCGCTATATAGGTGCAATAATCTTGGACGCGACATTAAACCCAATTTCATCCCACCTCTTTCACAGAAGAAAACCATCTTGAATCACTGACTGAAAAAACAAAAACAAATCCCAGGCCTTGCCACTGAACTTTATTAAACGGTCATTGCCTTAATCTTTTATCAAGAACAGAATTATCACCATTATTTATCGCGATGCCTCTTGGGTGTATTTCGTTTGCTTCCCAATATATTAGATGACATAGTATTGTCATACATTTTCAGATGAGCGCTACCATATGATACACTACACCCACACAGAGAACCGCTGGATCCATGTCCCGACAAAGGACAGAACTGATATCATGTTCAGCGTCAAGGCATGTCATAGTGTTCTGGTGAACTTGAGGGAGGACCGGTTCTTTGAGACACCGGGTGTCACGTTTACCATTGGGGGCAGACAGAACACCATGTCCGAGTGTACGTCGTGCTCCAACAACCAAACGACCTGGCACTCCGTCTTGGACTGTGAGACGTATAAAACTTTCTGGGTGTCTTGGAAGGTTCCTGGCAGTGTAGCCATAGGTTCGGGGAAGATTCTTGGCGCCGAGGTGTTCATGACAAGCTCTGGACACGACTTCAGGAAAGGGTTCCTCCGGCTGGGCACAACTGATACAGATGGACAGTGGACGTTCCGTGAGTTTTGTTTGCATTTGTTGTCCTGAGTGAGTGAGATTGGGTAGGTGAGTGAGGTTTCATTTACGCCGCAATCATTTGTTTCATGACAGTCTGTAAATATTGACTTTGGACAACAATCCACACCATTCGGGGACCATGATGGTCAATGATTACTTTGTTACATTGTGACAACCAACTTCTCCCTTTGGTCGACCTTTGGACCTTGCTGTGGATGATTATCGAATGATTATTGGGTTTTATTACGCTCCGGGATTGCCTCCGTGGTATAATGGTAGAGCGTTCGCCCGGAGAACGAAAGGTCCGGGGTTCGATCCCCGGCCGCATTATACCAAAATACGTTGAAAGATGGTATTTGTTGTTACCCTGTCTGGCGCTCAGCATTAAGGGGCTAAAACAAGGACTGGTCAGCTCGGAGTCAGTATACTGTGTCTGAGTGGGGTATTCATGTTAAACTGCGGCATGGTATCTCAGTGAGCTAGCACTATAAAATCAGCCCCACACACACGTGTATGCACATCGCTTTACAGTGCAATAATCGTGCACGCAACGTATAACCCCATTTCACCTCATCTATTACCCTCCGGAATCCCCACCACGCAAAAAGGGGGATACGCCGACTGTTTGTGTCAAATTGGCAGGGTTTTGAGATGTACTGCGAATATATTTTTTTAAACTTTTTAAACTATTTAATGCCGACTAATGTGAAATAATTTACATTTATTATCAATCTGTTTTGTGCATGAATAGGGAATAAGTGTTCGTGTCATTTTTAATTATGTGCCGCTTGACCAGTACAAATCACGTCATATGAGGGCTAGTCAGTTTGCTGTGTGGGGGAAAGCCCGAGTTGATGCGGATACTAGATGTTTAGTGAAACCCTCGAGCACAGACTGGTGCTGGCAAACCTAGAAACATGATCAGAGCGTATCTGGAATCCGAACCCACAACCAAAGGTTTCTACACAGCGACTTTCGTCGCCTAAGACATCTGGGTCATCAGCGCCCCATACCAAGGACCACCCTATGCATCAGTTAGCATCATCTGGATCCACAGGGCCTAATCCCAGATTTGCCCCGAGTAGTACAGGGGTAGACTTAACAACAACTTTGTACGTATCCAGCAGGGATAGCTCCTTTTAAAATTTACTGGCCCTTTTCCTAGCTAACTGTCAATAACTTAATGGTGGAGGCCGCATAGCCAACTAGCAGGGCTCTCAAATTTTTAGAACTACTCACCCCTAAAACCCATTTTCCTCCACTCTGAGATTAAATCTTGGCTTCCATTTGCCTCATTTCTTGTCGCTTTATGAGCAAATAAAGAAGTTGTTGTACACAACATTACAAAATAGCGGCCGGTGATCATTCTACCGAGATGATCCAATTAAACAACGAGAAAGGGTTAAATTTTGACCAGCCGGACGGGCCTTCTACTTTACATTTCAGCAAGCCCTTTGTAATTTTAACTGGTCACGAGCCAACGGGCCAGCAGTTAAATCGACCCTGTTAGTATCCTTAATCTGCCACCACTGATCCCAAGCTCATGGTAAACGTCTTCTTCACATGAGACTGTTACTTCATACATAAAACTGTCATAAAATGTATGTACATGGCGGCGATAAGTGATTCACACTATGATAATATCTGCATTGTCTGCTCTAGCGGAATACGAGAGCGGTGCTGCCCCCGATCAACCCTGTCCCCGACCAGACCAATCACCGTCCACCTACATGACCAGTAACTTCCTCGCCCCCACCCCCTACAGAATGTCTATCTTCCGCTGCTCGGAGGGTCACGTGTTCTGTGGGCAGAGTTCACAAGCCAGCTGCCAGGATGGCACAGATCTGCAGGTCTTCAAGGGAGCCTGTGTCAGCAATGTGTTGCCTCGGGAAGACGTAAGTAAGACTCAAACATCCTCCAATCAAACTCGATGGGCAAAATCAACAATGTTATTTTCATGTTTTTTTAAAGGAAGACATAGATATATTTATGGTGAAAGAACCACAAACATATGCCATTCAACAAATCAACAAAAGGGTTTGGCCACAACAAATATTGTTTGTCAGTTTTTCGAATCATCTTTCCCAAAGGGACTACAATGTGCACGCAATGTGTTTGGATGACATTCTTACACTTAGTGCGAGTGAGTGATTGAGTGAGTATGGTTTTACGCCGCTTTTAGCAATATTCCAGCAATATGACGATTGGGGGGGGGGCTGCACACATTGTACCCATGTCGGGAATCGAACCCGGGTCTTCGGCGTGACGAGCGAACGCTTTAACCACTAGGCTACCCGACCGCCCCACACTTATTACGAACACCTGGTGTCATCGCTGATTTTCAGTGATTCTTTCATATGGTTTTCATGGGTTTTTTGCCTTTTACGCCCAATGGAATATGTTTCGTCAGATAATTGAGACTGGTTATTCAATGGCATTGACATTTTATATTAATATATATTTGGTTGAAATGATGACATTGTTTTTGCTTTCAAAAATCCATGTAAAGTCAGCCAAGTTAATACGCGGATGATACACAACAGATGTGAGTCTGGTGTTTCTCTTCGGTGAGACCCGTGAAGATCCGGGGTATAATAGGTCTTCAGCAACCCATGCTTGCTGTAAAAGGCGACTATGCTTGTCGTAAGAGGCGACTAACGGGATCGGGTGGTCAGGCTCGCTGACTTGGTTGATGCATGTCATCAATCCCAATTGCGTGGATCGATGCTCAAGTTGTCAATCACTGGATTGTCTGGTCCAGACTCGATTATTTACAGACCGCCATCATATAGCTGGAATATTGCTGAGTGCGGCGTTAAACAACAAACAAACAAACTCTTCTGAGATGATTGTGCCAAACATGTTTGGGCAGGTTAGTACATTACTACTCAGATATGGAAACAAGCTTCATTGTCCATGACACAGAAACATTTTGACGATACGAATTATATTTTGCTTTTGATAAAACATATGGATCCAGTGGTTACATGTAGTTTGCTCTCAAAATTCAGGCGGTTAAAACGAAGCTGCGGCTGCCGTGCCGGATGGAAAATGGAGCCTTGATTTCCGTCTACATCACTCCAAACACTGATGCTAGTCGGTGAGTCAGATACACACACTATTGTGTATTGTTATTGGTAAGGTGAGTGTGAGTGAGTATGGTTTTATGCCGCTGTTAGCAATATCATGGCGGGGGACACCAGAAATGGGCTCCACACATTATACCCATGTCGGGAATCGAACCCGGGTCTTCAGCGTGACGGGCGAACGCTTTGACCACTGGGCTACCCAACCGCCCCGATATTTGTAAGGAATATTAATAGTGGTAGAAGCTGTTGTAAATATATCTTTAGTAACTGTCAGTGTCAACACATGAGTGAACTACAGGCGACAAATATCAAGTGCTGTCGTGGTCAGATCTGAACCGTGGTCAACGGTAGCTAATGGACCTTGATGACTTTGTTATGGGTATTTAGAGTTATCCTCCCCTGGTTGTTTACGTGAACGTGACAGACTTGATCGTTTGAGACATTTCGAGATGGAACAGTTTCTAGAAGGCTCAATTTTGTTTTTATAGTATTAGAAATATAACTGGGGCTTCATTGACATTGAGCGCAACACAATAGGCTGACTGAACATGCCAAAAACATAATTGTTTGCGAGTGAGTCGATATTTACGCCACTTTAGTAATGGTCCATATATATGACGACAGGGACAACATGCAGAATGAACTTTTCACAAGGCATCTTGCGGGGAATGAAATCCGGGTCATCATGATCAGCAAGACAAGCGAACGCTTTAAGCAATAGGCGCGTTCAATTCCCTGCACGGGTGACCCCTAAAGATCCGGGATAGAATAGGTCTTCAGCAACCCATGCTTGCCCTGAAAGGCGTCTATACTTGTCGTAAGAGGCGACTAACGAGATTGGATGGTCAGGCTCGGTGACTTGGTTGATGCATGTCATCGCATCCCAATTGAGTGGATCGATGCTCATGATGTCAATCACTGGATATGTTTTTGTCCAGACTCGATTATTTGCAGACCGCTGTCAAATAGCAGAAATATTGCTGAGTGCGGCGTTAGACAAACATACAAACAAACCTGCATGGGTACAATGTACGATGTCCTGATGTCTGATGATTCAAATTCATAACGGTGTAACACTGCATTCACTTTCTCTCCCGTTGCCCAAGGCACGGGCCTTATTAATGTTGTACTATTCTCTTCATACACAAAGAGGGGCGGTCGAGTAGTCTAACGGTTAAAGCATTCGCTCGTCACGCCAACGACCCGGGTTCGATTCCCAACATGGGAACAAGATGTGAAGCCTATTTCTGGTGTTCCCTGCCGTGATATTGCTTGAATATTTCTAAAAGCGGCGTAAAATCAAACTCACTCACGAACTTAAACAAAAATAATTGCCTTTACAATGACAACATTCCTAACCTGTGTACATACATGTCGAGTGTTTTAGCATCACCGTGGATGTAGGTGGAGAATATGACACAGGTTTGCTGCTGAAACTGGACTTCAATGCACGTGATCTGACAGCAGCTCACTCCGGGGCTCTGGAACAGAGCATCGGATCATTCCCCTTCACCAGAGGCCAGGAGTTCCACTTGGTCATCGCCTTCGAGCCAGACAGATACCAGGTACATATCTCGCCTTTGTCACCCGAATCACGAACTGGTGTTTTTGCTAATCTAACAGTTATTCCGGGGGACACCTGGTATCATCGATATCCCATCGTTTGGGGGAGTTTGTCACTTCCATTTTTTTGTCTTTTTTTTGACTGATCGGTTGTCCCTGAACATTTTTTCATTTTTGTCACAATCTCATTAAAATCAGATTTTAGTTCTCGCTACCGCTAATCAAAGATCTGAGGACATCCCATTACGGGTCACGTCATACCAACCTTTCGCGAACTTTGACCGACCAATTAATTGAATGACCAATCAGAAGGCAGCTTTCTCGTGTTTTACAGCACTAATTTCAAATTGGCGACTACGCTTCGAAACATATTTTGACATATTCTCGATTACAAATTTAAACCTGAACAAAAGAACATTCTAGAATGGCTAATAGATGGTCTAGATTGTATACATTCAGTCTTTAAACCCGTAACTATCGTTCGGAGTTAAAGTTTTCGAGGTTGCATGATTAGACATCACATTCCGACTGTCACAATCTGGTAAGCATGGCTCTGATTGGTCGGATGAAAGGTCGTTCTGACGTGACCCCCAATGTGATGTCCTCAGATCTTTGTTTAGCGGTAGCGAGAACTGAGGTCTGATTTTAATTAGATTAATTTTGTCACAGCGTGTGAGCTTGATGTGTGAGGAAAGTCCGAAGTGACCCACCAGCTTAGTGTTTGTTTGTTTGTTTGTTTAACGCCACATTCACAACTATTCCAGCTATATGACGGCGGTCTGTAAAGAATCGTGTCTTGACCAGACAATCCAGTGATTGATACCATGAGCATCAATCTTCGCAACTGGGATACGATGACATGCTTCAACCAAGTCAGCAAGCCTTACCACCCGATCCCGTTAGTCGCCTCTTACGACAAACGTAGTCACTTTTTACGGCAAGCATGGGTTGCTGAAGACCTATTCTTACCTTTTCTTACAATACGGTTATAAAGACAGTGTTCATGAAACATTTTAAACCGCCTTGGACTCAACTAAACAGTTCAACGATGAGATACCAGGTCCTCGTGCTCCAACGAATGCTTGATAAATTGAGCCCCAGTGGTTTAGCGATATTACCATGTTGTGATCGAGGTTACTCAACATTTCTCGATATGACATTCGAATTTTAGAAACATATTTCAAGAGTTATTTATTTCGATATTTGGATGCACATAGTGAGCGTACAGTACGTAACTTGACAATGATAGGTATGTTGTGATCTGTTGTGTAAACATTTGAGCACTCGTATACATATTTACACACGTGTAGCTTATAACATAAACTTCCGGCAAACGAAAGTATACACCTGGAAATTGGATTTGATAAAATATTTACAATCGTCATCAAAAAGTTACTAGGTTGAAAACAATCACCGAAACTTAAGGTCCAAACCACAGGTGTGATTTCCGTATAAAAAACATCGGCATCGAATAACCGTTTCTTTTTGTTTGATTTTTTTGCTGCCATCAAACCTGGATGTACACTCTCATTTGCCCGGCAGTTTACTTGAAATAAGTTTATCGCAGAACGATGTATAACGATAACGTTCAGCCCAGGCGAAGTGAGAATTTTTCAAAATTACTAAAAAACTTATCAAAACTATGGGACGCGTCCTTGTGACTGACACCTAGCTGGTTCCTTTCTAATCAAATCTGACATAAACGATTATCATGACATTAAGATTATATATTCCGCGAGATGAATTAACCAAGATAAATTTTCACGAAGTGTGTCAGTTGCCAAACCACATGTCTTGAAGAACCAGCTGCCGACAAACCGTTTCCTATTTTTTGTAACACTTTTGTGAAACATGTTAGTCTCCGATCGTCATTACTTGATTTCATCAATCCTAAAAAAGTGTGAGTTTTGACAAGATTTTGAACAGTTTTTATCACTTTCGAAAATGATTTAGTTTAACATTTTTATGAAGGCGTTGGTAACAACTGCATGGCGGTATATGCACTCTCGATTAACATCGCATTTGGTGCCAATTCTATTATGATAAATACCCTTGACCAGTTCATAACATAGCTTTGTTTTGAACCGTATACGAAAGGCAGGCCCGCAGTTAAGAATAGTCGTCCAATCAGATTACGCTCATGAGCGAGAGAAACCATGTGCAATGTTCGTGATGTATGAGATGGTGATGGTGACGTCATGTCCAAAACAAAATTTGTCTACGAATGGGTCTGGGATATTTCTCATAACAGAACGGAGACAAGCTGGATATAATCAAGGGTGCTGCTAGATTACCTGTAGATTTAACCGCGCTAGTTCAAATCTGGAACCGATTGCGCAGTATCAGGTTTCAAATGTTAAATTAAGCGTGATTAAATCAACTTAGCATTTGTAACCTAAAATTATACATATAATTATTTAATAATTGCCTACCGACAATGACTGAAAAAAGTCATATTCTGTTATTCTGTGGTGATGTGGCAGTTTCAATCAGAGGGGGTTTATTGTGATGTGATAACCTCAAAGTGAAATGATTTGTGCTGTTCAAGATCTACTCCGATGGTCAGTGGGTCGGTGTCCATGCATCTCCAGTTACATATGACAGGCTCAGTGACGTCGAAGTCTCGGGAGACTTCACACTGCGGGATTTGAGAGCATACCCAAACAGTAGGTACAGTTTGTGTCAAGCGGATTATAATTAACGTCACATACTCTTGTTCTCTTTACAGCACTGCGTCGTGGAGGCCATATATAGTGATTATTTTTCTAAATTACGACGGCATTGCTGGTTGTCAGGACGGGTTATATAACAAAAGCGTCCATTTGGAAAGGACAGGGGACGCCGAACTGAATTTAGCATGCTGAAAATATATGTATACTAACTCCTCCAGAAATATCGTGTCGATTTTTGCGTTGATCGGTAAAGAGATAACATAGTTAATGGGGCCGTGAAGTCCTTGCAATTTTATGATAGAATAGATTTGTTGTTTTCAGTGCAAGTTTATTTTTTAAGGATCTTTTCTTTTTTGGGTTTAGCCAGTGAAAAGAAAAATATAAATATGAGGCCGTAGAGTCTCTGCATGTATATGACAGAATTGATTTGTTTTTTAGAATCTTCGATTTTATTAGACTTTAATCAGTGAAAATGCAGTGCCGCATCCTTGTGTGAGCGCATCTGTCAAAATCTCTGTTCATTCATGGGTGAATCTTTGATTAATGTCAGGGATTTCTTATGATTATAAATATGGTTTTGTCACGTTTATGTATTATTTTGAATCCCACCTCCTCCCCAGTAATGTCATCGCCCGACAGCTGCGTGGTGGACGTCAACCACGGCACCATCCAAAGCAGGGACACCTCGATTGGGTCGGAAGGTCAGGTGAAGTGTATTGCAAACTTTAAGACCTGCAACACGTCAAGCGTTGTGTGTGGACCCGACGGGAAGTACGGCAACACGGAGGACCAGACTTGCAGGCAGTACAAATGGCAGTTTACAGCCGAATTATCAACGGTAGGTAATCCTTGAGAAATGTGTGTGTATGGTATTACATGTAACTGGAACATGTTTGATAGAGTTAATCTTGAAAGTTGGAAAGTAATAAAAAAAATATTGCACATACCAGACACATCGTCATTATAGACACTGGGTTGGTTGGCTGGTTGGTTTGTTGTTTAACACGCCGCACTCAGCAATATTCCAGCTATATGACGGCGGTCTGTAAATAATCGAGACTGGACCAGACAATCCAGTGATTGATATCATCAGCATCGATCCGCGCAATTGGGATCACTGACATGTATCAACCAAGTCAGCGAGCCTGACAACCCGATCCCGTTTGTCGTCTTTTACGGCAAGCATGGGTTACTGAAGACCTATTCCACCCCGGAATCTTCACGGGGCTATAGACACTGGGTCACAAATAGCTTCTCACAGTCTTTTCAGCTGTCTTGTTTCAATTCAGTTAATATCCCCTAAATGGGATATATTTTTAATTCTATTTTTGATTCCTGACTTTCCTTTTTGCAAACTTGTATGCTTTCTCATACCCAGGGCACTCTCGGGCTTATATTTGAATTAAATAGTAAGAACGTTCACACCTTCCCATATATTCATGTTTCCTTCTCAGTGTCTATGACACCAAGATGGTGGTAGTAAACTTGTTTTTGCAATTCTTAGGATACCGACTTCCCAGTGCCGTGTACGTTGCGAGATGGGTATGGAATTCGACTTATCGGTAAAGCGTCAAGAAGGTATGTATCTTTCTTTCTGTATTAAAGTTTAATAGTTACAAAAATAATTTAATTGTGTTTATTAGCCCAGTGTGTGTTCAGTATCGTATATATCGTATATTAGGAACGGAAATTGCATAATGCAAGTATATAGTAATAATCTCTTTGTCATATGCCATTCTTAAAATAATCAATGTTTAGGGTGTAATTGTTTTCCTAGAAGCAAATTTACAACCCACGTATGAGTGAGTAAGTCAGTGAGTTTGGTTTAATGCTGCTTTTAACAGTATTCCAGTTATATCGTGACTTATGGGAGGAAATGTGGGAGGAAAACCTGAAGTGATGTAAGTCTCAGATGTTTACCACTTCGGAGAAACCCAAGAGCACGGGTATAATGCTGACAAACCAAGAAACATAATACATAATCGGGGCCAACCGGGATTCGAACCCACAATCATAGGTTTCTGGCGTGCCCAAGGGAGGCAACACAGCGAATTGTGGCACCTTATCAGAGATTGCTAAATTATTTGCAGCACTTTTTGTCTGCAGAATCCCCCACGCATCGGAACATTCCCACGCGTACCTACTGGGAACATTAGTTAAAAGCAAGCATAGTTGTCTGGAGGTCCTGCTTGACCTAGTCGATCGTATCTATCTATCTATCTATCTATCTATCTATCTATCTATCTATCTATCTATCTATCTATCTAT
This sequence comes from Haliotis cracherodii, assembly GCF_022045235.1. Taxonomy (NCBI): domain Eukaryota; kingdom Metazoa; phylum Mollusca; class Gastropoda; order Lepetellida; family Haliotidae; genus Haliotis; species Haliotis cracherodii. The sequence goes on along the minus strand of NW_027266330.1, from coordinate 28,778,900 downwards.
CTATCTATCCCACAGCTTCTGTGTCAGGGTTCTATCTATCTATCTATCTTATCTATCTGTCTATCTCTCTATCTATCTTATCTATGTATCTGTCCCATAGCTTCTGTGTCAGGGTTCTATCTATCTACCTTATCTATCTCTCTATCTATCTTATCTATCTATCTATCTATCCCACAGCTTCTGTGTCAGGGTTCTATCTATCTACCTTATCTATCTCTCTATCTATCTATCTATCTATCTATCCATCTATCGTATCTATCTATCTGTCCCACAGCTTCTATGTTAGGGATCTATCTATCTATCTATCTATCTATCTATCTATCTATCTATCTATCTATATATCTATCTATCTATCTATCTATCTTATCTACCTATCTATCTATCACACAGCTTCTGTGTCAGGGTTCTATCTATCTACCTTATCTATCTCTCTATCTATCTTATCTATCTATCTATCTATCCAACAGCTTCTGTGTCAGGGTTCTATCTATCTACCTTATCTATCTCTCTATCTATCTATCTATCTATCTATCCATCTATCGTATCTATCTATCTGTCCCACAGCTTCTATGTTAGGGATCTATCTATCTATCTATCTATCTATCTATCTATCTATCTATCTATCTATCTATCTATCTATCTTATCTACCTATCTATCTATCCCACAGCTTCTGTGTCAGGGTTCTATCTATCTACCTTATCTATTTATCTACCTTATCTATCTATCTATCTATCTATCTATCTATCTATCTATCTGTCTATCTATCTTATCTACCTATCTATCTATCCCACAGTTTCTGTGTCAGGGTTCTATCTATCTACCTTATCTATCTCTCTATCTATCTTATCTATCTATCTATCTATCCCACAGCTTCTGTGTCAGGGTTCTATCTATCTATCTATCTTATCTATCTGTCTATCTCTCTATCTATCTTATCTATGTATCTGTCCCATAGCTTCTGTGTCAGGGATCTATCTATCTATCTATCTATCTATCTATCTATCTATCGTATCTATCTATCTGTCCCACAGCTTCTATGTTAGGGATCTATCTATCTATCTATCTATCTATCTATCTATCTATTTATCTATTTATCTATCTATCTATCTATCTATCTATCTTATCTACCTATCTATCTATCACACAGATTCTGTGTCAGGGTTCTATCTATCTACCTTATCTATCTCTCTATCTATCTTATCTATCTATCTATCTATCTATCCCACAGCTTCTGTGTCAGGGTTCTATCTATCTATCTATCTTATCTATCTGTCTATCTCTCTATCTATCTTATCTATGTATCTGTCCCATAGCTTCTGTGTCAGGGATCTATCTATCTATCTATCTATCTATCTATCTATCGTATCTATCTATCTGTCCCACAGCTTCTATGTTAGGGATCTATCTATCTATCTATCTATCTATCTATCTATCTATCTATCTATCTTATCTACCTATCTATCTATCACACAGATTCTGTGTCAGGGTTCTATCTATCTACCTTATCTATCTATCTATCTATCTATCCATCTATCGTATCTATCTATCTGTCCCACAGCTTCTATGTTAGGGATCTATCCATCTATCTATCTATCTATCTATCTATCTATCTATCTATCTATCTATCTTATCTACCTATCTATCTATCCCACAGCTTCTGTGTCAGTGTTCTATCTATCTACCTTATCTATCTATCTATCTATCTATCTTATCTATCTATCTATCTATCTATCTTATCTACCTATCTATCCCACAGCTTCTGTGTCAGGGTTCTATCTATCTACCTTATCTATCTCTCTATCTATCTTATCTATCTATCTATCTATCCCATAGCTTCTGTGTCAGGGTTCTATCTATCTACCTTATCTATCTATCTATCTATCTATCTATCTATCCATCTATCGTATCTATCTATCTGTCCCACAGCTTCTATGTTAGGGATCTATCCATCTATATATCTATCTATCTATCCATCTATCCCACAGCTTTTGTGTCAGGGATCTATCTATCTGTCTTATCTATCTATCTATCCCACAGCCTCTGTGTCAGGGATCTATCTATCTTATTTTATCTATCTATCTATCTATCTATCTATCTGTCCCACAGCTTCTGTGTCAGGGATCTATCTATCTATCTATCTCTCTATCTATCTATCTATCTTATCTATCTATCTATCTATCTGTCCCACAGCTTCTGTGTCAGGGATCTATCTATCTATCTATCTATCTATCTATCTGTCCCACGGCTTCTGTGTCAGGGATCTATCTATCTATCTTATCTATCTATCTGTCCCACAGCTTCTGTGTCAGGGATCTATCTATCTATCTATCTATCTTATCTATCTATCTGTCCCACAGCTTCTGTGTCAGGGATCTATCTATCTATCTATCTATCTTATCTATCTATCTGTCCCACAGCTTCTGTGTCAGGGATCTATCTATCTATCTATCCCACAGCTTCTGTGTCAGGGATCTATCTATCTATCTATCTATCTATCTATCTATCTATCTATCTATCTTATCTATCTATCTGTCCCACAGCTTCTGTGTCAGGGATCTATCTATTTATACCACAGCTTCTGTGTCAGGGATCTATCTATCTATCTATCTTATCTATCTGTCTGTCCCACAGCTTCTGTCAGGGATATCTATCTATCTATCTATCTATCTATCTATCTATCTTATCTTATCTATCTATCTATCCCACAGCTTCAATGTCAGGGTTCGAGCTGGACCTGAAGATCAGATCGCCTTCTATTCCGACATGACAGCTTCCACCACGACGCTGTCCACGTCTATAAAGGATGAGGTCTTGTTCCAAGAGGTCATCCCAAGAAGTCCACTATCCCTCTACACCCAGTTCGTGCTCATCATTGAGGTGCATCCCGATGTATATAAGGTATGTGTCGAAATGAAACCTCGCAGTTGAATTCCTTCAACTCGATATCGCTTAAACCGATGATGCAGTACAGCCTTTTGGGGAATCATGAGTGAGTAGGGTTTAACGCCGCTTTTAACAGTATTCCAGTTATATCACAGCGTGTCATGTTAATGTTGGAGGAAAGCCCGAAGTGATGTAGGTCTCAGACGTTAACCACTTCGGTGAAACCCACGAGCAAGGGTATGGTACTGACAAACCTAAAAACATAATCGGGGCTGACCGGGATTCGAACCGACAATCACATGTTTCTGGCGTGCCAAAGGGACGCAACTCGCGGCGGCTTATACGACTGGGCCACCCGTGCCCTCTGTATGAATGAATGTCGGTAAGATTAATTCGTTATCAACCTATCCCTCGGGGCATATGGTGTGATTTATATTATGTATGCCTCGAGATCGCTTGATAAATTATATCAAGTCTTGACAATGGTATGAGGATGGATACCAAGAGTTGCTATAATTATATAATATATCCAAACATTATGTCTATTTTGTCATCTGTGAACTTCCAAGAAATGCCTACCAAAGAAACTACTTATATAACGACGTGCATGCACGTGTGTGTGTGTGTGTGTGTGTGTGTGTGTGTGTGGCTGCTTGTACTAGTTCGGACTGATGCCGATTTATAGTGCTAGCCCACTGAGATACCATGCCGCAGTTTAACATGAATACCCCACTCAGACACAGTATACCGACTCCGAGCCGACCAGTCCTTGTTTTAGCCCCTTAATGCCAAGCGCCAGACAGGGTAACAACAAGTACCATCTTTTAACGTCTTTTGGTATGATGCGGCCGGGGATCGGACCCCGGACCTGCCGCTCTCCGGGCGGACGCTCTACCACTAGACTACCGAGGCGGTCGGGTGTAGGATAGGGTTCGTTACAGGTGGTTATTTGCACCCGACAAGCAGCCACACAATACTTAATATTGATTGTACGATACAAGAATGTACAAATCAACCATACTTTCAGGTTATTTTGAACGGCGATGTCATCAACAGCTACAAACTCCTCTCGCCGACGGACCGGGCAGAACAGGTTACCATCACGGCAGGGGTGGCTGTCACAGACTTGGAATTCCTCGACAGATAGACACCCTGGAGCTGAGTCGGGGACATAGAAATGAACCATCATCTTCAACAACATCAAGCCGAAAAGTCATTTGTACTCGTAGAGCACTTAACTACACTCCCGGGCAAAAGAAAGTACACCCATGTTTGATGGTGGCAAAAATGAAACAAACACGAAATGGTTATTCGATGGTGATGTGTCTGATACGGGTATCATAGGTGATATCGGACCTTAAGTTTACAGTGTTCCGCGACTATTTTCAGCCTAGTAACGTTTTGATGACGTTTGTAATTGTTTTGTCAAATCCAATTTCCAAGTGTACACTTTCTTTTGCCCGTGAGTTTATTTGTCTCATTTACACTTTATTTCAAGCATATCATACTTTGTACAACGCGCATGTAATAAAAGTGATGATGATGATGATGATGATGATGATGATGATGATAAGTGGAATCATGTTGCTTCAGACCACAGAGAACCCGGATGTCCACATACTCAACTCTTGGGGAGTATATTTTATGTAGTGCATTCGGGTATACATGTATATCTATCCTCAGGACATGACAAAACTAGTTCGTGTCCACGTTATGCTTTTCAGTCTGGTATAAAGTGGGCGATCCAAGCTGTAACGTTGGAACTCGAAATCTCAATAAAATAATAGCGATAAAATCCTTTCAATGTTTCAAAAGAAGTCTCTAAAAGCGGAGTCGATTGTACGATTCCGACTATATCATGAGCATGTGTTTACTATCAAACAGAGATGATACAAGGTATTCGCGGAAAGGTTAGCGTATCCTGCGCCACCGGTGGCCAAATCACAAACACATGCAAAGGCAAGTCAATTGCTCATCTGAAAAAAACACGGGAACATAGGGTACAAATCAACATCGGACATCATTTTTGTCACTGATGTGTCAAATTGGGAAATGTCCTCCACATGCCTGCCATCAAACATTTTGAAAGCTTTACCGAGGCCTTGTAACCTTGATCCAACAACTTCTGACCAAGAGTCGTATGGCGCTCTTTGAAATTGTAACAGAAAGAGCATGCTCGATTGTATCTCAAAAGTTGTGAAATGTAAACACCAAAGGCTGGAGTTACTAGAATATTGCTCGACATGAACGGAAAGTTGACTATAGGAAAATTAAGGTCATCCCTCTTGTCATACAGTCTTGTGTAGAGTTCTTGACACTCTTTATCTTTATGCATAGATCTACATATGAAACAGATGAAGCGGTCTCTCTGGTATCCTTATTTCTAGTTCAGGTGCGTAAATCAGCGAAAAGGGTGAGTGAGTGAGTATGGTTTTACGCCGCTTTAGCAATATTCCAGCAATATCACGACTGGGGACACCAGAAAAGGGCTTTACACATTGTACCCATGTCGGGAATCGAACCCGGGATCGAGCGACGAGCGAACTGCTCTAACCACTAGGCTACCCCACCGCCCCTAAGTTGAGTGAGTGAGTATGGTTTTACGCCGCTTTTAGCAATATTCCAGCAATATCACGGCGGGGGACACCAGAAATGGGCTTCACACATTGTACCCATGTCGGGAATCGAACCCGGGTCTTCGGCGTGACGAGCGAACGCTTTAACCACTAGGCTACCCGACCGTCCCTCAGTTGAAGCTAACTGGCTATTTGATGGTTATTGAACGATATCAGATCATCGATACGAGACACGCATCCATAACTTACATATGTTCAGTACGCAACTCAAGATTTATTTGGAGAAGGAAAAGTCACCTTGTTCGTGAGTAGGGTTGTTTACATTATTTAATATCACCAAGCAATGCTGGACAAAAACTACGAAGGTCAACTTTACATTATATCAACCAATTAGTATTGTTCTGTTATATATTAGCGTGAACCTTCCAGATGTTTGGTTGAATGGTTCATGGTGGCGTCTCACCAATATTGATGACTTGGGACACACACACACACACACACACACACATCACCCATATACCACACAGACACCCACCACAGACAGAGACTGACACACACCACACACACATACACACCACACACACTTACACACACCACACAGACAGACCCACACCGCACAGATACATACACACACCACACAGACAGACACACACCACAGAGATGTACACACACTACCCGTCCCCAAATAAGAAATTGTCATTCCATTAATACCTATGATGATGTCACGAGCAAGGAGTCACCAGACATTATTAACTGGGATTGCTGGGACAAATTGTTCTTGCATCAAAAACATGATGTTACAATATATAGAGGTACCAATTTGTTTTCATTGACTTGATAAGATTAATGAGAACGTTAATCCGTTCAAATCTCAAATTTCAAATTGGAAAGATACCTCAAAACAGTCCATTACACAAGGCCGTAGGTAACCTTTTTTTGACGAGGCAAATATTTGTACAAGTATCACTTGTCCCCAACTTGATTCAGCACTGTGACAGTTGTGTTCTGAATGACAGCAAGGTATTCAGTTTAAGTTTCTGCACGTTTCTGATTTGTGAATCAGGAGATAAGGGGCCTTATGGGTGAAGAACACATTCTTTGTTAAAACTACAGCATCTTCGGAACCCCAAAATACATTTTACAAGCTTCAGTTCATATTTGTTACAGAGATACATGACATCACACATGGCTATCTTTACTGAAGTAAGTTGACGTCAAACGTCTTTTTGACGTCAAAGCAAAAATTGTATTCTAGCCCCCATAACGTCCTTTTCTCCTAGTGGGTCACGGGCGGTAGGGTAGCCTAGTGGTTAAAGCGTTCGTTCGTCACGCCGAAGACCCGAGTTCGATTCCTGACATGGGTACAATGTGTGAAGCCCATTTCTGGTGTCCCCCGCCGTGATATTGCTGGAATATTGCTAAAAGCGGCGTAAAACCATACTCATCCATCCATCCTGGCGGGTCACATTTGTGTTTATGTGGATACTTGAAGCACTATGTATTTCTCACACTGTCACCGCCGACATGCTGCGTGACTTCACAAAAGAAACATGAAAGAGATGAGATGGATGAGACAAGATTGGAGCATGAAGATGAATGAATGTCCCTTCCTCGCTTAAAAGTGATTTTTTTTTCGTCTGGACGTATTGGAGAATATTGTCATGTCAGGTTCACTGCCGAATACAATGACATATAACGTATTATAATACTGACGTGACAATATACTCCAATATTGTCTACCAGTCTTCGTGTAGCTTGAGAGAATGAGATTTACCAGAATCCAGACCCATGAAGATCCGGGGTAGAATAGGTTTCAGCAACCCATGCTTGCGGTAAAAGGCAACTCTGCTTGTCGTAAGAGGCGACTAACGGGAACCGGTGGTCAGGTTCGCTGACTTGGTTGATCCATGTCATCATATCCCAACTGCGTAGATGGATGCTGATGATTTCAGTCACTTGATTATCGATTATTTATAGACCGCCGTCATATAGCTGGAATATTGCTGAGTGCGGCGTTAAACAACAAACAAAAACAAAACAACCTGTGTCCGGCTAGTTTCGCCTCTCTGTATCTTTATAACATCAAGAACAAGCGGCAAGAGAAACAAAACATGTATTCTGGAAGTTGTGTGTAATCTAATATTTACCGACAACGCCAGAGAATAATCATTATTGAATATACGTGGAAACTTTAGGAGTAAAAGGTAAAATAGCGATGCAAATAATATGGATGGATCACTGAGTTAGTCAGTGAGTTGAACTGTATTCCACGGCGTGTTAGCTTAATGTGGGAGGAAAGCCCCAAGTGATGCAGGTCTCAGACGTTTAACACTTTGATGAAACCCACGAGCACGGGTATAGTGCTGAAAAACATAGAAACAATCGGGGCGAACCGGGATTCGAACCCACAATCATAGGTTTCTGGCGCGTCCAAGGGAAGCAAGTCTGCACGGCGAAGTGCGGCGCCTTAGACGACTGGGCCATCCGTGTCCCCTGGATCACTAAAAATCAGTGATGACACCAGGTGTTCGCGAAAAGGGTTAGTGTTGTGTTTTGACATGTCCCGTCTACAAAACACATACCCGGCCTTTTCAGCGGCTTCTCTGTTTTGACAAAACGGTGATGAAATCCTAATCTTCAATATTCCTACATATGTGTATGTAAATACATATGCTTATACATGTTGACTTACAATCGTTAAGAAAGGCGAAATGCGACATTAGTGAATTTTCCCATCATAAACCAGCGCATTGTCTGATCAAATCAACAGTTATTCAATCTCATTAACATCAGATCTTAGTTCTCGCTATCGCTAAACAAAGATCTGAGGACATCCCATTACGGGTCACGTCAGAACGACCTTTCATTCGTCCAATCAAAGCCTCGCTTACCAGATCATGAAAGTGACAGTCGGAATGTGTTTTCTAATCATGCAACCTCGAAAAAGTTGACACGGGGTATTCCGAACGACAGTTGCGGCCCAAACGAGTGATTCCGTCAAGATTATCGTCTATCTCTCGCTTCCGGGGGCGTTGCACAGTACGTGGGAAGCACTGCCATACAATCGCAACCATATATTAGACATTCCGGATTGTTCGTTTGTTCAGTTTTCAAAATTTTAATCGAGAACTGTGTCAACATATTTTTCAATCGTAGTCTGAAATGGAAGTCGCCAGGTTGAAACGAGTGCCGTAAAGCTCGAGAAAGCTGCTTTCTAATTGGCTGATGTCGACTTCTTGTTAGTTGTTTCAGTGGTCGGTCAAAGTTCGACGTGACCGCAATGGGATGTCTTCAGATCTTTGTTTAGCGGCAGCGAGAAGTTAGATCTGATTTTAATGAGATTGACAGTTATTGTGATTCTGGTAACATTAATGTTTCCACTGTGCACCTAAGAATAGCCTATACCTGTACTTTACATACAGGAATAGGCTATACATGTACTTTATACACAGGAATAACCTATACATGTACTTTACACACAGGAATAGCCTATACATGTACTTTACACACAGGAATATCCTGTACATGTACTTTACACACAGGAATAACCTATACATGTACTTTACACACAGGAATAGCCTGTACATGTACTTTACACACAGGAATAACCTATACATGTACTTTACACACACGAATAGCCTATACATGTACTTTACACACAGGAATAGCTTATATATGTACTTTACACACAGGAATAGCTTATACATGTACGTTATTAGACAACACTCCCTTGTTCTCTAAACTTCACAGAATACATGATTGACAACTCGTGAAGGCGGAAGCTATTTATCATCCACACAAACATTTTTAATCAGCTGATCCGTCAGGGGGCGCGTACTGGGGCTGAGACATCAAACGTGTGAAGCCGATCTGGAAGTGAATCCACACAACGCCGGAGTTTTATGTTCAATCACTGTTCATTGACTACACTGACCACCGACGGTTGAGTGAAAATGAGAAAGTCCCTTAACAATAGGGAGGACCAGATAAAGCTTCTTTACTTAAGCAACGTCATTAATGTTGCATTTGTATTGTGATAGTTATATAATTACCTTTTCATTCATACAACATAGATTCTTGGACATAATGTGATATTGGACATGATGACAAACTGATTGCTGGGGAGTTCGATCAATTAAGAATGGCTGACATTTGATTTTATTACAACTATGAGAACCGGTGTAAATACGATGTATAAATCCGCGTGCACACGGGATTCTACTTTTTTAACACCTCAAATGCAAACACTTATTTAATGCAAACAATTCTTATAAATAGTTAAGTCAACAATAATAACTTCACATACTGCTTATATAATCGGGTGGAAACTGGACTTTTAAAGTCAGTAAACTCCCTTGCCTCGGGAAGATGAACAATATGTGAAATGCCGGACTTCCTCATTGATCACATATATGTGAAATTTGACGAGTGAGCGAGTATGGTTTAACGCCGCTTTTAGCAACATTCCAGCAATATCACGGCGGGGAACCACTAGGCTACCCGACCGCCCCTGAAATTTGATGATAGGAAATTTACCTGTAAGTAGGAAGTAGGCATCCCATGGGCACCAAGTGTGCGCTCCTTCATGCTCATCTGTTTCTTTATAAATTTCAGGGGCGGTCGGGGAGCCTGGTGGTTAAAGCGTTTGCTCGTCAAGCCGAAGACCCGGGTTCGATTCCCGACATGGGTACAATGTGTGAAGCCCATTTCTGGTATCCCCCGCTGTGATATTACTGGAATATTGATGAAAGCGGCGTAAAACCATACTCACTCACTCCCTCCTGCAGTAATACAGGAGCTGCAAATATGACACTGTCAACGTATCCGTCGTGTCTGTCGAGGAATAATCCAGTATCTCCAGCCTTTGGCGTCTACACTTTACAGCGTTTGAGACAATAGACCAGGTTCGGTCTACGAAGATTTTAAAGAGCGTCATACGACTCTTGCTAAAAAATTGTTTGATCAAGGCTGCAACATTCAAACTCTGAGACGGTAGCCCTGTATGGTCCGAGCTGTTTGAAACTGAAGGCACTCTGGGTCGAATCAACCATCATGTTCGATAGTCATGCCTGGCGGGTTTCAACTACGGTTATGGCTTGTTACGACGGGGCCATGGATACAAGATGATGGTACTAGGTACTTTGAAGTGATGTAAGATTTGTACTCTAGCTCTCAGTACCCTAATAAAACAACCCCGGTCATCTTGAGTGAGTGAGTATGGTTTTAGTAATATTCCAGCAATACCACGGCGGGGGACACCAGAAATGGGCTTCACAAATTGTACCCACGTCGGGAAGCGAACCCGGGTCTTCGGCGTGACGAGCGAACGCTTTAACCACTAGGCTACCCGACCGTCCCTGGTCATCTTGAGATATACGTGACATGTCATCAGACATGCACCAAGGCTGGACAATGTGTTAATTCAAAACATCTTTATTCACGAAGAATGTAGGCACGCGACCAGTGTCCATCCAGGTGGTCAGTATATATTATCAGTCAATATGGATCTTTCAGAAACAATTTTCATAATAAATATATACATGCATGTAGACAGGTGTCGAATTTCATTTGTATCCATTGATGCCAAAAGCAGATTGTATATGTTACGTGTGGGGTATGATATACATTAAGTACGTATGTACTTCTCACGCAGTGTTGTATACCGGACACAAACCATCCAATGGTAGCAATATTCATCTTCGGCGTAGCCTTCATTACAAAGTGTGTCAGTCGTTTATCTCTAGGGATATTGAAATACCTGCCAGTTTTTATTTTGAGTCCATGGAAACTGCAACGAAATTGGACCATGGCACCGGAATTTGAAACTGTTACATGGTTAAGGTATCATTCCGTTCTAAAAGTACCTTTCAAAAAGTAAATTTTTTCGTTTCTTGTGCCAATACATGGACCCGTTCCACAAAGCGATCTTAGTGCTACGACTGTCGTAAGTCAGTGTTAAAGAATGGGAGTTACGACCGACTTAGCGTTAAGATAGCTTTGTGGAACGGGCCCAGTTCTTCATCTTGTCATCAGTTCCCCGATAAAAGAATCTTCATCACTTACTGTTGGTCTTGCCCATACATAGCCAATTCCAAGTCGTATCGACAATTACTTCAATTTGGAAGTCCAATCATATTTGCCATTATTTGCTGCTTGTAAAAGCATATCATAACACTTTTTGTTTTATAAGGTCATCTACCATCTGGTTTGGGTTGGAGGAAGACCTAGGTCTTATTCTGACCCCTGTCTTGTGTTAGCTAAATTGCGCCACAGTTTGGAGAGTTGCGCCCCTTTCCAGTAAGGGACCCAAGCTCCTTCCCAGCGCGTGACACCTTCGTTACACTCTCGGTAACATAAATTATAGAGAGCTCCGCGAACGGGCTATCGCTGTGAGGAGCTTGTAAGGGCCCGCGTCATGGTTGGAATCCTAGATGTGTCAGAACCATATACACAGTGTGGGGGTCAGGTGCGAACGCATACTACATGCATTACTTTATAATTTGGGCTTTCCTCCCATAATAAGATGACACCCCGAGCTTTGACTGAAATATTGTTCTATGGGGAGAGAAACCCGCCATGTTTGTTTCCTTGCATGATTCATTTATTCATTTAAAAAAACATTATATTCAATAAATCGTGGTTGAATAGTACATATGGTTCTTTCAATAAGGCGAATATTGCGAAAACCTTTCTTGCAAACCCACACAAATACACACAAACATTGTTTGAAATAATGATATTCAAATAATGTCATCCTCATTCAAAAGTATAGTGCCGGGCAAAAGAAAGTATACACCAATGTTTGATGGTGGTAAAACTGAAACAAACCAGAAATGGTTATCGATGGTGATGTATATGATACAGGTATCATAGTTATGTTTTGGACCTGTTTTCAGCCTAGTAACGTTTTGATACATTTTGGGCGGTGAGGTGGTTAAAGCGTTCGCTCGTCACGCTCGTCACGCTCGTCATGCCGTAGACCCGGGTTCGATTCCCAACATGGGTACAATGTGTGGAGCCCATTTCTGGTGTCTCCCGCCGTGATATTGCTGGAATATTGCTAAAAGCGGCGTAAAACCATACTCACTCACTCACTTTGATAATATTTTGTAATGTGTTGGTCAAATTCAATTTCTTTTGCCCGGCGGGTTAGGTCGGCTTTTCCACTCAACCTTCTTATAGTTTTGTGGGTTTGGGTGTTGTCTACCCTACCCATGGGATTACAGCACATTAGGAATGAGTAGCTACAGAGGATATGTACTCAGTCACAAAAACTAATATTTCACTTAGCTTTATTACCTTGACCTGTAAATAATCGAGACTGGGACAGACAAACCAGTGATTGATATGCTGAACAACGCCCCGCCACCAGATCCATTACTTCTTTGACCAACAATAGTGTGGAGGGGATCTATTCTAACCAGGGTCCGCTAATAGGTCCCGATTAAATTTATGGCGCGAGCCCGAAGCATTTACAAAATATAGCCGGAATATTGCTGAGTGTGGCGTTAAACAATAAACAAACAAACATTTACAATAATTACAATATGGCATTCCCGATATTTCGCGGCACTCAGAAATATTCCAGCTATATGACGGCGGTCTGTAAATAATCGAGTCTGGACCAGACAAACCAGTGACTGACATCATAAGCATCGATCCAGGCAATTGGGATACGATGACATGTATCAACCAAGTCAGCGAGCCTGACCACCCGATCGCCTTTTACGACAAGCATAGTTGCCTTTTACAGTAAGCATGGGTTCCTGAAGACCTATTCTACCCCGGATCTTCACGGGTCTTTACGAATTTGAAGCTGCAACAGCTACTTATAATCAAAATCAACAAAACCATTTCAATATCCATAAGACATATCTACTAAAAACAGTCGATTGTACGACTGACATTATAGCACGAACACTTTTTACCTAATTCCGCCCCGTTTGTCATTATTAGACATTTTACAGTATTTTTCCTGCCGTTTCAAAGAATCCAAGACGAAGTGACGTCACAAACCTATTAAACATTGATTTTATTAAGCTGTTGTAAAGAACACTCTATTCAATTTTTCCAAGAGCGTCATACGACTCTTGGTCAGAAGTTGTTGGATCAAGGTTACAACTTTCAAGGCTTCATTAAAGCTTTCAAAATGTTTTATGGAAGACATGTGGAGGACACTGCCAAATTTGACGCATCAGTGACAAAAATGACAATCCAATTCCCTATTTTGATTTGTACCATATGTTCCCAGTTTTTTTCTAGAACAATTTACTTGCCTTTGCATGTGTTTGTGACGGGTGCCAGGATACGTTCACCTTTTCGCACACACATGGTTTCATTACTATTTAATAGTGATTCATAAACACATACTCGTGATATAGTCGGGGACGTACAAATGACTCTGCTTTATGCATATATTACGTTAGTCGCCTTTTACGGCAAGCATGAGTTGCTGAAGACCTACCCCGGATCTTCACGGGTCCCCGCACATGGTAAAATGTGTGAGGTACATTTCTCGCGTCCTACGCCATGATATAGCAGGAATATTTCTCAAAGCGGCATAAAAACATACTCACTCGAAATGTTACAATGTACGGGTAGCAACATTCGGTCTACAGAAAACAAAATTTATTATATACATGTCGTGCAGTAATGATTCATTACAAGATAACAAATACATCTCTGGAGTAAGGTCGTGGTACTGTACAAAATAAATTCAATGTACATAAAACACTGTTTGTTTATACAAAAAAAATATACAAATATATAAAATAATTTAATCCCTGTACAAACGTCTGCGGGTCTAGGATTCCACGGTGAACTGTATTTGTGTGACGTCAAGATTTGGTAGGATGATGATCTCGTGGGCGCGTGCGACGGGGGTCCGGTGGTTGTAGCGGTAGAGCTCGTCGTAGCCGGAGTAGATCTGAAGTGAGTGAGTTAGTTGGTTGTAACGCCGCTTTAAACAGCATTACAGTTATAGCACGACGTGTCACCTTGATGTGAGACGAAAGCCCGAAGTGACGCAGGTCTTAGACGTTTACCACTGAGCACGCGTTCCGAGCTCATAAAACATTTGCAAGAAACTGATCGAAGACAAAATTCCTTAATGCCGTGTTTTACAATACATTGGTTTTGTCACATTGTGAGGTAGTTAATCTAACCGTAGTTAACTAAAATAATAATGTCTAAGAAATATTATTTACACAACCCAATCCAATTTTCTCCTCTAAATTACATTTTCCTCTTGCCGATTTCATGTTGAACAGAGCTGGTCAGACTGGCTTTTTCTAAATTTTAACTGGAGTTGGTTTCATGCAATACATATCCACAGTCACTGTGCAGGATTCGCTGAAGTGACGCAATAACTTGAAGAAGACAATAGCCACTTTGTATAAACTATAATACTTGAACAGTTTTCGTTTTCATTATAAAATGCAGTAACCTCGGGAGGAACCTATGACGAGAAATATAATTTATCCTGAATACCAAGTATCCCGACAAACTCCAAACCAAGAAACGTATGATGACATAAACCAAGTAATCTGTACTTACAACAAATTCATACTCCGTCATCATGATGGCGAAGTCTACAGGGGTCCCCACAGCGATAGGTTGGATAGATACCGTCTCTTCTTTCCCCGGGGTGGGGATCATCGAGTTCATCTTGAGCTCCGTCTTGTAGACGTCTATACCTAGCGGGACCTCGCTACCATCTCGGAGCTGCAGACTGAAGCTAAACATAGAGATTTGGTTTACTGCATGGGTGTTCAGGCATGTGTCCCAATGGGGTGGGGAGAGGGGTTAACTGGAGTCTGATTTTTGGTATTTTCCGATCGATTGCAGTGTCAACAATACCGTCTGTATAACGTCAACAAGGACGACTGTTTCATCAACAATGTCATCTGTACTTCCGTCACCAATTCCGTCTGTATTACATCATTAATGACGACTGTGTTAAGTCAACAATGATGCCTGCATTACGTCAACAATGACGACTGTGTTACGTCAACAGTGACATCTGTATCACTTCACAAATGTCGCCTGTATTACGTCAACTATGATGATTGTATGACGTCAACAATGGCGTCTGTATTGCGGCAATAAAGGCGGCAGTATGACGTTCACAATGACGACTGTAGTACGTCAACAATGATGTATGTATAACGGCGATAACGGCGAAAGCATGACGTCCAGAATGACGACTGTAGTACGTCAACAATGACGTAAGTATAACGTTAAAATAACGTCTGCATTAGAACAATGCAGGTGAAAATTATTGTTCACGCGCTTGTATGGAACCATACCAAAATTAAATTTAGTTTTGCAAATGAGGGACTGAACGTTATTGTGTTGTCGGCAATATTCCAGTCATATCACCTCGGCCTATAAATAATCGAGTTTGGACCAGAAAAAACAGAGGTCGATATTGTGAGCAACGATCCATGCATTCGGGGCGCGATGACACGCAATCAACGCCTCAACGTTTATCAACCCGTACTGGTTGCTGGAGACTTATCCTAACCCGGAATCATCGCGGGGAGCACTTACTAGGGTCCGGTGGTAGGGTCCAGAAGGGGTTTTCCGGTCACTCTGACCTGCAGACCTTCCTGATACCGACAGGGGAACTGCTGGACAAAACCCTACAAAAACAAATTAAAGCTACATTTGTGACTGCAGCGCCTATACATACTGACGCTACTATAGCTACTATGGCAGTAGCCCAGTGACACAGAGATCCATCAATGACCAAAGGATTACACAACAATATCACTAACTCTTTTTTTATAAAATACGGATAAGGTATCATTTATTTCCGTAAACTGTGAAAAGTGTTTAAAATAAATCTAAGAATGAGAATTTAAAGAAGAGAATCTAAGAACGTTGTATTGATCTTAAAAAATAATTCTCGATATCAGTGATTAGTTATTTCTATATTTGAATATTATATCATATTGCGTGACAGATGATAAAAAAACACACGCAGGTCGTATAAAGAATAAATTACTTAGTCTCAGAAATAAAATACCCAAATATAAGAAATAAAGTACCCCAAATATAAGAAAAATTAAGAAAAACATCTGGTGACTACCGACTGATGTAATTATACCATATTAGGCACGGGACCAATGTTGTTCCAGGAGCCGAGAGTGCAGAAACCGTCCAGGCCTTCCCATTTGCCGGTGTTGTCGCAGATGATGGTGTGTCCCACCCCACAGAAGAAGAAGTCGTTGTTACAGGTGTGCTTCACCTCCGTCCCCACGCTTGTGTCGACAGTATAGATGTTGCCGTTAGCGAGGGGGGTGGGGGGCTGGCAGTTGACGGCCGCCACCTCTGTGTGGGGAGAACACATATATAACGGTATTCGTTACAGGTACAGTGGCAATTATAAGCCGAATATGTTTTATACGAATATTAATTATCATACATTAAGAATCAAACTTGTATTATGCGAGACTTTGGCTAAATCCTCGAAGGTCCCCAACGAAAATGTAGGTGTTTTGGTTGATACACTTTAAAAAGAGTGTGTGAGTGAGTATGGTTTTACGCCGCTTTTAGGAATTTAAGAGCAATATCACTCTGGGGACACCAGATAATTTGCTTCACACGTGGGTATCGAACCCGGGTCTGAGGCGTGATTACCGAACACTTTATCTACTTATCTTCCTCGTGTGATGTATTGTTAGACTTGGTTTGTTTGTTGTCTAAAGCCGCACTCAGCAATATTCCAGCTATATGACGGCGGTCTGTAAATAATCGAGTTTGGACCAGACAATCCAATGATTGATATCATGAGCATCAATCCACGCAATTGGAATACAATGACATGCATTAACCAAGTCAGCGAGCCTGACCCCCCGATCCCGTTACTCGCGTCTTACGACAAGCATAGTCGTCTTTTACGGTTGGACTAAATACATTGGAGTGGTTCCGAGAGAGGTCTCGATTAAGCAGGTTGTGTTTTTAAATGTGTACAGTGGGCAATCACCTGAGGGATACACCTGTATCTTGCGTATCATGATGTCGTCGTTGATGTAGGCGCTGTTGATGGCGGCGAACGGGGATCGGTGAACAAAATTGTGGATGGGAGTTCCATCGACTGCAACCTGTTGGAAATATATCCACATGTATCTCGTATTTCTGTTGTGGGTAGGTGAGTAGGATAATTCAGTTAAACCACGGCGTGTCAGCTTAATGTGGGCGGAAAGTCCGAAGTGGTGCGGATCTCAGACCTTTAACCACAGAGCACTGGTAGAGTGTTCATAGACCAATTGCAAGGATAATCATTAGGGCGAATGTGGTCTTCTATCCCACGGTCATATATGTACACGTTCCTGGCACGCCTAAGGGACGCAACTCTGCGAAAATAATTACGGTGTCTTATAAGACTAAGCCACATGTACCCCTGTGAGGACCTGGAGAAAACAGCCTTTCGTGATATAGCTGGTAAATTGCTGATTGCGGCGTTAAATGACATTCATTCACTCAATAAGTTTTCTAATCAGTACGTGTTGGTAGGTAGATCTAAACAACGTGAGGTGAGGTGAAATGGGTTTAGCGTCGGGTTTAACATTGCATTTATATAGCGACGTGTCACATATGAACACGTTCCTGGCACGCCTAAGGGGCGCAACTCTGCGAATATAATTACGGTGTCTCATAGGACTAAGCCACATGTGCCCCTGTGTGGACCTGGCGAAAACGCCACAGGGTTAACAACGTGCGTTACAGTATTGCAATTACCGTATTTCCCCTACGAAGCACTCCAACAAGCTTCCAACCCGGCGGATAAGGGGGCCGGGCGGAAGTATTTAGAGACCCGGCACTTAATATATCAACTACGGTGATGCATAAGCTGCAGTCACAAATGAGCTTGATGTGGGGATGATGCCGTAGATGCCTACCACTCTGAGCCCATGAATCAGCGGATTATGCCACAGCTAGGGGACACAACTCTTAAAAGGATTCCGGAGCTTATGTCTATATTTGTGACCTATGAGAAAAGGGACCCTGGCGGTGTCAGGAAACAATTGTGCTGTGATGTCATAAAGACGTTTGACGTCAACTTACTTTAGTGAAGATCGCCATGTGTGTGGAACGACACAAAAATCTTATTTCTCTCTTGTTAGTTCGTTAATGTAATACAACATTATCTTAAAACTTTTCAGCAAACATATCGACTTTTAATTCATCAGATATTATGTCTAAAAAGTGTAATTATTAAATAAACAGTTATAAGTAGCAAAATGAGTCCAAATTATTGATGTCATGTATCTCCTTAATAAATATGAATTAAAGCTTGTGAATTTTTGTATTTTTGTCTGCCGAAAATAGTAGTTTTAAAATATAATGAAAAGTTAAAATGTGATTTTTTCACCCGTTAGGTCCCTTATCTCCTGATAGGTCACATATAATATTTAATTTTACTTTTGAATTCAGCAAATATGAAACATCAACAATATGTAATAACCATTATTACCGATACTGTGTTGAAAACAGATTCCATTGGGCGATAACGGCAAACTAGTGGTGAAAAGTACATGAATATGAATGGATCTTGAGAATAAGTGTCCTGCCCTACCGATGGCACCGCCCACTCACACAATTTGCATAATGAGTGAGTGAGTTTGGTTTTACGCCGCTTTTAGCAATATTCCAGCAATATCATGGCGGGGGACACCAGAAATGGGCTTCACACATTGTACCCATGTCGGGAATCGAACCCGGACCTTCGTGACGAGCGAACGCTTTAACCACTAGGCTACCCCACCGCCCCTACAATTTGCATAAAAAACAAGTGTTCGTTGCCTGGAGAGAAGTACGCCATGATACGGTGAGCTGTCAACATCAAGTAATTGACACGAAAATCAAGTTGTCACGATAGAGCATTCACTGGTTTTCTTGAAACTTATATCAATATGTTAATTTTGAATTACGTCTGCTTGGTACAAGTGCAGAGATTCTGAAGCTTAGAAGTGAAGAAAAAACGTTTAAGGTATATGTTCGTTTTAAAACAGGTATTTGTCCGTTTTACAACAGGTATTTGTCCGTTTTACAACAGGCATATGTCCGTCTTACAACAGGTATTTGTCCGTTTTACAACAGGTATATGTCAGTTTTACAACAGGCATATGTCCGTTTTACAACAGGTATTTGTCCTTTTTACAACAGGTATATGTCCGTTTTACAACAGGTATATGTCCGTTTTACAACAGGTATATGTCCGTTTTACAACACAGTTGACAGGGCGACAGTTTTAATGTCTGGGTCCAAATATTTATTTTGTAGTGGAGCATAATTGATAAATGCTGCTGAGCTTATGATGAAACTCGGAGACTTCATCCCACCACCTGCAGCAATAAATACCTGACAAGGGTAACGTTCCCATAACGCTTTTGATTTAATCTTTTTAATCTTTGACTAGTGTTTGATTTTAAGGCCGCTTTGAACAGCATTACACTTACATCACGGAATATCCTCTTGGTGTGGGAGGAGAGCTAGAAGTACGGCATTTAGACATTCTCTACGTTGGTGAAACTCACGAGCACAGGCAGGGTGCTGACAAACCTAGGAACACAATCAGGGCGAGTCTGGGATACGAACCCACGATCATAGGTTTCAGCTACACCTAAGGGACACAACTCTACTCAGCGAATTGCGGGGCTCAATTCGACTGATCCTCTCGTGCCCCGAGTCGAACTTAAATGACATTTAACATACTTTAAAGTAGTTCTGTTCCACTGTGATGGTGAGATGGAATTCCCGCATCAGTTGGAAGGGGAAGAGGATGCTCTCATCCTGAGTCCCCCAGATTTGGTCCAGGTTTGCGTTATAGATAACCGTGTTGGTCATTCCCCCCAGGTTGAACCCGACTGTCACGATCAACAACGTGTCTGCCCCACTCCGCAGACTGATGCTGAACCTGTAGAAAAAAACAGTTGGACCTGGATAATGCGGATCTTGTTAAAACGGAATTCGTTAAAGCGACCCATTTTAGTGCGGATCTCGTTCCTGACCAGCCGATCCCGTTCGTCGCCTCTCACGACAAGCATGGGTTGCTGAAGACCTATTCTACCCCGGATCTTCACGGGGTGTATGTATAACACGATAAAAGTACACGGTGAGCGGAAAACCTGTTCTCACGCCACAAACACAACGACGAGCGGAGAAGAACAGCTTAAGTTTCCAGCTCAGACACTCAAAGATTGTGCACATTGACATAGACTTACTACCTACAGTACAGGTGCATATCGATAAGTACTTACTTAGTTGGTCGCAGTGGCCGGCCATACACAGAGAAGACGGAGCCCAGTCCAAACGAGCAGGGGAACGGCATAGACGCGGGCATAGGCTGTGGAGATATTCAGATATATAAGTAATATAGACTGGTTTAGCAGATGCAAACGTCTTTTGGGATTCCGCAGCATAGGTTTCAAAACACATAAGAGCGGGTGGCCAGGCTCGGTAACCTTGATCACGTGGATTGTTGCTCATTCGTGATATAGCTGGTACATTGCTGATTGCGGCGTTAAATGACATTCATTCACTCAATATTTTTTCTAATCAGTAGGTGTTGGTAGGTAGATCTACACAACGTGAGGTGAGGTGAAATGGGTTTAGCGTCGGGTTTAACGTTGCATTTATATACGACGTGCATGCTCGTGTGTTTGTGGCTGCTTGTACTAGTCCGGACTACTGCAGGTTCGATAGTACTAGCCCACTGGAATATCATATTTAACATGAGTGAGTGAGTGTGAGTGAGTTGTGTTTAACGCCGCTTTTAACGGTATTCCAGTTTTATCGCGGCGTGTCAGCTTAATGTGGGAGGAAAGCCCGAAGTGATGCAGGTCTCAGATGTTTACCACTTCAGTAAAACCCACGAGAAAGGGTATGGTGCTGACAAACCTAGAAACGTAATCGGGGCAAACCGGGATTCGAACCCACAATCATAGGTTTCTGGCGTGTCCAAAGGGACGCAACTCTGCACAACGAATCGCGGCGTCTAAGACGACTTGAAGAGACACCATTCCAGTACTTGCAGTCTTAGCGGTCGTTTGTGTTCCGCGATAATCTCACTGGTGTCTTACAACAGGCAGGAAATACATCATGGATATATTTACACTAAACTTCGCTTATAACGAACACGCTTATAACGAACTGAGAGATATAACGAACTTTTGTCCCGACCAGTTGCTGTATGTATAATATATATATATATATATATATATATATATATATATATATATATATATATATATATATATATATTCGGTTATAACGAACTAACATAAGTGGTCCCTATGAGTTCGTTATAACAGTATAAAAATCTCAAGGAATCAAAATTACAGTAAACTACGGTTATAACGAACTCATAGGGACCACTTATGTTAGTTCGTTATAACCGTAGTTTACTGTAATTTTGATTCCTTGAGATTTTTATTTATATGCTAGCGACAGTTTCGAAGGTCTGCGGACACTGTGCCCGAAAATTTAGTATTTTCTTGTGAAACGTTTACACTATAAGTGACAAAAATAGAAAGTCTTCTCCTGAGCTGGATTCGACCAACAGGCCTGTCGTACAAGACACGCACTTCGTCCACAGAGCCACGTCTTTACCAACACGAAGTTTGTTGTTTAACGCCGCACAAACCAATATCCCAGCTGTATGATATATGTCTGAAAGCAATCCAATCTGGACCCGACAATCTAGTGATTGACGTCGTGAGCATCGATCCACGCAGTTGGGATATGATGACGTGCATCAAACAAGTCAGCAAGAGTGACCACCCGATCCCGTTAGTCGCCTTTTACGACAAGCATAGTCACCTTTTACGGCAAGAATGGGCTGCTGAAGAACAAGTTTAAGCTGGATCTTCACGAGGGTCGTGCATATCTAAACCTTTTACGGTTGCGGTGGTGATTGCCTTCATGACCTACCCGTCTATGCCACGTGGCCAGCAGACACTCCCCCTTCAGCCCCTCCCAGGTGCCTGCCTCGGTGCACGTGCTGATGTGACTCTCCCCACAGAAAGTAAACATGAGGTGACAGGTGTACACTGCCTCCCCCACCAGGCCGTTCTCCCGCACGTACAGGTCGGTGTCGGTCATAGGCGGCGGGAGCCCGCACTTGTGAATAGGTGTTGCTGAAATAGACATAACGCTGTAGGTAAACACTGAAGATACGTGTTGCTGAAATAGACATAACGCTTTAGGTAAACACAGGAGATACGTGTTGCTGAAATAGACATAACGCTGTAGGTAAACACTGGAGATACGTGTTGCTGAAATAGACATAACGCTGTAGGTAAACACAGGAGATACGTGTTGCTGAAATAGACATAACGCTGTAGGTAAACACTGGAGATAGGTGTTGCTGAAATAGACATAACGCTGTGGGTAAACACTGGAGATAGGTGTTGCTGAAATAGACATAACGCTGTGGGTAAACACTGGAGATAGGTGTTGCTGAAATAGACATAACGCTGTAGGTAAACACAGGAGATAGGTGTTGCTGAAATAGACATAACGCTGTAGGTAAACACAGGAGATAGGTGTTGCTGAAACAGACATAACGCTTTGGGTAAACACTGGAGATAGGTGTTGCTGAAACAGACATAACGCTTTGGGTAAACACTGGAGATAGGTGTTGCTGAAATAGACATAACAGTGTAGGTAAACACTGGAGATAGGTGATGCTGAAATAGACATAACAGTGCAGGTACACATTGGAGATAGGTGTTGCTGAACCAAACATAACGCTTTGGGTAAACACTGGAGATAGGTGATGCTGAAACAGACATAACGCTGTTAGTAAACACTGGAGAGAGAAAGAGGGGGGGGGGGGGGGGTAGAGAGAGGAGAAGAGAAAGAGTGGGAGAAAGCTTATACTATGGTTCCAGCAATATGAAGGCTGTCAGAACACAGTTTTCCACCGTGACAACCAAACAGTTGTCTGTTGCTGAATCAAGACGCTGGCATCACTTACTGAATATCCATTCTGCTGCCGAGGAGTCGGTTTGGCCCGTCAGGAAGTAGTTTATCGGGTACTCGGAGTCCGACGTCTCCAGGAAGGCGTTGGCTCCTGGAATATACCCAGCACCTATCTTGATGTTCCCGCCGCCCCAGCTCGCCCAGAATGGGGTGAACTTTGTACACTTGAGAGGCTGGTGCCACGTGACTGTCATGTTGGCACACGCTTGACATTTGCGGATGGTGGACATGGTGTTGCCATCTTCTCCCAGGTACACGAGGTAAGACTGGCTCGTGACCGAGTCCGCCGTCGCCAACTTGAAGTGGATGTTCCCACAGGACTTGACTTTGAAGGTGATGAAGCTCGCGTCCTTCACCTCGATACTCTGGTGGGGCACCACGCCCAGGCTTAGCTCGGGCATGTAGGATTGCAAGGAATCTGGAACAGTGTTCATGTTGAGGATTGAAGATGATGATGATGATGATGATGATAAATGATGATGATGAAAATGATGATGATGATGATGATGATGATGATGATGATGATGGAGATGATGATGATGATGATGGGGATGATGATGATGATGAGGATGATGATGATGATGATGGAGATGATGATGATGATGATGATGAGGATGATGATCAAAATGAGGATCTCTACATCATATATACAGCTTTAGAGGTTGCGTGATTAGAAAACATATTCCGCTAACAATGTAAACATAACAATATGAATATTTCATTTTATATTACAACGTGTTTGAATCGTTATCTGTCCTGTAGTTGTCCGATTTTCCGTCACGAACGTTGATACTACTTAATACATACTTGTTAATCCGACATACTCGTTAATCCGACATAATCATATGCAACCAACCATGTCGGATTAACGGGACTTGACTGTATACAGGTCAAATTGTTTGATAGGCATTACTTAGAAGTTGACGGATGACAAGATAGACACAATTTTTTTATTTTTTTATGGATAACAACTTCTTTAATACTGTAAAAGGCGACGTTTCGGCATAGATCCTTATACCGTTGTCAAGCAAGACTGAATGAGGGACATAGTGCAGAATATATATAGCAAGTGGATGATAACAATAGAGGATTAACAGTAACAACAAGGGCATACATGAGTGGGATGACATAGGTAGGTGTGACAACAAAGGGATTGTGCTATCACAACACGATGGGCAGAAAACACATAGCTAGAAGCCAATAGGGGCATGAAGCCAATAAACAGGTGATTATTGGTTGATGAGTTCATAGTAGGCGGATGGGATGAAATAGCCTTGATCTCTGTTGATTGATGGCTTGTGGCGGCGAATATGGACTGCTTCTGTTAGTTTTACAGTATTAAAGAAGTTGCATATGATTATGTCAGTATTAAAGAAGTTGTTATCCATAAAAAATTGTGTCTATCTTGTATACAGGTCAGTCAGTATATCTAGTATATCTAACATACCTACGATCCTTTCAGTGTGTGGTACACATTATGCGCAAAGACTTAGTAAAATTTAACATTCTCAAAGACATTTTCGAAATAAAAAAACAGTTGCTGTGTAACAATCTGTCACAGCATGATAGAACACTATGATGATTAACATGTAACTCTATGAAAAATTGGATTAGAATTAATCTTCAGCAACCCATGCTTGTGACCAGCTCCGACTAACGGGATCGGGTGGACAGACTCGCCCACTTGGTTGATGCATGTCATCGTATCTCAATCATCCATGCTCATGATGTAAATTGCTGGATTGTCTGGTCCAGACACGACTATGCACAGACCGCGTCATATTGCTATATGGAATATTACTGAGTGCGGCGTTAAAGTACAAACAAACAAAACAAAAGTAACAATATGGGTCACTTGGTCAGTGACAATGTGGTCACCTACTGGACGGTTTTATGGTCACCTTCCTGATGGTGATTTCGTCAGCGATGACCAGCGCATCCACAGTCGGAACCGGAAGCACGTGCTCGAAGTGAAATGCTGGCTTGTCCTCGATCTCAATCTGAAGTGGGTCGTGAAATGTCGATATTATAAATTGAACGCACATGCACGATCGGTATAGGTAGAGTGAGTGAGTGAGTGAGTTAGGTTTAACGCCGCTTTTAACAGTATTCCAGTTATATCGCGGCGTGTCAGCTTAATGTGGGAGGAAAGCCCGAAGTGATGCAGGTCTCAGACGTTTACCACTTCGGTGAAACCAACGAGCACGGGTATGGTGTTGACAAACCTAGAAACATAATTGGGGCGAACCGGGATTCGAACCCATAA
This sequence comes from Haliotis cracherodii, assembly GCF_022045235.1. NCBI lineage: Eukaryota > Metazoa > Mollusca > Gastropoda > Lepetellida > Haliotidae > Haliotis > Haliotis cracherodii. The sequence goes on along the minus strand of NW_027266330.1, from coordinate 28,753,183 downwards.
TCATAGGTTTCTGGCGTGCCCAAGGGACGCAACTCTGCACAGCGAATCGCGGCGCCCTAGACGACTGGGCCACCCGTGCCCCCGGTATAGGTAGAGAGGACAGGTGGTGATTGGTCTCAAATATTTGATTTGTATTTGACATATTTATTCTCACATTCCAAACGTACCTTGTATGCTCGTTGTGTGACCGAGATGACGATCTTGAACTCTTTTCCGACCTCGAAAGGGAAGTACGCCCAGGCGATGGAGTTCTTGCCAACACCTCCCTCTTCAGCACTGAAGGTCACCTTGGTACGCGTGGTGCCGCACTGGAAGCAGATGGTGATGAGGAGAGCCTTGTCGGTGCCACTGATCAGGTCGATCATGGATCTGTCAGATAAACAGTGGAACAGTTGTAGGAATAATTCAGAATAGATCACAGATCTGTCAGATACGCTGTCGACCAGTCATAGGAATAATTCTGAATAGACCTTGGATCTGTCAGGTAAATTGTAGACTAGTTATAGGAATAATTCAGAATAGACCGTGGATCTGTCAGATAAATTGTTTACCAGTTATAGGAGAATTCGGAATAGACCGTGGATCTGTCCGATAAACCGTCGACCAGTTACAGGAATAATTCAGAATAGACCGTAGATCTGTCCGATTAACTGTCGACCAGTTATAGGAATAATTCAGAATAGACCGTGGATCTGTCCGATAAACTGTCGACCAGTTACAGGAATAATGCAGAATAGACCGTGGATCTGTCCGATAAACTGTCGACCAGTTACAGGAATAATTCAGAATAGAACGTGGATCTGTCCGATAAACTGTCGACCAGTTATAGGAATAATTCAGATTAGACCGTGGATCTGTCCGATAAACTGTCGACCAGTTATAGGAATATTTCAGGGTAGAGCGTGGATCTCACAGATACACTGTCGATCAGTTATAGGAATATTTCAGGGTAGAGCGTGGATCTCTCAGATACACTGTCGACCAGTTATAGGAATAATTCAGAATAGATCGTGCATGTGTCAGATACAATGTCGACCAGTTATAGGAATAATTCAGAATAGGCCGTGGATCTGTCAGATAAATTATCGACCAGTTATAGGAATAATTCAGACCAGACCGTGGATCTGTCAGATAAATTGTCGATCAGTTATAGGAATAATTCAGAATAGACTGTGTATCTGTCAGATACACTGTCGACCAGTTATAGGAATAATTCAGGGTAGAGCGTGGATCTGTCAGATACACTGTTGACCAGTTACAGGAATAATTCAGAATAGACCGTAGATCTGTCCGATTAACTGTCGACCAGTTACAGGAATAATTCAGATTAGACCGTGGATCTGTCCGATAAACTGTCGACCAGTTACAGGAATAATTCAGAATAGACCGTGTATCTGTCAGATAGAATGTCGACCAGTTATAGGAATATTTCAGAATAGACCGTGTATCTGTCAGATACACTGTCGACCAGTTATAGGAATAATTCAGAATAGATCGTGCATCTGTCAGATACACTGTCGACCAGTTATAGGAGTAATTCAGAATAGATCGTGCATCTGTCAGATACAATGTCGACCAGTTATAGGAATATTTCAGGGTAGACCGTGGATCTGTCAGATAAACTGTCGACCAGTTATAGGAATAATTCAGAATAGATCGTGCATCTGTCAGATACACTGTCGACCAGTTATAGGAATAATTCAGGGTAGAGCATGGATCTGTCAGATACACTGTCGACCAGTGATAGGAATAATTCAGAATAGACCGTGTATCTGTCAGATAGAATGTCGACCAGTTATAGGAATAATTCAGAATAGATCGTGCATCTGTCAGATACACTGTCGACCAGTTATAGGAATAATTCAGGGTAGAGCATGCATCTGTCAGATACACTGTCGACCAGTTATAGGAATAATTCAGGGTAGAGCATGGATCTGTCAGACATACTGTCGACCAGTTATAGGAATAATTCAGAATAGACCGTAGATCTGTCAGATACAATGTCGACCAGTTATAGGAATATTTCAGGGTAGAGGGTGGATCTCTCAGATACACTGTCGACCAGTTATAGGAATAATTCAGAATAGATCGTGCATCTGTCAGATACACTGTCGACCAGTTATAGGAATAATTCAGGGTAGAGCATGGATCTGTCAGATACACTGTCGACCAGTTATAGGAATAATTCAGAATAGGCCGTGGATCTGTCAGATAAATTATCGACCAGTTATAGGAATAATTCAGACCAGACCGTGGATCTCTCAGATAAATTGTCGATCAGTTATAGGAATAATTCAGAATAGACTGTGTATCTGTCAGATAAACTGTCGACCAGTTATAGGAATAATTCAGAATAGAGCGTGGATCTGTCAGATACACTGTCGACCAGTTACAGGAATAATTCAGAATAGAGCGTGGATCTGTCCGATAAACTGTCGACTAGTTATAGGAATAAGTCAGGGTAGACCGTGGATCTGTCAGATAAATTGTCGACTAGTTATAGGAATAATTCTGGGTAGACCGTGAATCTGTCATATACACTGTCGACCAGTTATCATGGGAAAATTCCGACGCTGATCATGGGTCTGTCAGGGACACCGGTGTGACAAGCATCGTGGAACACCGCCGACTGCTTCCACTTGTGCTTAAAGTCGTAACTACGGGTAACACAGAAGTGTTTAACCAGTGAAGAAGTCACACCTGTTTAAAGTGGGCAGTTTCCGTGACTTTATAGAGTTCACTCAGTTTACGGGTCGTAAAAGTGCACGTGCACATGTACAGCAAACCCACCTAGTTGTTACAACATGCAGGTGTGCACTACGTCACGTGACACCGGCGTCAATTTGACAATGACAAAGGGACGTTCCAGACCACCCATGCTGTACATAGCTCATATTACCTTTTTTGAAAGTTATTGTCTCTAGTTCCATTTAATCAACAAACTATCTCGAGTTTATAGCAACTCCTTTGTCATGAACAGGCGCCGGTGTATCTGATTCGAAAGTGCCTTACATTAGACTCAACGGGTGATCGGCATTTTTTTTAGGCAGTTATTTATGCAAAGATGACGATCAAAGCATTTTGACGAATATAGCAGTGTTGACGCATGCGCTGAACATGATACTTACTTCCGGAATCGAGTCGGGGTCCCATATACCGTGATCACTGTGCCCTCGGCGAAAGGGCACAAGAAGTTCTGGCGGAACATCACTCTCTGGAAGGGAATTGATTATAGTAAATAATGATAACAACTATAATAATAATAATAATAATAATAATAATAATAATAGTGAGTGAGTGAGTTTGGTTTTTCGACGCTTTTAGCAATATTCCAGCAATATCACGGTGGGGGACACCAGAAATGGGCTTCACACATTGTACCCATGTCGGGATTCGAACCCGGGTCTTCGGCGTGACGAGCGAACGCTTTAACCAATATGTCCCAATATTGTATTCAATATTTCAGTTCATATCATGTTTTGTGTTTGTTGTTTAACGCCGCATTCAGCAATATTCCAGCTATATGACGGCGGTCTGTAAAGAATCCAGTCTGGAGCAGACAATCCACTGGTTCATATTTTGAGCATCGATCCACGCCGTCGGGGTACGATGACACACTAGCAAACCAAGTCACGGAGCCTGGCCACCTGATCCATTTGGTCGCCTGTCACGACCAGCATTGGTTGCAGGGGACCTCTTCTAACCCGGTAGTGAGCCAGCAAACATTAAACGCCAAAGTCAGAAATATTTTGTCTCTATCGCGGCGTTCAGTACTGAATCTGGACCACTCAATCCAGTGACTGAAAGCATGAGCAGCGATCCACGTCATCGGCACCATGTCAGCGAGGCTGACCATCGGGCCCTTTCAGCTGGCTGCATATAGCAGCTGGTGCCAACTAAATTACTCTGTCAAAGGCCGTACCGGGTAGTTCCACACTGACTGTACGCATGCGCCATCAATCTGCTCCCACGTGCCGTTGCCTGGACACATGCTAACTGCACGTGACCCACAAAATGAGAATCCTGCGTCACACGTGTATATAGCCTCGGACCCAAAATGTTTGTGCTGAAGTACGGTGCTTGCTCGAGCAAGGGTTGGAGGGTTTTTGCACTCAAGAGCAGCAAGAGCTGAAACGATCAAGAAAAGAGCATGACATTGTTCTCATCAGTAATACGCCGTCGTTAATGTTTGTTTGTTTGTTTGTTGTTTAAAGTCGCACTCAGCAATATTCCAGCTGTATGACGGCGGTCTGTAAATAATCGTGTTTGGACCAGAAAATCCAGTGATTGACCTCATGACCATCGATCTACGTAAGTGGGATATGTAATAACCAAGTCAGCGAGCTTGACCACCCGATCCAGTTAGCCGCCTTTTACGACAAGCATGTAAAGGTAGGCCAATGAAGGAGATAATCTATATGATCAAGATTATCCACTCTTTAGGCAGACCGTTTGTTTGATTCACGTTTTATGAGGTATATCAGTCGTAGTTCAGAGACAATGGTGAAATTAGAAGGTCTCGAAGATACTCACTCACTCACTCACTCAAGATTCACTCACTCATGTCCTCATTCAACCCACCCTTCCTCTTTCACTCACTTAATCACAACCTCATTCACTCGCTCTCTCACCCACTCGCCCGTTCACTCACTCAATCATTCACTCACCACTCACTCGCTCACTCCATCCTTTGTAGACTTCTTTATTTACTCATTCTCTCCTTAAATCAACCCTTCAGGGGCACGGGTGGCCCAGTCGTCTTAAGCGCCGCGATTCGCAGTGCAGAGTTGCGTCCCTTGGGCACGCCAGAAACCTATGATTGTGGGTTCGAATCCCGGTTCTCCCCGATTATGTTTCTAGGTTTGTCAGCACCATACCTGTGCTCGTGGGTTTCACCGAAGTGGTAAACGTCTGAGACCTGCATCACTTCGGGCTTTCCTCCCACATTAAGCAGGCACGCCGTGATATAACTGAAATACTGTTAAAACGGCGTTAAACCCTACTCACTCACTCGCTCACTTAATCAACCCTTCACTCACTCCGCACCGTATTTCTGCACTCATTCCTTCATTTCTGCGCTCATTATTTCTCCTTCACACATTCCTTCACTCACTATTGATCTGTTTCTGTTCTGCCATGAAGTCTTCCAGCACGAGGATCTTGTCCAGGGCTCCGTCCACCTCGTCGGTGCAGTTGCAGTAGTACTGTATCACGGGTTCGGGCGCCGCTGCAGTGGTGCACGGGGTGGGCTGGGTCGTCGTTGGTGTCGTTGTGGGTTGTGTTGTCGTAGCCACTGTTGTAGAGGTGGATTGTGTTGATGTCGTCGGAGTCGTTACAGTTGTGGATTCTTTAGTTGTAGTTGTTGTTGTCTGGGTAGGTGTTGTTGTTGGTGGTGTCGTTGTTGGTGATGTTGTTGGAGTCGGTGTAGTTGTTGTAGTTGTTGTAGTTGATGTTGTTGTTGTAGTTGCTGTAGTTGTTGTGGTTGGAGTTGTTGGTGTTGTAATGGTTGTCGTTGTTGTTTCTACTGGTGAAGTTGCAGTTGTTGTGGTTATTGTCGGTGTTGCTGTAGGAGCGTTTGTTGAAGTAGAAATTGTTGTTGAAGTACTGGCATCAGAAGCAGTTGTTGTCCCACTTGTATCAGTACCGCCAGTCGATGTTCCACTTGTATCAGTACCGCCAGTTGGTGTTCCACTTATATCAGTACCGCCAGTTGGTGTTCCAGTACCGCCAGCCGGTGTTCCACTTGTATCAGTACCGCCAGTCGATGTTCCACTTGTATCAGTACCGCCAGTTGGTGTTCCAGTACCGCCAGTCGGTGTACCACTTGTATCAGTACCGCCAGTCGGTGTTCCACTTGTATCAGTACCGCCAGTTGGTGTTCCACTTGTATCAGTACCACCAGTTGGTGTTCCACTTGTATCAGTACCGCCAGTTGGTGTTCCAGTACCGCCAGTCGATGTTCCACTTGTATCAGTACCGCCAGTTGGTGTTCCACTTGTATCAGTACCGCCAGCCGGTGTACCACTTGTATCAGTACCGCCAGTCGGTGTTCCACTTGTATCAGTACCGCCAGTCGGTGTTCCACTTGTATCTGTACCGCCAGACGGTGTTCCAGTACCGCCAGTCGGTGTTCCAGTACCGCCAGTCGGTGTACCACTTGTATCAGTACCGCCAGTCGGTGTTCCAGTGCCGCCAGTTGGTGTTCCACTTATATCAGTACCGCCAGTCGGTGTTCCAGTACCGCCAGTCGGTGTTCCACTTGTATCAGTACCGCCAGACGGTGTTCCAGTGCCGCCAGTCGGTGTTCCAGTACCGCCAGTCGGTGTTCCAGTGCCGCCAGTCGGTGTTCCACTTGTATCAGTACCGCCAGTCGGTGTTCCAGTACCGCCAGTCGGTGTTCCAGTACCGCCAGTCGGTGTTCCAGTGCCGCCAGTCGGTTTACCACTTGTATCAGTACCGCCAGTCGGTGTTCCAGTGCCGCCAGTTGGTGTTCCACTTGTATCAGTACCGCCAGTCGGTGTTCCAGTACCGCCAGTCGGTGTACCACTTGTATCAGTACCGCCAGTCGGTGTTCCACTTGTATCAATACCGCCTGTCGGTGTTCCACTATCAACTGTAGTGCCAGTGCTGGACGTGTGGTCGTTCATATAGGAGAAGGTCCCATCTTTCTGCGCCACGAGGGTCCCAACTGGCCCTTTGTCAGCCACGCCCTGGTGGGATGAGGGAGCGTCCCAGTGGTTGTAGAGGGGCGAGGGGTCACTGATATATGTCGGATTGTATTCAGATGTTTTACCTTCAGAAATATATACACATAATTACTAATTACCCATTCAAATGGTTCTGTGTCGTGGTTGGTAATAAGTATTACTCAATTCATAAATGAGCAAATGTTTTCGAAATTGTTATAAAAGTAAATGTCATTTGAACCACAATTCTTTGGAGTTGGAGTTTGGAGATGAATTTAAAATGTGCTAAGCAGGATGATTTGAGAAGTTTTCATGAATAGTTTACGTATATTCACGAGAAGAGGCGGTCGGGTAGCCTAGTGGTTAAAGCGTTCGCTCGTCACGCCGAAGACCCGGGTTCGAATCCCGACAGGGGTACAATGCGTGAAACCCATTTCTGGTGTCCCCCGCCGTGATATTGATGGAATATTGCTAAAACCGTCGTAAAACCAATCTCACTCACTCACTTTGCATTTTAGAGGACAAGAACCACCTAAATATTGTTAGAAGCTGCATAAAATCATACTCGCTCATTCATAAAGACACAGAGAACTGGAAATAATGGGTTATTCTTAATGGGAAACGGTTCACATATCAACGTTTATATTGTGGTGCTCTCTCTGTATGGGGCAGTGACCTTCATACGAATAGCATCTTCCCGAGGCAAGAGAGTTAACTGACTTTAAAAGTCAAGTTTCCACCCTTGCCGAACTAGGCTGGAATTCATTGGCTCGATCGTAGCGCCACCAGTGGCTATTGCGAGTTATGTCCTTTCTATGCCTCTCCTACTGACCAATCAGATTCAACCTCTCGTATTACTTGCATTTGCTTCAAACAAAACGGTGGTTCAAGATCTATATTGTGATAAAACGAGTCTTACATCGCGAAGTGCATCAATTCACGTGAGCACCTTGATTAAAAAAATGAAAAAGATTGAGAAAATATCTGTTGACAACGAGTTAGCGGTGCACATGCTTTGCAAATGCTGCAGTCGACCGAAATCTGCACGACACTTTACGAACCGGATTTCGATTTCGGTGCGCGATTTTGATTGGACTATGCACGGACTCGTTAGTCCAGGCAAAATGTAACTCCATAATACCAGCCTAGTTCGGCAAGGGTGGAAACTGGACTTTCATAGTCAGTTAACTCCCTTGCCTCGGGAAGATGTACGAATAGAGACTTCACCGACTACGGAAACTGAGTAGCAAAGGACACTATACCTCTCAGTTAATGTTATCAGATGTTTGATTTTCAGTGTCCAAACAATATGAAGTGTATTGCCTCTAATTGGTTCGATCTTTTTACTTTTAAAAATTAAAAAAAAATAACAATCGCATAATACACAACTGCCGATTGGTATCTAAAACATGCTAATTTGTAATCAATAAATTTGTATTTTTCGGCACAAATTTACATTTAAAACATTGTAAGGAACATTTGGTTGCAAATTCATTTCTTACTCCAGTCGTCATTGAACCAATTTAAATTTATTTGTTCACAAAATATTACTGTCACAGGTTACTTTTTTCACAAACTGTTGCAGGATCGAGTGATGGTTAAGTGGACATAATCAAATTTAACAACAGTTCTTTAAATTTTCAATTACATAAAACAAGATTTGGCCCCTCAGTTTATTTAGTATATAATGATGGTAGATTCATGTTGAGTTGTGGGGATGTTTGTCACCTGCTCTGTCGACGCAGTCATTGTAGGAGAAGGTGTATCCGGCAGGACAGTGTCTGATGGAGATGGTGCGGCCCTCCCGACATTCCAGGTAGTCTCCTTGCTCCGCTGTAGCCGTGTAGTCCTGGAAACCATCAGCTTGTTGCTTACAGTCCGCGTCACAGGGGATGCAGCTCGCCCCATTCGACAGGCAGTGGCCCACCTTGTACTCGCCTAGCACGGGGAACATGTGGATTAGTGGGTTGTCGACAATTGTCACCTTGTACTCGCCTAGCACGGGGAGCATGTGGATTAGTGGGTTGTCGACAATTGTCACCTTGTACTCGCCTAGCACGGGGAACATGTGGATTAGTGGGTTGTCGACAATTGTCACCTTGTACTCGCCTAGCACGGGGAACATGTGGATTAGTGGGTTGTCGACAATTATCAGCTTGTACTCGCCTAGCACGGGGAACATGTGGATTAGTGGTTTGTCAACAATTGTCACCCTTGTACTCGCCTAGCACGGGGAACATGTGGATAAGTGGGTTGTCGACAATTGTCACCTTGTACTCGCCTAGCACGGGGAACATGTGGATTAGTGGGTTGTCGACAATTGTCACCTTGTACTTGCCTAGCACGGGGAACATGTGGATAAGTTGGTTGTCGACAATTGTCACCTTGTACTCGCCTAGCACGGGGAACATGTGGATTAGTGGTTTGTCAACAATTGTCACCCTTGTACTCGCCTAGCACGGGGAACATGTGGATAAGTGGGTTGTCGACAATTGTCACCTTGTACTCGCCTAGCACGGGGAACATGTGGATTAGTGGGTTGTCGACAATTGTCACCTTGTACTTGCCTAGCACGGGGAACATGTGGATTAGTGGGTTGTCGACAATTGTCACCTTGTACTCGCCTAGCACGGGGAACATGTGGATTAGTGGGTTGTCGACAATTGTCACCTTGTACTCACCTAGTACGGGGAACATGTGGATTAGTGGGTTGTCGACAATTGTCACCTTGTACTCGCCTAGCACGGGGAACATGTGGATTAGTGGGTTGTCGACAATTATCAGCTTGTACTCGCCTAGCACGGGGAACATGTGGATTAGTGGGTTGGCAACAATTGTCACCTTGTACTCGCCTAGCACGGGGAACATGTGGATAAGTTGGTTGTCGACAATTGTCACCTTGTACTCGCCTAGCACGGGGAACATGTGGATTTGTGGGTTGTCAACAATTGTCACCTTGTACTCGCCTAGCACGGGGAACATGTGGATTAGTGGGTTGTCGACAATTGTCACCTTGTACTCGCCTAGCACGGGGAACATGTGGATTAGTGGGTTGGCAACAATTGTCACCTTGTACTCGCCTAGCACTGGGAACATGTGGATTAGTGGGTTGTCGACAATTGTCACCTTGTACTCGCCTAGCACGGGGGACATGTGGATTAGTGGGTTGTCGACAATTGTCAGCTTGTACTCGCCTAGCAAGGGGAACGTGTGGATTAGTGGGTTGTCGACAATTGTCACCTTGTACTCGCCTAGCACGGGGAACATGTGGATTAGTGGGTTGTCGACAATTGTCACCTTGTACTCGCCTAGCACGGGGAACATGTGGATTAGTGGGTTGTCGACAATTGTCACCTTGTACTCGCCTAGTACGGGGAACATGTGGATTAGTGGGTTGTCGACAATTGTCACCTTGTACTCGCCTAGCACGGGGAACATGTGGATTAGTGGGTTGTCGACAATTATCAGCTTGTACTCGCCTAGCACGGGGAACATGTGGATTAGTGGGTTGGCAACAATTGTCACCTTGTACTCGCCTAGCACGGGGAACATGTGGATAAGTTGGTTGTCGACAATTGTCACCTTGTACTCGCCTAGCACGGGGAACATGTGGATTTGTGGGTTGTCAACAATTGTCACCTTGTACTCGCCTAGCACGGGGAACATGTGGATTAGTGGGTTGTCGACAATTGTCACCTTGTACTCGCCTAGCACGGGGAACATGTGGATTAGTGGGTTGTCAACAATTGTCACCTTGTACTCGCCTAGCACCGGGAACATGTGGATTAGTGGGTTGTCGACAATTGTCACCTTGTACTCGCCTAGCACGGGGGACATGTGGATTAGTGGGTTGTCGACAATTGTCAGCTTGTACTCGCCTAGCAAGGGGAACGTGTGGATTAGTGGGTTGTCGACAATTGTCACCTTGTACTCGCCTAGCACGGGGAACATGTGGATTAGTGGGTTGTCAACAATTGTCACCTTGTACTCGCCTAGCACGGGGAACATGTGGATAAGTTGGTTGTCGACAATTGTCACCTTGTACTCGCCTAGCACGGGGAACGTGTGGATTTGTGGGTTGTCAACAATTGTCACCTTGTACTCGCCTAGCACGGGGAACATGTGGATACGTTGGTTGTCGACAATTGTCACCTTGTACTTGACTAACACGAGGAAATATAGGGATTAGTCGGTTGTTAACAATTGTCGCCTTGTACTTGCCTAACAGGGTAATATGTGGATTAGTAGGTTGTCAACAATTGTCACTTTGTACTCGCCTAACAGGGAAACATGTGGATTAGTAGGTCGTCAAAAATGTCGCCTTGTACACACCTAACACAAGGAACATGTGGATTAGTAGGTCGTCAACAATTGTCGCCTTGTACTTGCCTAACAGGGAAACATGTGGATTAGTAGGTTGTCAACAATTGTCACCTTGTACTCGCCTAACAGGGAAACGTGTGGATTAGTAGGTCGTCAACAATTGTCGCCTTGTACTTGCCTAACAGGGAAACATGTGGATTAGTGGGTTGTCAACAATTGTCACCTTGTACTCGCCTAGTACGGGGAACATGGGGATAAGAGGGTTGTCGACAATAGCCGCCTTGTACTCGCCTAGCACGGGGAACATGTGGATTAGTGGGTTGTCGACAATTGTCACCTTGTACTCGCCTAGCACTGGGAACATGTGGATTAGTGGGTTGTCGACAATTGTCACCTTGTACTTGACTAACACGAGGAAATATAGGGATTAGTAGGTTGTTAACAATTGCCGCCTTGTACTCGCCTAACAGAGAAGCATGTTGATTAGTTGGTTGTCAACAATTGTCGCCTTGTACTCGCCTAACACGTGGAAATATATGGATTAGTAGGTTGTCAAAAATGTCGCCTTGTACTCACCTAACACAAGGAATTTATGGATTAGTGGCTTGTAAGCAATTGTCACCTTGTACTTGACTAACACGAGGAGATATAGGGATTAGTAGGTTGTCAACAATTGTCGCCTTGTACTTGCCTAACAGGGAAACATGTGGATACGTTGGTTGTCGACAATTGTCACCTTGTACTTGACTAACACGAGGAAATATAGGGATTAGTGGGTTGTTAACAATTGTCGCCTTGTACTTGCCTAACAGGGTAATATGTGGATTAGTAGGTTGTCAACAATTGTCACTTTGTACTCGCCTAACAGGGAAACATGTGGATTAGTAGGTCGTCAAAAATGTCGCCTTGTACACACCTAACACAAGGAACATGTGGATTAGTAGGTCGTCAACAATTGTCGCCTTGTACTCGCCTAACAGGGAAACATGGGGATTAGTAGGTTGTCAACAATTGTCGCCTTGTACTTGCCTAACAGGGAAACATGTGGATTAGTAGGTTGTCAACAATTGTCGCCTTGTACTCGCCTAACAGGGAAACATGTGGATTAGTAGATTGTCAACAATTGTCGCCTTGTACTCGCCTAACAGGGAAACATGGGGATTAGTAGATTGTCAACAATTGTCGCCTTGTACTTGCCTAACAGGGTAATATGTGGATTAGTAGGTCGTCAACAATTGTCGCCTTGTACTTGCCTAACAGGGAAACATGTGGATTAGTAGGTTGTCAACAATTGTCGCCTTGTACTTGCCTAACAGGGAAACATGTGGATTAGTAGGTTGTCAACAATTGTCGCCTTGTACTTGCCTAACAGGGTAATATGTGGATTAGTAGGTCGTCAACAATTGTCGCCTTGTACTTGCCTAACAGGGAAACATGTGGATTAGTAGGTTGTCAACAATTGTCGCCTTGTACTCGCCTAACAGGGAAACATGTGGATTAGTAGATTGTCAACAATTGTCGCCTTGTACTTGCCTAACAGGGAAACATGTGGATTAGTAGGTTGTCAACAATTGTCGCCTTGTACTCGCCTAACAGGGGAACATGTGGATTAGTAGATTGTCAACAATTGTCACCTTGTACTCGCCTAACAGGGAAACATGTGGATTAGTAGATTGTCAACAATTGTCGCCTTGTACTTGCCTAACAGGGAAACATGTGGATTAGTAGGTTGTCAACAATTGTCGCCTTGTACTCGCCTAACAGGGGAACATGTGGATTAGTAGATTGTCAACAATTGTCACCTTGTACTCGCCTAACAGGGAAACATGGGGATTAGTAGATTGTCAACAATTGTCACCTTGTACACGTCTTTAAAAAATATATTTGAGCAGTTACCGAACAATAAGCGATTTATAAGTGATTCCCTTGTAAAGTCATGAATTGTTGCCCAATCATGCACCACCGACTACGAGACAGAAAACATCGAGCTTAGGGGCTGGATTTGAATTGTGTAAATGTTGTTAGATACCGCGGCACTCGCCTCTCTCACACACACGTGTACTTACATGGGGACTTGGGCTCCCAGCGGTGACCGCAGTCGACCTGGTTGTACGGTTTACAGGTGCCCGTTATTGCATCGTACAGCTGATTGTAGGGGCATTCCGACTCGTACATGTCAAACTGAATGTAGTGCACTCTTTTCCTACAGTCGTAGTATTTAGCGCAGTTTGCAGCATCGGTGAACATGGCTGTAGGATTCTGTGTACAGTAGGTCGCAATACTTGCTGAAACAGCAAAAACAGTTTGTTTATTCGTAAATGTGGCCATGAGACCAATTGTGCATCCTGTTCAAATTGTAAATGTTACATTGAGCGCTCCTTAATAAATGCTGTACAAAACAAAATGGCTTTTTTCACAAACGAACTGTTATTTTGCCAAATATGTGATACAATAATAGAGGTAGCTTAAATAGGAGATTACCATCATCGGAAAAGGGTCAAATGACAAAGTACTGGGGTAAATATTTTCTTATATGACTGTATCAGGCATTAAAACAAATCAGTTTTAAAACGTCTTCGAACATAAACTATTGCAGAGTATACTGTGTACAAATCAGTATAGCAACAATTCAAAACTCGTAATAAAAGGAAGAATAATAAATAAGCACAATTAAAAGAATAATACCATAGTTTATCTGTCATGACTGGTACTGCAACACATCCTTCCAATTGCGGGTTTTATTTAAATTGTTAAAATCTGTTTAATTGTTAAATATGGTACAGATAGTACGTATTTTACAAAGGAAAATAAAGCCGGGTTTTTTAATGTTTGTAATGAAATAATGAAATAAACGCACAACCAACCTTTGTACACGCTGGAACATTTCATGGTCAGTGGGTCGAAGACCTGTGATCCTCCGGGGCATTTGAACGGTGAATAAGTCTTATTTAAATGGCAGTAAATATAGTTCTTGGAAAATGGTTGATCTGGTACCGCCATGACGCCGTCGGGGCGTCCCTCGCATGGTCCGCATTCCTTTGCATAGTCGCCTGCAAGTGGTCCATAACTAGAGTGAGTGAGTGAGTTACAGTTACAGTAAACTACGGTTATAACGAACTCAAAGGGACCGCTAATTTAAGTTCGTTATATGCATATATACGGCACATATACAGCAAATGGCCGGGACCAAAATATAAGTTCGTGATATATGTCAGATCGTTATAAGCGTGTTGGCTATAAACGTAGATTACTTTCCTAGTATATCACGGCGTGTCAGCTTCATGTTGCGGGGTGTGTGTGTGTGTGTGTGTGGGGGGGGGGGGGGGGGGGGGGTGATGCAGGCATTTACCACTTTGATGAACATGAACAACACGGGTATAACGGACGCAGACACACTTGGATATATAATCAGTGCGATTCGGGAGTCAAACCCACGATCACAAGATTCTGGCACGCCTAAGGGACGCAACTCTTCACAGCGAATAGGTTTACCGTGTCCCCTTCCCTGTTTTCAACTCATCAGACAGTGTTACAACGGGTAGTTAATAACATATAGGTTACCAAAAGACCAGTGAAGATCGGGGTTAAAATTTATCTTCAATAGATGACGTAAGAGGCTACTAACGGGATCGGGTGGTTAGAGTATGTTCACTGGTGCTACATCCTCTACGAAACTTCACGCTTCTCATTTCTTTGGACCTGTGAAGATCCAGGGTAGAATAGGTCTTCAGCAATCCATGTTTGCCGTAAAAGGCGACTATGATTGTCGTAAGAGGCGAAAAGGGTGGTCAGGCTCGCTGACTAGGATGTCGCATGTCATCATATCCCAAATGCGTGATCGATGCTCATAATAGCAATCACTGGATTGACTGGTCCAGACTCAATTATTTACAGACCGCCGTCATATAGTTGGAATAAAAGACGTTAAACAACAAACAAACAAACAAGCAAACTTGATATAAAGGAGACACAGTGAGACGGGGAAGTCTGTGGATACGTACATTTGCTTCTAGGTCTGGGGTTCTTGCCGCAGTAAACTTGGTCCGGGGGCTTACATCTCTCCTCCCGCACGTCATACAGCTGAGGGTAGGGACATTCATTCTCGTATCGCCTCAGACCGTAGGGCGGGTCGACTTCACTACAGTCGAAGAACTTGGCACAGCTCTCTGGGTGTGGGAAGGTCACTGACGAGTATGTGGGGCACGCTTTACTTGCTACGTCTGAAATAAAAAAAAATGTTTAAGACTTAGTCTATTTCAGTGTTTTCATCGGTTAGCTTAATATGGCATGATGTGATACAATCTACCATGTTTAAACCTAGGATCGACCGCCTCTGTGGTCTAGTGGTAGAGCGTCCCCCCGGAGAGCGGAAGGTCCGGGGTTTGATCCCTGGCCGCGTCATACCAAAAGACATTAAAAGACGGTACTTGTTGTTACCCTGTCTGGCGCTCGGCATTAAGGGGCTCAAACAAGGACTGCTCTGTTCGGAGTCAGTATACTGTGTCTGAGTGGGGTATTCGTGTTAAACTTCGGCATGGTATCTCAGTGGGCTAGCACTATAAATCGGCATCAGTCCGGTCTAGTACAAGCAGCCACACACAAACACACACGTGCATGCACGTCGCTATATAAGTGCAATAATCTTGGACGCGACGTTAAACCCAACTTCACCTCACCTCACCAAAACCTAGGATCGTAATCAATGCAAATCAATAGATCACGTAACGCAAGCGAATGTCGGGCCGTGTGAACCAATGGGCCACGGATCAACCAGCACATTCCGACGCAAAACCTGCAACAAGATCTGTACTCATTAAATCTATTTGACACCTCGGGACGTCTTAGATAATGTGTATTTATTAACAGGATAATACAAATTCAGAATTATACAAATATAAGCGACAACAACATTTCCATAATCATAAGAAATCTCTGCTATGTCCATTGTACGATTCCGTGTTCAGTAAACTACGGTTATAACGAACTCAAAAGGACCGCTAATTTTAGTTTGTTATAACCGTAGTTCGTTATATGCATATATACAACACATATACAGCAAATGGCCGGGACCAAAAAATAAGTTCGGGATATCTGTCAGTTCGTTACAAGCGCGTTCGTTATAAACGTAGTTTACTTTATATCATAAGCATGTGTTTATGGGTGAACCTATTCTGCCCCAACGGCACAGTCACAAACACATGCAAAGGCAATTCAATTGTTCACTTGAAATCAGGAACATATGGTACAATGTAAAATGGGAACTGCACGAAGCAATGAATGAGTTTGGTTTTATAAGATAATATTTCTTTGACCTATTTGAACTATGAGTTCCCCGTAAATCCGGGGGAAATTCGCAGTAACAGCGTTCAAAACAATAAATTACCGGGAAAAATAAACTGTACACCAAAGTTTGATTGTGGCTAAAAATGAAGAAACAAGAAATGGTTCGATGGTAATGCATTTGATACAGGTATCAGAGTTGTGTTTCGAGGTTTTGATGGTGTTGATTTTTTTAGTTAAATTCAGTTTTCAGGTGTATACTTTCTTTTGCCCGGCAGTGTACTTTTCTGGATTACGTGTAGCCAGGTTTCCAGATTAAAGCTGTCCTTATTAGCGAGGTTGGTTGGTTGTTTAACGCCGCACTCAGCAATATTCCAGCTATATGACGGCGGTCTGTAAATAATCGAGTCTGGACCAGACAATCCAGTGATTAATATCATGAGCATCGATCCACGCAATTGGGATCGATGACATACATCAACCAAATCAGCGAGCCTGACAACCCGATCCCGTTAGTCGCCTTTTACGACAAGCACAGTCGCCTTTTCCGGCAAGCATGGGTTGCTGAAGATCTATTCTACCCCGGATCTTCACGGGTCTATTAGCGGGGTATCACTGTACCGATAAAAAAAACGGCAATATTCACCTAGGGGGTTCCCACATTCCGATGCGTCCATGGTACACGTCTTCTCGGTCTGGCTCCAGTATAAGTGGTTCGCACACTCCATCCAGTGCGCGAACCAGCGAACACCGTCTGTGGAGCACTGTACGTACCCCGTGCAGTCCCATGGCAAGACAGTGTACTTGTTGTATTCGTTACAGAGAAAGTCTAGCTGGGACTGTCTGCCCTTTTGTAAGCCGTGTGTTGGCTGCAGTGTCGCTGTTATGATACTGATCAATACACAGGTCGATCGTAGCGTGTGCATTCTGAAAAAAATAATCAGCGTTTATATTATTGACATGTTTGTTTGTATGTTGTTTATGCCGTTATCTTCAAGCTTCGGTCTTCCAATGACGCTAGTCTGAAAATAATCGAAACTGGACAAACCAGTGACTGATATCATGAGCATCGTCCCGCGCTGTCGGGGTACGATGACACACTATCAGCGAGTTTACGAAGCCTAAACTCACATTCATGTGATAATAGCCTTAGGTTGCTGGTTTCTAAAATGAATCCTAATAAGGGCGTTTGGGTGAGTGAGTGAGTGAGTGAGTAGGGTTTAACGCTGCTTTTAACATTATTCCAATTATATTGCGGCGTGTCAGCTTAATGTGGGAGGAAAGCCCGAAGTGATGCAGGTCTCAGACGTTTACCACTTACCCACGAGCACGGGTATTGTGCTGACAAACCTAGAAACATAATCGTGACTGACCAGGATTCGAACCCAAAATCATAGGTTTCTGGCGTGCAAAATAGAGATGTAAATAATATAAAAAGGATCACTGAATATCAGTGATGACACCAGGTGTTGCCAAAAGGGCAAGCGTGCCCTCCTCTCCCTGTCACGCGGGGACAACTCAACATCTGAAATGAAAACATTTTACAGAAAAAAAAGTACTAACATTATCTTAACAAATCTAATAAAAAGGAGCCCAATGACTCTCTTCATTTTCAAACACCTGCAGTGACCGAGACTTTCCAACTATTAAAGACTTGCGCGGGATGTAATGGTGTACTTGTTTCAGGGTCTTTGTGACAGACTAGGGGCGTTATGGCAGACTGCAGTCGTGAAGACTGACAAGGTATAAGGGGATGTTATGACGTGTATTTCCTCCTGTGTGAGTCATTTACATTGACATCACTGTAACGACGTTATAAACGTCGTGTTGAGAAAGAAAACACGGCCTGTGCTGTACCCTGGCAGCGCCACCGTGATGCCTGTCTGTAAACATCAAACCCCTTCAAGGCTGGGTCAGTCTCGCGGTCAGGATTATATGATGACAAAAGGGCATTAATGTCAGTTCCGTCAACAATATCAAACAAAAGACAGCTACAACGTAATAAAAGTTTCCGGAGAATTCAAATGAAACAGAATCATCAAATGTCCTTAAGGTTTTAATTTTGGAAAATGATTATTCTAGTATTTAATGCAGTCTATATGTGGGTATATTTTGTAACGGTTTAGGTGTATATAGTAGCTTTACAAATGAACCAGGACACGAGTGGACAGTCGTCTAAGGTGCCGCAATTCTCTGTGCAGGGTTGCGTCCCTTGGACATGCCGGAAATCCTGTGTTCGTGGGTTTGAATACCTGGCGGCGTGTCAGCTTGATGTTGGAGGAAGGCCCGAAGTGATTCGGGTCTCAGACGTTTACCACTTTGATGAAACCAACGAGCACGGGTATGGTGCTGACAAACCTAGGAACATAATCGGGGCAAACCGGGATTCGAACCCACGAACAAACGTTGCTGGCACGCCCAAGGGCCGCAACTCTGCACTGCAGATCGAATTACGGCCAGTTATACGACAGTCACTATACTGTGTCTGAGTGTGGCATCCGTGTTAAACTGTGGCATGGTATCTCAGCTGGCTAGCACTATAAAATCGTCATAAGTCCGGACAGGTACACACCCACACACGCACGCACGCATGCACACACGCACGCACGCACGCACGCACGCACGCACGCTTCGCTATACAGACCCGCCATAACAGGCGACTATGCTTGTCGTAAGATCGGGTGGTCAGGCTCGCTGACTTGGTAGATGCATGTCATCGATCCCAATTGCGTGGATCGATGATCATGATGTCAATCACTGGATTGTCTGGTCCAGACTCGATTATTTACAGACCGCCGTCATATAACTGGAATATTGGTGAGTGCGGCGTTAAACAACCAACCAACCAACTAACCAACGTCGCTATATAAGTGCAATAATCTTGAACGCGACGTTAAACCCGTCATCACCTCACGTCTTACAGAATTACGGGGAAGCAGATTGACATTTATTAGGCAAAAGATGAATTAACTTGTCAGGTATACGACCGGAAAAGTGTAGGCTACTCTTGGTGTTATGTAAGTGTCATTCATAAGACTGTATACTCCCCATGAGACGGAGACTGTGAAACAAAGGAGGACAGGTGTGGAATCCCGTGTTTTCGTCTTGTTGCCCTTCGGTCAAAAACAAAAATATTTTGAAAAGCGCGACAGTGAGACAACGCGAAAATGCGGGAATTGGCCATAATCTCGCGTTGTCGCGTTTTGGTTAATTTGATCAGTGTCTGTACGATGTCCATTCTAAGATTCCATACAAGTGAGATTTGTACGGAAACCTATTTGGGCCTTCAAAATAATAACATTATATTTTAAAGATTTATTATAAGTTACCTGAATTTTCGACAAAATCAGTTGATTCTATTTTGAAACTCAAACTCATACCTTTAAACATTATTATTTTGAATTATCAACTGGGAATGATGCGTTGTTAAGACCCAGAAGGACTGATTAAGGAATCTCATTTTAATTTTAAATGGTCATTATGTCAATCACTGGATTGTCAGGTTCAGACTCAATTATTTACAGACCGCCGTCATACATCTGGAATATTGCGGCGTTAAACGGTGTCATCCAAAAGATGTTAAAAGATGGTACTTGTTGTTACCCTGTCTGGCGCTCGGCATAAAGGGATAAAACAAGGTCTGGTGGGCTCGTAATCGGTATAACTCCGCACTAGTACAAGCAGCCACACACGTGTGCATGCCCATCGCTTGATTGTGAAAAATATTGAATCAGACTTAGAACCCACTTCACTCACCTCATGTGCCGTATGACCGCCCCCGTGGTCTAGTGGTAGAGCATCCGCCCGGAGAGTTGAAGGTCCGGGTTTCGTCATACCAAAAGACGTTAAAAGATGGTACTTGTTGTAACCCTGTCTGGCGCTCGACATTAAGGGGTTAAAACAAGGACTGGTCGGCTCGGAGTCAGTATGCTGTGTCTGAGTGGGGTATTCGTGTTAAACTGCAGCATGGTATCTCAGTGAGCTAGCACTATAAATCGGCATCAAGTACAAGCACACACACACACACACACACACACACACACACACACACACACACACACACAGACATGCAATAATCTTGGACGCAACGTCAAACACCATTTCACCTCACCTCACCTCTTGTACCGTGTAGAATACAGACGCCTGTTTACTATCGCTTTACTTTATCCAGGAGAGAGTATCATAGATGACCATCATATATTACAAACAATAACAGCGTACAAAGGTAATGGTTCTGAAACTGCCTCTACGTGTTCCTTCTTCATCCCGGATGTGCTGTCAGTTTGTTATAACAGGGAATCCATTGTCTTACTTCCCCAATTCTGCCTGAAACAGCATCATTAATCATTCTCGAGTTTCGAATTTAATTTGAACGAAGGCCCCATTGTTACGTGTTTGAAATGCCACAGGTGAGGTGCCAAGTACATACTGCCTCCATCCCACCTGTGCGGCCCCTCCCGAACCCCCCCGCGGGGAGAGTCTGGGGCAGATTGTAGCGACATTTGTCACGACTGAGAAAAAATTCAAAATATTTCATGTATCCGCTCATCCTTAATGTGTGGGTAACCTGTTCGTGCAACGCTATTCACGCGCATTTTCCTACATGACGCTGGGAAAACGAGGACTGGTGAAATATCATAATCGAATCTGAACCAGACAATCTTCGCAATTGGATAGGATGGCGTGCATCAACCGTAGAAGGTTTATATGCATAGCACCCGTGAAGATCCGGGTCAGAATTGGTCTTCAGTAACCCATGCTTGCCACAAGAGGCGGCTAACGGGATCGGGTGGTCAGACTCGCTGACTTGGTTAATGCATGTCCTCGTATCCCAATTGCGTGGATCGTTGCTCATGATATTAATCACTGGATTGTCTGGTCCAGACTCGATTATTTACAGACCGCCGTCATATAACTGTAATATTGCTGAGTGCGGCGTTAAACAACAAACCAACCAATTATTATTACTTTGATTTTAACAAAGATGTCTTTGTGCCCCATCTTGGCTGGAGTTGGTGCACCCTTGTGTAATGTAACAACGGTGCCATGCTTATTCCTTGTTACCTAGGTGAATACTGGGCCATCCTTACCAAATACTGCAGAATTCTTGGCACCTACTGCCAGGATTGTGCCAATATCCCAAACACAAACAAACAACGGTGTCGTGCTTCTTTAAATTTTGTTTATCTTTTCGATAGTATTTCAAACAAACTTGGTGAAATTATTTATGTATCGGAGTAATGACGAATCTAAACCATGCAATACTTAATCAGCTATATGAACAATGTCTGTTATCGGCTACACAAAAACAGATTAAAACAAAGCATATCCTGTTTTCTTTTGAAATATTTTGAACGTGTACCTATAGGTACCCATAGGTAGGTAGAAAACCTCGTGTCCTTTGGATATCAAATATCTACACGAGTCGATAAAAGTTTAAAACACTCCGAGGCTTGCTGACGAGGGTGAGTTTCTATCAATCGCTCAAAATTCTTCTTCTAACTTTTTCAGTTTCTGAACTGTATTAATCAGGCTAAGCGTAAAAGGTACTCCTAACCAATTTCAGTGCCAGAGAGATTAGTGATGTCATTTCAGGGTTAGAAACTAACAGTTTTTGTCTACTAGTCCTTACAATGATAACATATAGCAAAACCCTTAAAATTGGCCAATTTCTACTAGTCCTTAGGATACCTTTACTATTGGGCAGTTTGGTAAGGACTACAGTACTAGTACCAATTTCTAACGCTGCATTTGATTGTGACGTCACTGTGGTCTTCAAAGCATTGTGATGCAATTCCATTGCAGCTATACATTCTTGGAGAGATAAAGGGTATTGCATGTGACGAGTGAAATATCATGTTTCTCTCATCGAGTGATGAGGGGAAAGATGATATATGAGAAATATAAAGAAATATGATCACAAGACTCTTCTACACAGGATGGCGACCTTTGTGCCTCCCGTGTGCGACCAGAAACTTTGCCTGGTCGTCGTTGGAGGCTCAAAGGCAGAATGGTTGCCTAGGTCGTTCCAAGGTGGTACACAGGAGGTTCAGACATCGCCATGGACGCCATCGTCGCCATGAATTTTTTAACTTGTTCAAAACAGTCGCACAAAGGTCGCCGAGGAGGTTGGTTGCCCAAAGGTGGCTCAAAAGAGGCAGAATGGAGGCACAAGCATTGCCGTTGTTGCAGAATGAAAGCACAGCGGTGGCCCAATGGTCGCCATGTTCTGCTGAAATATTTTCCCGTCAATCTGGGCGATGCTTCTGCCTCCCTTGTGCCTCCTATGAGCGACCAACATCGTGCATTGAACGATGAGAGTGGCGACTGCGGTACCTCTATTCGGCGACCACCGCAACACTTGGGACACCATGGCAATGCTTCTGCATCTTTTCTGCCTCCTTTGAGCTACCTGTAGTGCCTCCTCAGCCTGCCTGAGGGCTTGCACCTGCAGTGTTTCAGTGTGGTTGCAGACGCTGAACAACTCGAGCAGTCACTGCTGAACAACTGCTGGAGCAGTTACATAGAAACATGATTTTCTGGGTTTAGGCGACCATTGAGCGTCCCGGCCAGTTTTTGATCGCTCAAAGGTGGCACAAAGGTCGCAGCCCTGTGTAATGGCGCCTTGTTTAAGTGGCGTAGCCACGAGTGAAAATATCTCCTTTTCCCCCGTCACGAAATGAGAGAAACGTGATATTTCAAGAGACACATGGGATACCCTATTTACTACATACTTTTTGTGTAGATGTCTACTGGAAAGTTAAATTAATTCATTACAAATGTAAAACATTAAAACGTAAATTCCCCCAACCTACAACACAGGGGCGGTTTATCACCCCTTGCAGTTGTGACTAAAAAATAAAATAGTTTCCTGTCTGCAAAATCTTAAGAAATACACACACAACAATATTTAGGGTCACGAAATTGCTGTATCATAAACATAGATATGATTATAGACAAAATCAGTTTTAACAAAAAATATTCTTGAAAACTACTAGACTGTGTTGGAGGAGAAAGAATACACGCTGGTCAAATAAAAATGGCTCTATGCGAAAACAACAGTCTCAACTGACGAGTTAAATGAGAAATTGACAGTTTATAACGAAACATTTTCAAGAAAATAACCAACGGCATGAAGCTATATTAACTCCATAAATGACCACCTGTCATTATTTTGCCTAGTCCATGTGGAACTATCGTATAAAGGACGCCAACCGTTTGTGCACGTGCCAGACACTACGATAAAGGGAGACAATTTGAGGGGAGGTCACTCTTGTATGACAATAGTTCCGTCAAAGGGTTATGTTCACAGCAGTGAAATATCAAGTGATATGTTCACTGCAGTAAAATGTCAAGTGTTATGTTCACTACAATGAAAAATCACTTTTCCCCAAGTTCGGAAAACTCAATCTTTCACACTGAAGTATAATAAATCGCTTGATCTCACCCAAGCAATATCTCCTATGGAGGGCAGCTTTGGGTAACCATATAGTTAAAGAAAGAGAGTGTTCAAACCCTGGTTTAATCCAGACGATGCAATCAATCAGCATCACGTCACCGACACCTTCGTGGACAGACTGGCGTTCATAGTTACAGGAGTCAAAGTCCTCACTAGCAGCAGTCCATTAAAGAGGGATCCAAAAACTGCTACCTCCAGAAAAGTGTTCTCCGTTATTAATACCAAGCTTCATTCAGCCGATCTGACAGAGGGGGGTATATCTATCAATATCTTCTCTTTGATCTGTCATTCCCACATTTTGCTTTATTGGACGTCTTTGAGCAAGGTCAAAGACAGCACAAGATCGTCATTTGTCTTCTTACTATCTCCGGGCGTTTTCCTACCATAGTACCTTGTATACCTAGAGTGTAAATGGGAACGTTCACCGTCTCGCCACGGATTAATATTAACTATTATTACTTGTCTCTATGATTAATAAAGATATACAAGTTCATTCAGAATTAAAGGTGTCGTGGTAAATGACAATGGGATATTATTTATGTATATGTATACATAAATATACAGGAATACAGGTAAGCTATTCGTTCGTTTGTTTGTTGTTTAACGATGCACACAGTATGTGTAATATTCCAGCTATATGACGGCGGTCTCCACACTGATTTTCAATGCAATGATCCATTTATATAATCTTCACCAATATTTGGTAAGACTTCCGCCCGTAATCAATTTCGCTGGTTGATTGTTTTAAAGATAGACTCACCCGCGAAGATCCGGGGTAGAATAGGTCTTCAGCAACCCATGCTTGCCGTAAAAGGTGACTATGCTTGTCGTAAGAGGCGACTAACAGGATCGGGTGGTTGATGTATGTCATCGTATCCCAATTGCGTGGATCGATGCTCATGGTATGAATCACTGGATTGTCTGGTCCAGGCTCGATTATTTACCGACCGTCGTCATATAGCTGTAATATTGCTGAGTGCGGCGTTAAACAACAAAGAAACAAAAAAGATAGACTACATGAGTGTCAATTTCAAAACCTCCGCTGTCATTCCCTGTCACCACGTGAATTTCGTGCAGTACGTGCACTACAGTCACTCCAACTCACGACAAACGGGACAGCATACGGTGAGGCGGTCTGAGCGCGGTTATTACATTTGGACCAACTGTAGGTCTGACAGGCGTAACGTCTGAGTATATCAGAGGTAAATTCGGATTTTGACAAGGAATTCACGAATGTCATTTCCAGATTACGTTTGTCGGGTACAGGGTACAATTCTCCCCCTCGCAACAACCACGGGAAATGTTCACTGTATGCACTGAAATGTCATTTCCATCATTTCAGGCCTGACATCGTGGGAAATGGTGGTTTATAGCTGATACGGTATTTGTGCTATATACTATAGAACTATATCTATGTCTGACAAAGATGGTGAAAACATGTAACTGACATCTTCTTTAGATTCCAGTAATTCTTTGTTTTAAAAGGTTATATTTAGATTAAACAAACACAGGTCGTAGCATAAAACTTTACATATATTTAACCAAACAAACATTCTTTTCTTGTTAAATATACATGTTCTGTGAAGCTGAACATTTTCTCAAATAGTCAGTTTGCATACGTTTAACAACTGGCACGGGTATGGTAACGACAGATCAAGGATCATTAATAGAACAAATTTTGGATTCGAATTGGGTTCGGATTTTGGTCACCGGACCCTGAAGCAACGTCCCGTTGCGAGTCAGATCAGTGTGTCATTTGTGCATTCTCGCAATGCAACTCTGGTGTTAGTTGGTGGTGGTTTGTTTTTTAACGCCGCACTCTCCAATATTCCAGCTCTTTGACGGCGGTCTGTAAATAATCGAGTCTGGACCAGACAATCCGGTGATTAATATCATGAGCATCGATCCACGCAATTGGGATCGATGGCATGCATCAACCAAGCCAGCGAGCCTGACCACCCGATCCCATTAGTCGCCTTTTACGACAAGTACAGTCACCTTTTACGACAAGCATGGGTTGCTGAAGACCTATTCTACCCCGGCTCCATTGCAAATATATATATAGCTATGTTATAGTGTAATTCAGAATAATAGTACATAAATGTCCATTAATTAATCAAAGAATCTATTACTGCGAATAAAAAATTGCGTTTTCTTTTGAACGCCGTATGCACCGATATTACACCTAATATCGGAAACAATCTTTCAGAACGAGCCAAACTGGATTATTTACCAGTACGAATACGAAAGCATATCTTGCCCTCGTTCAAGATATAACACAAACGATACTGACTTCACTCTCAGCGTTCATTGTTCCACTGCGTGTGTGTAGTTCGGTATTGCCTCGCCCAGCTGATTGAGTGGCAGTGGATGTATCTTTCAATCACACCTGACAGGTGCGCGACACACAGTACTTACAGAATAGTGTTATATTCAGTAGACTTATGTAGGCCACGCGCATATGTACGACCCGATCAGTATAGTGTTGTATTGGATACGGGCCAAGAGTGACCAGGCAGTTCCGTGTCATAATTGATTTGGGATTATTAACTGTCATTTTCGATCCATAACAACCAGTCATTCATTTACAAGCAATACTCACTACTAGTAATAGTACGCTTTTTTTAATCAATCTAATAAAATATATGTTTGAAATAATATTGCAATATGTAAACTTTTATCATAACACGCACTTATTTTACAGTTATTTTAATACTTTACGATTCAATTTGATACGTGGCTGACTTCCGTTTAAAAAAACAAAATAGATATTTCTTAATAATTTATATTTATCTGATAAATGATGAACATTTACTGATGTGCGGCGTAAATAAACAAACAAAACGTATTTTTTGTGCAAAATTGTGTGCGTGGCGCGAACACTTTATGTTATTCTAACATCTCGTCTCTGAATTGAACATGTTTTACAGAAAAAAACAGTTCTTAAATTATAGTTATAAAATAATATAAAAAGGAGCCCGGAGATTTTCTTCATACTACAGTAATCTAGACTTGCCAAACATTATAGACTTGCATGGGCTGTATTGGATATATTTGTTTCAGAGTCTGTATGGCAGACTAACCTGATGTCATCACTGATTTTCAGTGATCCATCCCCGCTGCCTTTGACGCCCAATGGAATGTTTCGGTGGTAATCGAGACTGGTTACTCTCTGGCATTGACGTTTTATATTTTCCACTTTGGGATAAAGCGAATGAAGATGGGGGTGTTTAAACATTGTACATAGAGGACGAGGAGTCACAGGTACGTGTGGCCAGAACAGTTAGCGTCAACTTACACGGTGGATCAGATGCCCGTGTAAACCATTAAATGTGAACTGATATTAAAGTTAAGTGGTCAAAATACTTGGAATGGAACTTGAAGTCACAAATTAAAAAAAAACACATAATGAAACAAAACCACGGAGAAACATGGTATCGGTAACCAATAGGGACAAGGGTGAGTGAGTGTGGTTTTACGCCGCTTTTAGCATTAATCCAGCAATATCACGGCGGGAGACACAAGAAATGGGCTTTACACATTGTACCCATGTGGGGAATCGAACCCGGGTCTTCGGCGTGACGAGCGAACGCTTCAACCACTAGGCTACCCGACCGCCCCTGGACGACAAGAGACACTGGTCATTACATTAGAGGACCAAGTATTGACCAAACACAATTATGAAAAAAACATATACCAACTTACGGCATGTATTCTCTTTAACCACATGCGCTTTCCAAATCAAGATATTAAACCCCCAAAAATAATACTAACTTAAAAAACTTAATGCCTTCATTTAAAAACGCTCATGGACAAAAATGAATGAAAAGTGACTCTTGGTATGGCGAAGTTTCAGTGCTACATTCCAGAGTCAGGTAACTTTGATAAATGGCATTACGTGACCCAATAACCCCATAGCAGAACACACAACAATCAATAAGTACATTGACTTACTTTACTTGTGGATTTCAGTTGATGGTGGCTTGCCGGACCAGTATAAAGCTCCCGTCCGAAACTTGGCGAAATTATTCAAAATTGACGTCAAGAAGAACGAACAATGAGGATCGACAAAACCTCATGACGATAAAATCAGACACTTGAAGAGTTATTCGGGCCTTCCCTGGCGTCATAAATAACAGGTATAAGAAACTCCCGTCATACTTGTCAGTCAACTGTCACGGGGGTGCTTTCTTCAATAGGCTTTCCTACACAGGCGCGCTTTGGCGGCTTTTCGCGACTCGTCTCATTTGCATAATGTCACAAATTGATTTTTCCTTGACGTACTTTCCATGCATATTGCGGCGTTTGATTTTAGGTTTTCCAACTAAAACTATCAAATTTGACATATTTGACAATTTGCACATTTTGAGTGAGTGAGGAATTTGGGCAGATTTCTTAGTCATGACAGTTTTGAATATTTGACAACACCCAGCGACAACACGGATGCTATACTTTTGGTTTTGAAAGAATGGCGACTTCATGTGTCTGTTTTTAAAAAGTAAAATATAAGATTTTAATAGCGACTTTATTCATTTGATTTTTTAAAAATTTTTCATACATATATATATATATATATATATAAGATTTTAATAGCGACTTTATTTACTTGTTTTTTTTTATTTTTTCATAAATATATATTCATATATACCTATATTTTAAAACAAATTGTTTCGCATTTTTAACAAACTCTTCTCATTGACGACCGATTGGATAGGATTTTGTCAAGCAAACAATAAGTGTATATTTCAAATATGTTTACATTTATTTCAATTGCAGCAGCACTATATATTAAAGTGCAGGGTTTTCGATTGCCCGGCATCTGCGTCAATCGAACGGTGACAGTTTAACAACATGCCAAGATTAACAGAAGTACAAAGAAACAACGTCATAGGCCGCTTGCAGGCAGGGGAATCCCGATCAGCTGTCGCCAGGGTTCCCCATGTAGCGCCCAGCACCATCACAATGCTATGGGATCGGTTTCAACAGCATGGGTCAAAACGTGATCAACCAAAGTCGGGACGACCAAGAGTAAATACCCCCGCTCAAGATCGCTATATCCGACTGCGCCACCTACGTGAGAGGACGATCACAGCCACCTCAACCGCATCCCAAATACCCGGACTCCGCAGATTCTCCGACGAAACGGTTTAAGAGCAGCAGGTCTACGAGCAAGAAGTCCTGTTCCACGCGTCATATTGAGTCGACAACATCGTCAACAACGACTGCATGAGTGTCGACAACATAGGGTGTGGCCTCAACTGCGATGGAGAGATGTCTGGTTCAGCGACGAATCAAGATTTCTGCTTGAGTCAACAGACGTCGGGGAGAACGTTACGCCGGAAACTGTGGACAGGTTTGGTGGGGGTAGCGTTATGATGTGGGCGGTTATTTCTCATCATGGCAGGACAGGTTTGGTCCATATCCAGGGCAACATCATCGAAATTCTCCTACCACACGTCCTCCCAATTGCAGCCAATGGCAACGGTGTATTCCAGCAGGACAACACTCGACCGCCTACAGCACTGATCACAAGAGCCTATCCATGAAACAACGTTGATGTTCTCCCCTGGCCCTAGAGATCCCCGGATTTGAATCCGATAGAGCACCTGTGGGATGAATTTGAAAGACAGCTGCACCGACGCCAACCACAGCCCCAGACGTTGCAGCAGTCGGCTTTTGCGTTGCAGGCCGAGTGGGCTACCATTCCCCAGGATGTGATTCGCATACTCGTCTCTTCCATGGGCAGGAGATTTCAGACCGCTTTCGATTCCAACGGGGGACATACACGTTATTGATTGTATCTGACCTTCACCTTGGACTTTTCCTCTGACCATAACTGAGATGACTACAATCACCAAATGTTCTCTCCACAACATTTTGGCTCAATGCCTCATACGGTTCCTCGTATAAATAATTTTTCCTACCTCAAACAGATCTGTCTTTGCGTTTCTTTTTTGAAGAGTATATATCATGATTCTGTAACTAAAACCAATAGGCAGTGATATGAATATGTTACAGGAAATATGTTTAATCAGGGAATTTGTGTATTCCCTGAAATATTCAGGGAATATATTTAATGTCTGATTCACTCAGGGAATATACATAATCCCTAATTTGTTCAGGTATTATACATATTCCCTGATTTAACATCAAGTTTGTTAGACATATTCCCTGAAATTACTTTTGAGGCTCTCAAACTTGATAAACAAATCGAGAAGACAAAGTCCAGAGTGACAATGGATCTGAGTTTACTGCCAAAGTTATCAGTGAATTGAAGCAGTTGTGGCCTGATCTTGTGATTGTCAATGGCAAGCCAAGACATCCCCAGAGTCAGGGCTCCGTCGAGAGAGCAAACTGTGACACCAATGACATGTTAGTTGCATGGTTGGAAGATAATAACACTAGTGATTGGACTGTAGGACTTAAGTTTGTTCAATTCCAAACGAGCTGCAGTCATCACACCGGCATCAAGTGTTCCCCATTTGTTGCACTTTAAGGAACCAATGGGAGAGTTGGTTTGACATCCTCAAGTCTGCCTCACGAAGTTATCACACAACTTCAGAGTGAAGATGACCTTCTGGCAGTGCTTGCCGCACCTACAACTGAAGAGTCACGCGAGACTGAGCCAACCGAACCACCCCTCAAATCAGTGTCTCATCTGTTGAGTCAAGTGAAAGCCCCCAGAGTCATTCAGAGTAAATCTGTGCCTTCTGACATAGAAGAATCTGTGAACACTCCTGATTCCCTGATCAAATCGACCGCCTCCGTGGTCTAATGGTAGAACGTTCGCCCGGAGAGCGAAAGGTCCGGGGTTCGATCCCCGGCCGCGTCATACCAAAAGACGTTAACAGATGGTACTTGTTGTTACCCTGTCTGGCGCTCGGCATTAAGGGGCTCAAACAAGGACTGGTCGGCTCGGAGTCTGCATACTGTGTCTGAGTGGGGTATTCATGTTAAACTGCGGCATGGTATCTCAGTGTGCTAGCACTATAAATCGGCATCAGTCCGGACTAGTACAAGCAGCCACACAAACAAACACACGTACATGCACGTCGCTATATAAGTGCAATAAACTTGGACGCGACGTTAAACCCAATTTCACCTCACCTCACCCATGTTGATCGTGGCCGCTCGATCCAAGAAATAGCATGTGTTGTGATTGAATGCAGTTACAATGCATTGTACACAATAGCTGTGAAAGGTGGCATACCGAATAGGAAGTTCTCTCGTAACCAGTTTGATGTTTGTGCTACAGCATTGTACTCAACCTATGATTGTATGTTCGAATCCCGGTTCTAGGGGGAGATGACGTTTGACCCTAAGGGTTGCGGCTGACGTATGCGGCTAGGAAATGACCTAGATTGGTAATGGGCACCTCAGCATGGAGAAGAGCCTCCCTTTTACAGACACTGTCGTTTTAGTGCGGGTACGTCATCGTCTATTTTGATATTGGTATAAGTTTTAATATCTCTTCGTTGTCGTGGGACATGATAATTGGCGTGAGACCGGCTATATAGACACGAATAATGTAACCAGGGAATTTTTATAATTTCGTCTTATTTCATCATCATAAAACGTTTTCGGAATTAATTGTAAGGCAACTGTCTTGAGGGCATGTAATCCATTCGTGACCACACGTGTCATTTCGGCGCAAGGTGAATGTTTGGCACGCATCGCGTTGCGGTTACGGAAAGCGTCGAGTGGTGACGAATACTCACGATGGCCTGGGGCTTGAAATCAGCTCTCTTGGGATGGTCATTGTCTGTGACATCCGGACATCACCGAGGGCCTAAGTATACACCTGTCAATCTGAATGAAAGTCTTGCCCCACCTACAAACTCGTTGTTGATGTTCCCGTATTGTATGGACTGTTTCCATGTTAGTTGTAACAGGCATACGAGCGTGAAACCTTGATGGTTCCTGCAGTTAGATATTTGAACAATAGTAACTGTTCAAGTAGAGTCATGTGGACATTATCATGAACATAATTAGACCAAGTGTTGTATCTCACAGAGGTGGTGATGACGTATGCCCCATGGGGTGATGATGACGTTTGTGTCTGGGAGTGATGATGACGTTTGTGTCTAAGGGTAATGATGACGTGTATGTCTTGAAGTGATGATAAAGTATCTGTTTAGAGATGGGGACGATGTATGGGTCTCGGGGTGATGATAGCGTTTTTCGTGGGATGATGAAATGTGCTTTGGGGTGATGATAGCGTATGTCTGGGGGTGATGAGGACATGTGTGTCTTAGGGGTGATGATAGCGTGTGTCTTGGGGTGATGAGGACATGTGTGTCTTAGGGGTGATGATAGCGTGTGTCTTGGGGTGATGAGGACATGTGTGTCTAAGGGGTGATGATAGCGTATTTCTTGGGGTGATGAGGACATATGTGTCTTAGGGGTGATGATAGCGTGTGTCTTGGGGTGATGAGGACATATGTGTCTAGGGGTGATGATAGCGTGTGTCTAGGGAGATGATGAAATGTGCTTAGGGGTGATGATAGCGTATGTCTGGGGTTGATGAGGACATATATTTCTTAGGGCTGATGATAGCGTTTGTCAGGGGGTGATGAGGACATATGTGTCTGGGAGTGATGATAGCGTGTGTGTCTAGGGGTGATGATAGCGTATCTCTTGGGGTGATGAGGAAATATGTGTCTGGGGTGTGATGATAGCGTGTGTGTCTAGGGGTGATGAAAGCGTATGTCTGGGGGTGATGAGGACATATGTGTCTGGGAGTGATGATAGCGTGTGTGTCTAGGGGTGATGATAGCGTATGTCTGGGGGGTGACGATGACGTTTGTGTCTACGGGTAAGGATGATACATGTCTACGAGTGATAATGAAGCATGTTTCCAGGGATGGGGATAATGTATGTGTCTAGGAGTGATGAGTGATGATGTAGTAGATGATGATGTGTCTAGAGGTGATGATAGCGTATGTGTTTAGGGGTGGTGATAGCGTATGTCTGGGGGGTGATGAGGACATATGTGTCTAGGAGTGAGGATGGCGTATTTGATCGGGGGGTGACGATGACGTTTGTGTCTACAGGTAATGATGATACATGTCTACGAGTGATAATGAAGCATGTTTCCAGGGATGGGGATAATGTATGTGTCTAGGAGTGATGAGTGATGATGTAGTAGATGATGATGTGTCTAGAGGTGATGACAGCGTATGTGTTTAGGGGTGGTGATGAAATATGTGTCTGGGGATGATGAAGTATGTGTCTATAGGTTAAGATGAAGTATGTATCTATGGGTGATGATGAAGTATGTATCTTGGGGTTATGATGAAGTATGTATCTTGGGGTTATGATGAAGTATGTATCTAGGGGTGATGATGAAGTATGTATCTAGGACTGTTGATGAAGTATGTGTCTATGGGTTATGATGAAGCATGTATCTAGGGGTGATGATGAAGTATGTATCCTGGGGTGATGATGAAGTATGTATCTAGGGGTGATGATGAAGTATGTTTCTTGGGGTTATGATGAAGCATGCATCTAGGGGTGATGATGAAGTATGTATCTAGGGGTGATGATGAAGTATGTATCTAGGGGTGATGAAGAAGCATGTATTTAGGGGTAATGATGACGTAAGTATCTTGGGATGGTGATGAATATGAGTCTAGGGGTGATGATAGTGAATGTATTTATGGCTGATGGCAGCGTTTGCGTTTAGAGGTGATGATGAAGTATGTCTGTTGGTGATGATGGCGTATGTGTTTAGGGTGATGATAAAGTATGTGTCTAGGAGTGATGATGGAGTGCCTTTCCGGGTGATGATAACGTACGCAGCTTTTCATGGGTTAAAATCAACTAAGATGATCTTGATAGATCTTGCCAGGTATTCTAGTTGTGTTTTGTAAACCTTTGTAGAACATTTCGCTACTTTTCCTGTTCGTGTTTGTAGGACACAGCCATGCTCCAGGCGATTGTAAAAGACTCCGTGCAGATAGACACGTCAGTGGATCCGCCCAGTTGATTCGGACAACAGTCTGTCAACACAGGCATCACCGACAGGTCATAATGTTGCAGTTATGTTATTTCGTATATTTAAACGGCCTGTCGTTCCGGGTCAAGGTGACACGCCGTGATACAAGTGTCTACTGTTAAAAGCGGCGCTGAACCCACCTCACTCACTCTTGTATCCGTGAAGATCCAGGCTAGAATTGATCTTCACCAACCCATGCTTGTCGTAAGAGAAGACTAACGGGATCGGGTGGTTAGGCTAGGTGATTTGGTTGATGCATGTCATCATATCCAAGTTGCGTAGATCGATGCTCATGATGTCAATCACTGGATTATCTGGTCCAGACTCGATTATTTTACAGATCGCCGTCATACAGCTGAAATATTGGTAGTGCGGCGTTAAATAACAAACAAGACAAACACTCGAATTTCATAGCCAACATGGGAAAAAGATGTATATAGTTTACGAACGCTTCTGGAATAGTTGATTTTGCACAGCCAACATTATTGATCAGTGAGTGAGTCAGGTTTATAGCCGCTTTGAAAACAATATTCCAGTTATGTCACACCTTCCCGAGACAGCCGTGTTCATTAGCCTACACCAAAGCTTAATTTCTAGGCTTTGATAAATAGGCAAGTGAATCCCCTTGCCTCGGGAAAATGGTTACATCACGGCGTGTCAGCTAAATGTGGGAGGAAATCCCGAAGTGATGCAGGTCTTAGACGTTCACCACTTTGGTGAAACCCACGAGCCCATTGGGTATGGTGCTAACAATCCTAGAAACATAATCGAGGCGAACCGGTATTTGAAACCACGTTCATGGGCTTCTGGCGTGCCCGAGGGAGGTGACACCAAACTGCGAATTGCAGAGACGTTGACATCCTCTATATTTCCATTTAACCTACACTAACCCCTAGATCCATTCACAGACGGGTATGGTGCTGACAAACCTAGAAACGTACCCGGGATTCGAAATCACAATCAAAGGTTTCTGACACGTCCAAGGCACAGTGAATTGCGGCGCCTTAGACGACTGGGTCACCCGTCCCCCCTGAACATAATCTCTAAATTTGACTGCTTGACAACGGTATAAGGATCTATTCTAAAACGTCGCTATAACAGTATTACAAAGAAGCTGTCGTCCGTCAACTTCTGACAAATGCCAATCAAACAATATAAACCCATTCGTTTTGAAATGTCAAGCCCAATTCCCCAATTACCCTGGGAATTTCATACTGGTAACCCTGGCAACCGTAAAATACAAGCAACAAATTCCAGATCAAATGTTTACGAATCATCTCTACATAGCGGTGGTGTATATGATATATACAGTGTACTTTACTAAGTAATGATATTTGTTTAATTGTTTGTTGTTTAACGCCGCACTCAGCAATATTCAAGCTATATGACCGAGGTCTGTAAATAATCGAGTCTGGACCAGACAATCCAGTGATTGACATCATGAACATCGATCTTCGTAATTTGGATAGATGATATGCATCAAGTCAGCGACAAGCATAGTCGCCTTTTACGGCAAGCATGGTTTGCTGAAGACCTCTTTTAACCTGGATCTTCACGGGTCCCAAGTAATGATACTATACCTGCATATCGGATTGAATATAAATATGATCAATCGTGAAACAACTTTCACAGGACTTGACCAAATGACCCTAGTTTCATTGTCCAGGATTCCGCTATTACATATTTCATGAACCTTGCGGTCGTATCATGAAGAACTGATGGTGGAAGACAATGTTACAACCATGTCTACTTTTTAAAAATGGCTGTGTATAAAGTGAGTAGTACTCCAATTCTTGCTGAACTGTTTCTTTATGAATATGAGTCGGAATTTCTGCTCGGATTGGCAAAGTCTAAACACGGTAATTGTCCAAGAGGTGAGGTGAGGTGAAACAGGGTTTAACGTCGCGTCCAAGAATATTGCGCTTATATAGCGACGTGCAGGCACGTGTTTGTGTGGCTGCTTGTACTAGTCCGTACTGATGCCGATTTATAGTGCTAGCACACTGAGATATCATGCCGCAGTTTAACATGAATACCCCACTCAGACACAGTATACTGACTCCGAGCCGACCAGTCCTTGTTTTAGCCCTTTAATGCAGGGTAACAACAAGTACCATATTTAAACGTCCCTTGGTATGAGGCGGCCGGGGATCGAACCCCGGACCTTCCGCTCTCCGGGCGGACGCTCTACCACTAGACCACGGAAGCAGTCTTAATTAACCAAAAAGTTTAACTTTAGCTTCAGGTATATCGACGGCGTTCGATAACTACCAAATAGCCAATTTCCATCCACTGGTTTACCCACCTGATCTAGACATAAAGGAGACCAGTGAGACCGCCTAATCTGTTTCATATTTAAATCCATGCATAAACATTCTGAGTGATAAAACCCTCTCCACAAGACTGTATGGCAGGGGCGATGTTTTCAACTTTCCAATAGTCAACTTTCCCCTTGTTGCAATATTCCTGCAACTCCAGACTTTCGTGTTTACATTTCACAACTTTTAAGGTACAATCGGGCATGCTCTTTCTACCAAGATTTCCAGGAACGTCAAACAACTCTTGCTCAGACGTTGTTGATCTGGAAAAAGTATCGCCATGGAAGAGCAATTCATCATCAGCTGAGCGTTATGAATCACGTGTTTCAGCACTTTGTGGTTAATCATACTGCCGTGTTTACATAAAGGGAAGAATGTTTGATGAATGAACGATTGAATGAACGAAGGGATGAATGAACTCCCGCCTGTATTCGAATGAGACAAACTCCCGGCTCGTATATGAGATAGGACGAACTCTCGCCAAGATAAAGATGAGACAACATCAAGGCTAGTACATAGGTAAGACAAACTCCCGGCTAGAATAAACGTAAAACAAACTCCGGTCTAGCGTACAGGTAAGACAAATTTTCGCCTCGTCTTCTATACAGGTGATACAAACTCTCGTCTTCTAGACAGGTTAAACAAACTCCGGTCTAGTGTAAAGGTAAGACCAATTCTCGTCTTCAATACAGGTAAGACAAACTCTCGTCTTCTAGACAGGTAAAACAAACTCCGGTCTAGTGTAAAGGTAAGACCAATTCTCGTCTTCAATACAGGTAAGACAAACTCTCGTCTTCTAGACAGGTAAAACAAACTCCGGTCTAGTGTAAAGGTAAGACCAATTCTCGTCTTCAATACAGGTAAGACAAACTCTCGTCTTCTAGACAGGTAAAACAAACTCCGGTCTAGTGTAAAGGTAAGACCAATTCTCGTCTTCAATACAGGTAAGACAAACTCTCGTCTTCTAGACAGGTAAAACAAACTCCGGTCTAGTGTAAAGGTAAGACCAATTCTCGTCTTCAATACAGCTGAGACCAACTCACGTCTAGTATACACACAGGTGACACAAAGTCTCCTCAATAATACGGTTAAGACAAACTCTCGGCTAGTATACAAACAGGTGACACAAAGTCTCCTCAATAATACGGTTAAGACAAACTCTCGGCTAGTATACAGGTAAAACAATGGCACATGAGAGGGGATTCTGGTGGATTTGTCTCGGTTGACCTCCTAACCTAGAGTGGCAGGTATGACGGCACTGTACCTGGCTGCCTGCTATTTATCATCCCGGTCCACACGAGGCTTATCCCTCACACTTAGTGGTCTTCAAGAGTGAAATATGGAGGGATATATTTAGTCGGATTGGGCATGTCCCGCGTCAACTTTGATGACATGCACTGATCAGATTGATATGGGTTTCTCTGGACAATCACAGAACACCGTTCACGCAGTGCAGGTTTGTTTGTTGTTCAGTCAGCACAGCTTCCCGAGGCAAGAGCGTTAACTGACTATAAAAGTTCAGTTTCCATCCTTGCCCAACTAGGCTCGTATTATGGAGTTACATTTTGGCTGGACTAACGAGTCTATGCGTAGTCCAATCAAAATCTCGCAACGAAATCGAAATCCGGTTCGTAAACTGTCGTGCAGATTCGCAAAGCATGTGCACCGCCAACTCATTGTCAACAGATATTTTCCAAACCTTTTCATGTTTTTAATCAAGGTGTAAGACCCGTTTTATCACAATAAAGATCTTGATTATCGATCACATCGTCTTGACTGTAAGCCGCCATTTTGTTTGAAACAAATGCGAGTGATGGAATCGGATTGGTCAATAGGAGAGGCTCAGAAGGGACATAACTCATCATAACCACTGGTGGGGCTACGATCGAGCCCAGGAATTCCAGCCTTGTTCGGCAGGGGTGGAAACTTGACTTTTAAAGTCAGTTAACTCTCTTACCTCGGGAAGATGCAGTCAGCAATATCAATATCGCCGTTGTCTGTTGAGTTTAGACAAGACAAACCAGTGATTTGGCTTATGAGCAACTACATGTACCCAATCTCTAGGACATGTGTGACTTGTGGACAGGTACCTAGTCTCTAGGACACACATCACTTGTGGACAGATACCCAGTCTCTAGGACACACATCACTCTGTGGACAGGTACCCAGTCTCTAGGACACACATCACTTGTGGACAGATACCCAGTCTCTAGGACACACATCACTCTGTGGACAGGTGCCCAGTCTCTAGGACACACATCACTTGTGGACAGAT
The DNA here is from genome assembly GCF_022045235.1 of Haliotis cracherodii. Classification (NCBI taxonomy): domain Eukaryota; kingdom Metazoa; phylum Mollusca; class Gastropoda; order Lepetellida; family Haliotidae; genus Haliotis; species Haliotis cracherodii. Next base: position 28,714,845 of record NW_027266330.1, on the reverse strand, counting down.
ACCCAGTCTCTAGGACACACATCACTTGTGGACAGATACCCAGTCTCTAGGACACACATCACTTGTGGGCAGGTGCCCAGTCTCTAGGACACACATCACTCTGTGGACAGGTGCCCAGTCTCTAGGACACATATCACTCTGTGGACAGGTACGCAGTCTCTAGGACACACATCACTTGTGAGCAGGTACCCGGTCTCTAGGACACACATCACTTGTGGACAGGTACCTAGTCTCTAGGACACACATCACTCTGTGGACAGGTACCCAGTCTCTAGGACACACATCACTTGTGGACTGATACCCAGTCTCTAGGACACACATCACTCTGTGGACAGGTGCCCAGTCTCTAGGACACACATCACTTGTGGACAGATACCCAGTCTCTAGGACACACATCACTTGTGGACAGATACCCAGTCTCTAGGACACACATCACTTGTGGGCAGGTGCCCAGTCTCTAGGACACACATCACTCTGTGGACAGGTGCCCAGTCTCTAGGACACACATCACTCTGTGGACAGGTACCCAGTCTCTAGGACACACATCACTTGTGGGCAGGTACCCAGTCTCTAGGACACACATCACTTGTGGGCAGGTATCCAGTCTCTAGGACACACATCACTCTGTGGACAGGTGCCCAGTCTCTAGGACACACATCACTTGTGGACAGATACCCAGTCTCTAGGACACACATCACTTGTGGACAGATACCCGGTCTCTAGGACACACATCACTTGTGGACAGGTACCTAGTCTCTAGGACACACATCACTCTGTGGACAGGTACCCAGTCTCTAGGACACACATCACTTGTGGACAGGTACCCAGTCTCTAGGACACACATCACTCTGTGGACAGGTACCCAGTCTCTAGGACACACATCACTTGTGGGCAGGTACCCAGTCTCTAGGACACACATCACTTGTGGACAGGTACCCGGTCTCTAGGACACACATCACTTGTGGACAGGTACCAGGTGTGGAGGAAACGCGTGACTTGTGGACAGGGGCCTACTACATAGGACACACCCAGTAACTAGAGCATATGCGACCCTGTATCTTGGACATGTTTGACAATGTACTCTGTTTGTAGAATGGTACCTACTACAGTAAACTACGGTTATAACGAACTCAAAGGGACCACTTATTTTTGTTCGTTATAACCGTAGTTCGTTTTAAGCATATATACAGCATATATACAACAAATGGCCGGGAATAAAAAATAGGTTCGTTATATCAGTCAGTTCGTTATAAGCATGTTCGTTATAACCGTAGTTTACTGTATATTGGACACATGGGACTTGTGGACAGGTACCTTGTCTCTAGGGCACACCGAACTGGACAGGTTCTTCTTCGTCCAAAACACGTGGGTTATTGTGAATTGTGAAGATGTTCGTATGTACTTTAGGTGAAAGCTATAACAATCAAAAAGTTTAGGCCATGTTTTTTGGCAACCACTACACATGCAAGAGCACTGTTTTATCTGTCAGTTGGCAGACAGCCTAAAAAGTCAATGAAGGGCCCATAAAATATGACTTTGGATGTCATGAGATTGTGCAGGTTTGACAAAGAAGGGGAAGAAAATGAAAGAAAGAGGGGGAAGAAAATGAAAGAAAAAGGCAAGTGGAGGAACGATAAAAGAAAAGGCAAAGATACCGAGTACATTGTTTAGATGAATTTGTAAGGCGATAATCTGGGTTAGAATTGGTCTTTAGCAACCCATGCTTGTCGAAGAGGTGACTAACTGTATTAGGTTGTCAGGTTCGCTGACTCGGCTAATCCATGTCATCGTATTGAGTAGATTGATCCTCGTGATGTCAGTCACTGGATTGTTTGGTCCAGACTTGATCATTGGTTGGTTGGTATATGACGGCGGTCTGTAAATAATCGAGTCTGGACCAGACAATCCAGTGATTGATGCCATGAGCATCGATCCACGCAATTGGGATCGATGACATGTTTCAATCAAGTCAGCGAGCCTGACCACCCGATCCCGTTAGACGCCTCTTACGACACGCATAGTCGCCTTGATTATTAATATAAGCTAGAATACTGTTGAGTGCCGAGTTAAAAACAAACACAGAGAGACAAAGATTTGGGAGAGACTTCAGTTGAAATGTGTTTGTTGCGTAACACTGCATTCAGCAATATTCCAACCGGATGGGACCGCCTCCGTGGTCTAGTGGTAGAGCGTCCGCCCGGAGTGCGGAAGGTCCGGGGCTCGATCCCCGGCCGCGTCATACCAAAAGACGTTAAAAGATGGTACTTGTTTTTACCCTGTCTGGCACTCGGCATTAAGGGGTTAAAGCAAGGACAGGTCGGCTCGGAGTCAGTATACTGTGTCTGAGTGGGGTATTCATGTTAAACTGCGGCATGGTATCTCAGTGGGCTTGCACTATAAATCGGCATCAGTCCGGACTAGTACAAGCAGCCACACACACACACACAGACACACGTGCATGCACGTCGCTATATAGGTGCAATAATCTTGGACGCGACGTTAAACCCAATTTCACCTCACCTCCCTCCAACCTGATGGCAACGACCTGTAAATCATCAAACCGTGATCAGACAATCCAGTAAATGATATTATGAGCAACGACCGACACCCATCCAAGCCATCGAGTATGACCACTAGTAGTTGGCCACCCGATCCATTTGGTCACCTCGTGTGGCCGGTGTAACGGGTTTGGGGGTGGGAAACGTGGTTGTCGGGGTGTTTGATGACCCATTACACCCGCCAGTTCAAAAGAGATAGACCTATTGTTAAAAACAATTTAGAAGGAAACAAATTATAAAAATCAATGGAAAACTTCATTTCTTGTCATTTATAATATGACACTGTAAGAACTTTGTAAAATATTGTGAGGGCTAACTGCAACACGAATAACGCTTGTCAGTTATTATTTTTCTACAAATTCTAGTTTTTTTGGTTTAGATTAAAAGAATAATTACGATGCGCAAAGGCGGAGCCAAGAATGCTGCAATGTTATTATTATTTTAAAAAAATGTAAAAATTGTCTTTGGAATCATTATAAAATTTCTACATTCTCGCTGGGCCAAAAAATACAACTTCGGTTGACTCTGTTATTTCTGCAACTGATTTGGAACGAGATGACAATTACAAAGCGACGTCACTTCCGGAAGTACGTGTAGCCGAAGACGCAGAAAGTTCGAGCGAGAAGAATGCGATTAAACACACCAAGACAGTCATTTAGATGAATGTAATCTACCAAATAACATGTCCAGGAAGGTGATTACGTAAGTATCTTGGAATAAATATTTTTACTGTAGGGGTTTTTTTTTATGCGAAAACATTTTCACAACTTTGATGACGTAAGCGCCAGTAGATCGCAGGATCATTGTAAGATGTTGTTTAACACCGCAATATTCCAGCTATTATTATGAAGGTGGTCTGTAAATAATCGAGTCTGATGCATTTAATAGACCCAGAAACTACAATATTCATGTTTTTTACACACAAGAGGTGTATGTAATAATAAATAATCATGTCTCGAACAGTTCACAGGAACTCGATATTGCTCTTTGTAAAAATATACGCCCTCTATACTACATATAGTAGTATAGGGGGCGTATATTTTAACAAAGAGCAATATCGAGTTCCTGTGGAACAGTTATAACAAAATCCCAAACGATTTCCAACCGAGGCTAACTATTACAAACAGCAGAGGTTGCGGAGGAACTATTATTCTAACCTAATCCCCTTAAACCATTGAAAACTTAAAAGTTCATAATTATTGAAGAAAATAAACTGGCTATTGTGACAAAGGGTGCAGGAGATCTCTATAACTGCTTATTCCCTCACCGTGAAGATCCGTTTAAGACAACTTCGCTGGTCGTAAGAGGCAACAAACGAGACTGGGTGTTAAGGCACACCGACTTGGTTGATGCATGTCATCTCATCCCAACTGCATGGATCGATGCTCATGATGTCAATCACAGGATTCATTTACTTACAGACCGCCGTCATATAGCTGGAATATTGCTGAGTGTGGCGTGAAACAAAAAACAAAGCTTATTCCCTCAGCCATCATGATGTTTCTCGATCACCACTGTAGTGAAACAGGAATACAAATACACATATGCAAAGAACTATTTTAATCAGATTAAATGATCTGTTATATATTATGATAAACATTCACCATTGCAACACACAAACTGCTCATACCATGTGTAGACACACAATAAATGCTTCAGACAATGTAAGGTTCACATGAACAACAAGTAAATGCTTTAGGACAATTTCACAATGATAAACATTCAATTTTGGATGATACTAATCAACTTATTTAGAAACTCACAGTCCCGTACTGACTAGTAACTCATATTAAACTCTATGATATGCTACTCCACTTTTGATGGGGATTATTATTTCTTTCTCTCTCCATGATACATAAAATATTATTCTCATATTTTCAAGTTTATATTTAAATATATCTGATTACCCCTATCAAAAGGTGAGTAGTATACCAACAACATTTCAGTTGCATGAAAACAAAATAAAATCTAAAAAATAACTGCTCACTATATCTGTTTACTACCAATGTAAATCATACAGTATTTTTCTTCTGAGAAAGACTCACGCTACTTCTTAAAAAATGCTATCAAATCCTTTTCTAATGGATAAAATGCCCAAGTAATACAATATTATGATACAGATATTTCAATGTTCAAGACCATGCTTTGCAAGACGTTTTTTACAAGTTGTTTTACAGGTTCTTCTGACCATAGACACATGAAAGGTTGAGAGCAAAATGTAAATCTTAAAAGCTCTTTTGTATTTTCCACCAAATGCAATCTTACATGTTCACCACAAACAAAACGTGTATACAACAGACTAATCAACGAGACAGCTTCAAAACGAACAGTGAGCACATGGCAACACATTCAGCTACATTTTTTGTAAAACAAAAAAAGAAACTGAAACATCCCTATTAAAATTTCACTTTTCTCCCTTATCAACCAGGATTTTCATCCAATTTAATACAAGATAGAAAATAAGTCTGACCTAACTGACTTTTCACACATTCTCTATCCAAACTTAAAGCGCTCCAGGAACTGCTGGAGAATAGTTGCCAGGCAACAAGAAAATGTATTGTTCTAGATAACTTGACATTACCATTGTAGGACCTCTGTTCTCTTGGAACAGCTATGCATGATCCACACGCACTCAAACAAATGTCATGTCGTAATATAAACAAAGGTCACAGCACGTGTCAAATATTTTGCTGATTCAGCTGATTTTTAAAGCATGCACACTTGCTTGGTATGCACAAAAGTATCAATGAACAGCATCACACAGAACTACACTGCTTACTGAAGACGGATATAGGTAAATGACACATATGAACAGTACAGGCATACAACATACAAATTTGGTCTTACAAAGTACATCAACAAATCTCTTTCATTCACACAGATGCACTCAGACAACTAACACAAGAGCACAGATATATACACCACTGGCTTGAAATGAAGCCAATTGAAGAAATACAACAATTTAGTACCTGTGGGTTTGATTTCTCACAAACTCACAACTGTTCATAATAAAATAAATGATCAAATCATAATGATGCTTTAGAGTAATAAAAGGGTTACAAATAAAAAGAGTCTATTAGGCAAAAAAATATATAATAGTCTCAGTTCTCAGGCACGCCCCCCATCACATAAAGTCTGCTGCATGTTTCGTTTATATTTAGAACACATGACCCTGGCAGTGAAATGCTTCAATACTTAAGAACATGATTTCACAGAAATTATTTTAAACAAAATTTGGTTACATACTAGCTTAAAAAAGAACAAAAACAAAAACACAGCTGCCCGCACTATATTTTCAAAAGCCCTTGCCTGAGAACCAATTCTTTTATATTTTTAAGCCTTGTCTTGTTTCTAAAGATCACTGAGCTCCAAAAGCTCACCACACACTGGTCCTGTAACATTTTTAGCTTTGAGACAAAATTCAATTTAAGAAAAATTAATTGAAGGAGCATTCACCAAGGACCTTCTTCGTGAGTGCTGTGTTTGTAATATGGCAGTGATGGTATAGTCTGTACATACAACTGGTTCATATGACAAACACGTCAGTTGATAGTGTGAAAATGCTGCCAATATTGTTGACATGTGGACTTCAGACAGTCATCAGATTATCACCTGCGAAGACGCACCTCTCCACAACCAAATACAATTTGAATTCATGTTTTCTAGATTTAACATTGTTCATACTTACATAATGAAGATTCTAGCACATGAGTTTTGTTTAATGATGCAATCAGAATGTTTGTTTGTTTATTTGTTGTTAAACACTGCATTCAGCAATTTTCCAGTTATGTGACGGTGGTCTGTAAATAATCAAGTCTGGACCAGACAATCCAGTGATTGACATCATGAGCATTGATCCATGTAATTGGGATGAGATGACATGCATGAATCAAGTCAGCGAGCATGACCACCCGGTCTCCTTAGTTGCCTCTTAGGGCAAGCATAGTCGCCTCTTAGGGCAAGCATAGTCGCCTCTTAGGGCAAGCATAGTCGTCTCTTAGGGCAAGCATAGTCGCCTCTTAGGGCAAGCAGGGGTTGCTGATGGCCTGTTCTACACCGGATCTTTACAGGTCTCTATATCACAACACCCTGCAAATAACCAAGCCTATGCCACACTAATTTGTGACTGAAAGATTGAGGAACCATCCCAACCACTAGAGCTAGATGACGTGCCCAGAGCCAAGTCACAGTGCCTAACACCCTATACACAGCCACCTGTGACAGCATAGTTTGCATGGGTTATTTTCTCACCAGAAATCCCACTGGGATATGATTATTTGTTTGTTGTTTAACGCCGCACTCGGCAATATTACAGCCATATAACAGAGGTCACTTGGATATGAAGACTCCAGGATCACCAGTGAGTTAGTTGGGTTTAACGCCGCTTTTAACAGTAGTCCAGTCATATCACGGCATGTCAGCTTAATGTGGGAGAAAAGCCTGAAGTGATGCAGGTCTCAGACATTTACCACGGGTGTGGTGCTGACAAACGTTGAAATATAATCGGAGCGAACCGGGATTCGAACCCACAATCATAGGTTTCTGGCGTGCCTAAGGGACGCAACTCTGCACAGAGAATCGTAGCGCCTTAGACTACTGGGCCACCCATGCCCCCTACGGGATCACCAAATTGTGGAGGACTGAGAACAAATTACTGCAGAAGTCATTGGTGAAACAAGATTAAGTGAAACCAGTGGGTATGGTGCTGACAAGACAAACCAACAAACTAGGCGAACCAGGGTTGAAACTCATGATCAAAGGTTTTGGCCAACCCTTGAACAGCGCATCCTGGTAGGCAAGGGACACAACTCTGCATGCCATTATACTGTCGTTGACCACCCTTGTCCAGCCTGCTGTTCCACAAACTGATCTTAGCACTATGACTATCGTGTAAGTCTATGTTACAGAATAGGAGCTACGATTGTCTCCGTGCCAAGATTGGAATGGCGCAAAGATCACCTGCATCTGCATTGGTAACGAGGATTTTGTGTTAAATCAATGACATCATCACAATTAGGCATCTTCACTCCGTGCCACCTATTGACCAATCCAACCACTGCACAGTAATCAGATCATTCACAAGTTCAAGCAAAATACTGAGGTACAACACATAAGTGATCACTGATGATTAACAAACATGATTAATATGTCACAAGAAGGTTTGATCCAAGCACACTTCTTTGTTCTGTTTATGGCTTCTTGCCAACAAGATGAAATAAAATAACTGAAGTGAAGTTGGCTTATTTAGAAATAGTAAATGCTAATTCTTACAAGTAGCTTGTTTGAGTAGTTGCTTCCGAAAAAGTTTGCTTGCTTGTTGTTTAACGCCGCACTCAGCAATATTCCAGCTTTATGACGGCGGTCTGAAAATAATCGAGTCTGGACTCGGCAATCCAGTGCTTGATATCATGAGCATCGATCCACGTAATTGGGATCGATGACATGCATCAACCAAGTCAGCAAGCCTGACCACCTGATCCCGTTAGTCGCCTTTTACGACAAGCATAATCACCTTTTACAGCAAGCATGGGTTGCTGAAGACCTATTCTACCCCGGAACCTTGTATGGCGCTATTTTAATATTATTTCTTATTGTACAAGTTCTTACTTCTTGCTGCAGTTTTCTGTTTGTATTTTACTTTTTACCAATCCATCAAAGACGAGTGGTCAGGCAAACAAAAATATTAAAAAAAAAATTTCTGATTTGAATTTAGGTTCAACATGTTCAATTTGGCAGCACATCTGTCAACTACAAACTTTTTAAGTGTGGCCTGTCTAATTCACTGAAATAAATTTTAAAAATTAAAAAAAATTATAAGTTGGTTTTCAAAATTTTGGCCTAAAACAATCTAATGGAAAACAATTAAAAATTCAACTTCCAGATTGGTACTGCTACTAATGTATGATAAACAAGCAAGCTTTAACATATCAAGATTTGTTAGAATATGGCTTTTAATAAGTATTGTTTATTCACCATTTCTTTCAGCAGTGATAAGATCTCAGGTGTTTTATAGTTTCCCCTAGTTGCCATTCAGAGTCAGTACATGTAAAAAGTCATTTATTTCCTTCTAATTTCAGATATTTTTTTACACTCATAAACCAACTTAAAAAATAAGGTCCAGGGATGAATACCCAAACAAATGACCCTCTATAGAAGGCTGCTTTGATATTCAATGTACATAACTGGAATAAACACGATGCTAAAAGGAATGCTACTCAACAACATACTCATTAACATTATGATTTCAGAACACAACAAATAATAATATGAAATATAATTCAACATAAGTACACAAGTAGGATTCGACGGTACAGAGAACACAAGTTCGGAGGCTGAGAGGTTTAATGCCATTTTGTACAGCACAGAGAGTTATCAAGGATTCCAAACTATCTGCCTGTCTTTGGCAGGCAAATAGGAAAGTTGTTATGTTGTTCAAACATGGAGGAAAAAAAGGAAGAGAATATATGGATGTCAACTTCTTTATCATGAGGAACACAACGTTTCGGAGTATATGCTTACTCCTTCATCAGGTGGGAGTAAGCATATACTCCGAAACGTGTTCCTCATAATAAAGAAGTTGACATCCATATATTCTCTTCCTTATGTGAATCAATTCTAATACCTTTCAAAGACATGGAGGAAAAAAGTAGAAGTTCTTATTTTTGTAAATTCAGAGGTATCTTAACATAAATTTTAACATTGCATGCAATGCAGATGATATAAAACTAAGCATATTGAAGCCTCTTACTCTAAATTGGTCTCATTGTCTTTGAGCAGAACAGTACTCCAGTAATATTGCATGTCAGCTTCATCTGGGAGAAAACACTGAGAAGATGCTGGTCTTAGACATTAGGGCTGGCTGAAACGATTGATAATAGGAAATATTGTCGATGGGAAGAAAAATTAACGATTATCGATATGTAAATTGTGAGTGAGTGAGTGAGTTTGATTTTACGTCGCTTTTAGCAATATTCCAGCAATATCACGGCGGGGGACACCAGAAATGGGCTTCACACATTGTACCGATGTTGGGAATCGAACCCGGGTCTTCAGCATGACTAGTGAACGCTTTAACCACTAGTAAATTGTGTCATCGATAATATCTTTAATAGACTATTCTGATGAATAGAGTGTTCATTTACTGACTTGTTTTTTTGTCCATTTCGGAAGACAAATGGAACTGATTTTGTTATCATATCTCAAATGTCCACAAAGTAATCCATGGATAAATGTGTCGCCACTCACCAGCCATGTGAAGTATGTTGTTTTGTCTCTGAGCTTTTTGCATATTTGTTAAAGTTACTTCTCCGATTTTATCACCAATTGATATTTAGTAAGATTTACATTGATAGCCAGCCCAATCAGACGTTTACAATTTCGATGAAACAAAGGTATGGTGCTGACAAACCAAGAAACTTAATCGGGGCAACCCCGGGATTCGAACCCACAATCATAGGTTTCTGAAGTGCCCAAGGAGACGCAACTCTGAAAAGCGAAAGGCAGCACCTTAGACCACTGAACCACCTGGGCTACACAAGGTTAGAAGTCAGTATCTCAAATAGATAAGACTTTTTTAATCCTGATGATTTGAGTTTGAATCTCTCATTTCGTTTCAGTAAAAACATGGCTTGATAACAATAAGGAACACAAACTCAGTACCCTTCCACAAGCTTATGCAGGGGTTTATCTAAACCTGCTCTGAGCTGGCATCAGCCCAAGTCTGTAGCCAATGTCAATACAAGTTCCCATATTGGAATTACAAATTTCCCTATTCATGAAGTTATAGTTATAGTGAGTGAGTGAGTGAGTTGGGTTTAACACCGCTTTTAACAGTATTCCAGTTATATCACAGCGTGTCAGCTTAATGTGGGAGGAAAGCCCGAAGTGATGCAGGTCTCAGACATTTACCACTTCAGAGAAATCCACGAGCACGGGTATGGTGCTGACAAACCTAGAAACATAATCGAGGCGAACCGGGATTAAAACCCACAATCATAGGTTTCTGGCGTGCCTAAAGGATGCAACTCTGCACAGCGAATCGCGGCACCTTAAATCAACTGGGCCACCCATGCCCCTGTTATAGTTATAACCAACGATGACCAATGTTTTTGTAGAGTTGACTTATTTAATCAGTGATAGAGGATCAAAAATGTATAAGTCCTTTGGTTTACACTGTTGCATAGAATGCAACATAAAAATACCTCCTAATTCCGGAAAATAAGAAATTTCATAAAAATCCCTATTTATTTTTATTAAATACACAATTTGCCTGCCAAGGGCACTGACATAGAAAACCAAGATGGCTCCCTACTTAGGACACACATCCTGATCCAGGACAAGATTCATTGGTACATCATCTACTGGTATCATGTAGGTGTGTAATGAAGGGTCATAAAGTTCCATTACACTGAGATACTGTGTCGTGTTAAGTAACACCATGGCCTACATCGCTACAAAACAATCAAAGTATATGGGTATATAAGGACAAGGAAACATGGTATGAAAATTAATTGCAAAATACTTTTTGCTGAGAATATGTACAAGAGTTATTGTTTATGGACTGTGACTCAAACTGACTGAACATATTGGGTTGGAATCACACATTCCCTTTGATGAGTGAGTGAGTGAGTGAGAGAGCTGGGTTTAACGCCGCTTTTAACAGTATGACAGTTATATCACGGCGTGTCAGCTTAATGTGGGAGGAAAGCCCGAAGTGATGCAGGTCTCAGACGTTTACCACTTCGGTGAAACCCACAAGCAAGGGTATGGTGCTGACAAACCTAGAAACAATCGGGGCACACCTGGATTCGAATCCACAGTCATAGGTTTCTGGCATGCCCAAGGGACGCAACTCTGCAACTTAGACAACTGGGCCATCCATGCCCCCCTCTTTGATGAAAGAATATGGCTTTTTCAGTATTTTATGCAATATCACCATATTGCAACCGTTGAGATATGTGTAGTATTGTACTACGTGTACTACAGCCCTTGTATTAGGGTGTATTAACATGTGGTTGCCAAGCAACTGCATAACATTGCAGCAGTGCCAGCAGATAAAAATGGTAAATCATTTGAGAAAGACTTGATAAACGTGAATGCTTTTTTTCAGTCTAAATGCAGAGATACAATTTTTTCACAGATACAATGAGGGAGACAAAGAATAGGTGTTTTTAAACTCATCAACATGTTGACTCGATATCAAGCTGGACATGGGACACATCCTGCACTCTAAGTCTTATTCCCATGTCAACATATCATTGACGAAACATTAATTTTGGTATTTCGGGAGCCATAGTAACATAGAAACACCATTCATTGTAAAATATCCTCTACACATGGCTTCTATCACTGAGTAAAATGTTTAATTCAGGCAAAATAACATCTCAAATAATATACCCTTCCTGGACTGTGACAATAGATAGCTCTCCACTGTTCAACATTCACTATTTTCTAACAATCACCAAAACATAAACATAATTGATGACATCAACATAACTGTAGTTTCTATTGATCAAAATAAAACGTAATATGTTTGGATGACATCATTGTACATGCATAAGATTCCAGCCTGACCAAACCCTCATGGAAATACTCCACCATCTTCCACAGATCATTCTTCAGTATCTAGTTAAGTAAGGAGTAAAAGTGGGTTGGTATGGTTAAATGCCGATTCCAACAATGTTCCATCCATAATAAATATTCCATCAATATTCCAGGAAAACTGAAATATTATTCTATCAATTGTCCTGGAATATTCTAGCAATATTCCAGTACTATTCCAGCAATATTCATCTAATATTCCAGCATTAGCAATATTCCAGTTATATTCCAGCAATAGTCCAGTAATATTCCGCCAATATACCAGTAATATTCTAGAAGAGTCCAGTGATATGCCATTAACATTTCAGCAATAGTTCAGTAATATTTCAGCAATAATCCCGGGGCAGAGGAGTTCCCAATGTGGGATTCACTCACAGCACTCCTGTGGTCCATTAAACCAGCGACCATTAATCAGGACCAGTATTCATAAAATCAAAATGAGTGAGTGAGTTGGGTTTAACGCCGCTTTTAACAGTATTCCAGTCATATCACGGCGTGTCAGCTTAATGTGAGAGGAAAGCCCGAAGTGATGCAGGTCTCAGACGTTTAACACTTCGGTGAAACCCACGAGCACGGGTATGGTGCTGACAAACCTAGAAACATAATCGGGGCGAACCGGGATTCGAACCCACAATCATAGGTTTCGGACGTGCCTAAGGGACGCAACTATGCACAGCAAATCGCGGTGCCTTAGACGACTGGGCCACCTGTGCCCCCTAAAATTAAGATGATCAACCAGCAAATGGAAAATATGAAAGGACAGTCTCTTCACACTGTTCACTTCAAAGTTAAAAGGGGCACTACTCTTGGGCAAAATAAGGCTGGGGCTGTCCCAGCAACACCACTTTGTCAGCTAATTCATCATCCATGATTCACACCAATCTCATTGGTAATGATTAGTAAAGGGAGACAAAAGTCTTTACAGGCCACTAGAAACAATGTACGAGCCTAGATTGGAAACAGTCACAAACTCTGAAGCAAACTGTTCCTATCTATGGACAGACAGTGGAAAATTACAAAATAATGACATGAAAACTGGGATGATTTTGTAGTTGTCAAGCCAAATATCTTTGAGATCAGGGATTTTCCACGGTATCTGTGGAATAAAACAGGACTGACCTACAGAGTGTATGACTCCCATTGTGATGTCCAACATGGTAGAATTAAATCTTCAGATGTAGACATGAGATTCTGTCACTTCCCAGTCAGCGAGATAGTTTTGTTCGGTCACATCAACTTGACACATTTCTATACTGAATCCTTCAGTCAAGTGTACTAACATATTATACAAAAGGAATCTTGACATTAGGAACTTGAAAGTTGCAAATAGATGCTAAAGTTACATAGTTGGTTTTAATGCCAGCAGATCCTGGCACAGCCAAGGAACACAACTCTTCATTTACAGATTGCAGTGACACCTGTGCCCTGCAAACTTCAGTCTGTAGACATAAGAACATACAACCATGACACTACCCATATTAACTTCACTCCATTTACTGGAGAGTTATCTGTTTAAAATCATATGTGTGAATTTGTCACCAGAAATCAACACTTTGTCCGAAAACTAGAAAAGTTAACCATCAAACTATGACTAACATGAATGTGAACTAAAAACAAAACAAAACAAAATTAATCAAAATTAAAAGAAAAATCAAAATTCATAAGGGACTTTGACTGGGTCAGGGTACATAAGAAAAATATATTTCAAATTCTGTCAATGAATGTCCACGATATCTAACATCTACAACAAGCACGGAAGGAAGCCAGTTATGAAATGACAATAACAGGCAGATCATCAGCATCATCCTCTTCCTGCGGAGCATCGTGGGTCTTGAGATGCTCCGTGTACTCCTTGTCGTTGGTGAAGGTATCGCTGCAGGTTTCGCACACGTAGATGTGTTGCACGTGGGTCTTCATGTGGAGCTCAAGTTCCCCCCGACTGGGAAACACGATTCCGCACTTCCTGCACCGCAGCATGGCTTTGTGGAACTTGATGTGTTTCAGGTACTTGGCCTGGTCCGTGAAGGTCTCTCCACACGTGACGCAGATCTGAAGCTCCATCACATGACTCTTCAAGTGATCAGTCAGGTCAATCCGAGACACAAATTTCAGTTCACAGAAGTTGCATTTCAGTAATTCATCCGAATAATGCTTCTTGAGATGGGCAGCGTAGTCGCTTTCATATGCAAACGTCTCCCCGCACGTGTCGCACATATAGGTGTGTTTAATATGGATCTTTAGGTGTTCCTTGAGCTCTTCCTTCTTGTTGAACTCCAGCTTACACTTGTTACACTTCCATCTTATATCTTCATGAGCTTTGTGATTGCGCAGATGGGCGATGTACAGAATCTCCTCGGTGAAGATCCTACCACACTGTTCGCATCTATAAGTACGCTTGATGTGCTTCTTAAGATGTTCCCGAAGATCATTCTTATGAGCAAACTCTAGCTTGCATTTATTACACTTCCAGGTGACTCCTTCGTCGGCCTTGTGAGACTTTAGATGAGCCTGGTAAGGACGCTCGTCCGTGAAGGTCCACCCACAGGAGTTGCACATGAATGTGCTCTTCGTGTGCTTCTTCTGATGCTGGTCCAGATCCTTCTGAGACTGGAACATGTCCCCGCAGGTCATACACTTGTACAGTTCATCATCATGTTTGTCGTCCTCCTCATCATGGGCCTTCAGATGGGCTGTGTACTCTTCATCTTGCGTGAAGGTCTTATCACACATGTCGCACTCATACACAATCCCTGTATGGGTCTTCAAGTGCCGACTGAGGCTGTCCTTTGAGGTGAACTCCTTCCCACAAGTGTGACACTTCATCTTCTCACTAGAAGCAGCTGCAGCATCTTCTCCTGAAACGCCTGCGTGGGTGCTGAGGTGAGACGACAGCTCACTCTTGGACTCAAACTCTTTGCCACATGTGTGACACTTCATCTTCTCTGCTGAAGCAGACTGGGCGCTCGGTTTGGGTGAAGCATCCCTCTTTGACTCTGCCTCCTTTGAACCCGGCTCATGGGTATATTTCTCTGTTGAATGTGTGTTCCTGTGCCTAGTGAACCCTCCCCTATCACTAAATGTTCGACCACAGATATCACACTCGAATGACTTATTATGTACTTTGGCATGGTTCTTCAGCTTGTATGGGAAGTCAAACAGCTTGCCACAGACATTACAAGTGAGAGACTTAGGATCAAGATGACACTTCATATGCCCCTCTAACATTTTAGCGCTGATGAAATCCTTGTTACAGACTCCACACACAAACGGCTTCGCTTTTGACTTCTTTTTCTTCTTGGCCAATTTAGTAAACTCGTCATCACTGTAGTTGGAACCATCGTCAGATTTCACCTCTTCTTCCTCCTCCGCCTCTGCATCATCGGTGCCTTCCGTTGGGATGTAATCTTCATCCTTCTCGGTTTTCTTATTTTCTTCCGATTCTGAAGACATCTCATCTTCCATGGCGTGCAGGTGAGATACAAAATACTCTTCATATTCCTCGCTCTCCTCACTCTCAGGTAGCGAGGACTCCTCGCAGGACATTTGGCCTTCAGCGAAAGCTCTGATTTGGAACAATCTTTGAGCATCTTCATCAACTGCTGGTGCATCACTCTGAGAATTCTCACTAGCAACATCAGGAGTGCCTTCGTTTGAGGTGGTAGTGAGGGATTTATCAGTTGGCTTATCCTTAGGTAGATCAGTCGACCTTTTCATTATTTTCTTCACAAGGCTATCAAGTCTGCTGCTTGATTTATGACCTCTTTTCCTTTTCCGTGACATATCGGAAAAGTCACTGTCAGGAAAGTTAGAGCTGGAGTCTGTTCCACTGGTCTCGCCATAACCTGACGCCTCGGTCTCATTAACACTGTCAACACTGTCTTCCTTGAGACTGCTCCTGACGCTGGATGCCCTCACTGCAGCAGGTTTCTTTTCCTCATCACTACCATACAACAGTTTGATCTCAGCATCCAGACTCAGCTCACTGCCGTTGTCCAGTGCCACCTCAGACATCTTCGCTTCATCCTTAACATCGCCTTTAATGTCACGCACCTTCTCACTTGTGTCTGTGGTCCTGAACCCAGAACTGTCAGTCATGCTCACCTCACCGTTCTCGTACATGATCCCCTGGTCAGTGTGAGAGTCGGCTCTCCTGTCATCCATTTCATCATTGCTGCTGCTGGCCGTCTTGTCTTGCTGCGCCGTCATGTCCAACACCTCCTTCCCCAGCGCCGTCCACCGCATAATGCTAAATTCACTTTCTCCACTTCCTTCTAGTGACATCCTCGATCTATAAAAGATAAAAAAAAAAAACCTTTTTAATACTGGTGTTATTGTCAGTGTTGGAGTGGGTGAGCTTGGTTTAACGCCGCTTTGAACAGTATTCCAGTTATATCGCGGCGTGTCAGCTTAATGTGAGAGGAAAGCCTGAAGTGATGCAGGTCTCAGACGTTTACCACTTCGGTGAAACCCACGAGCATGGTGCTGACAGACCCAGAAACATAATCGGGGCGAACTGGGATGAGAACCAACAATCATAGGTTTCTGGCGTGCCCAAGTGATGCAACTCTGCACAGCAAATCACGGTGCCTTAGACGACTGGGCCACCCATTCAGTTCTGAGGTTTAATAATATTAAACCATTTATGTTAAATGCAAGCCGATTAATTGTTACTGCATATTTGGAGCTTCATCACATAGGTATCCAGTATTCTGAAGGTGTACCAATTGTTACTAACACTGTACATTTCGATGGTCACGACAAACAAATCACCATTACTGACATGGCTATACAGTCTTTCTAGGAGTGCGGGTCAGAAGGAATACTATTTAAATATACATATTACCTAGTTATGGACAGGAGTGAGTTAGTTAGGTTTAATGCCGCATTTTACAGTATTCCAGTAATATCACGGCGTGCTATCAGCTTAATGTGGGAGGAAAGCCTGAAGTGATGTAGGTCTCAGATGTTCACAACTTTGGTGAAACCCATGAGCACAGGTATTGTACTGACAAACCTAGAAACCCACAATCATAGCTTTCTGGTGTCCCCAAGGGACACAACTCTGCACAGCGAATTGCAGCGCCTTAGATGACTGGGCCACCCCTACCCCTAGTTATGGACAAGAGGTTGAAATCGCAGACTGGTAAATTTAGGTTATTTAGGTTGTTTTGTTATGGAAACAGCCTGTATCTGGAGTTCCATTGTATTGGCAGTACTGATATCCGATAGTAAAGGGCGATGTCATGTTTGTTTGTTAGCACAGGAAAGTAGTGCTTACCTGACCTTTTCTTTTTTATATACTTATCTGTAAATGACACCAATGGTTACCATTTCTATCTGTTAGCTTTATCATGCCGAGGAACCTACATATTATTTTAGAAACAAACGACAAATGGGAGTTGTTTTAATCGAACAACAAAACACTGCAGGGAGAATAAACCATGAGGGGCGCAGCCCTGAGTAGCTTATTCTCCCTGCAGTGTTTTTTTGTATGATAAACAGCGACCACAGGTGGTTTATTTCATATATCATCATGTACAGCCTATTTAAGGATGTTGACAAAATGTATAAGCTTTAAAAATGTTTACCCAAATTTTAATAATGAAGACCTTGGAAATGTTGGGGAGGATCTGTTTTACAGGTGGGTTAAGTTTGGTATTTCCCACATATTCTCATAATCCTCATGTCGACTATCTGTACCTTTATCGATGCATACCTTTTGGATGCATTCAATGCCATAATGTAAAAATGTGCATAAAGCCTCTCCCTCATTATTGGCCCTCATAATTGGTCCTGTTAACAATGAAATACATGTAACCTAAAAAATGCCATAACATTGGTGAGAACCAAATGGACATGAAATGTGGAAATTTTATTGATATAGTCCACTGTTCTATAAAGTGAGTGAGTGAGTATGGTTTTACGCCGCTTTTAGCAATATTCCAGCAATATCACGGCGGGGGACACCAGAAATGGGCTTCACACATTGTACCCATGTCGGGAATCGAACCCCGGTCTTCGGCGTGACGAGCGAACGCCTTAACCACTAGGCTACCCGACCGCCCCCCACTGTTCTAAAGCTTTGTTTGTTTGAAGCCGGTTACCCCTGAGCTTACTTGGCTCTCCTCGCTTTATTCCGTTGTGTTCCAGTACGTGATCACATGACCAGATTTTTCTCATGTTTGTAAACAAATGTACTTTTTCTGAAATAAGAACAGGCGGGCTCCATTGTTTTGATTTGAGATTTGAATCAGGTATGTGACGAAACACTCGGAAATTATTTCATGGAATTACAAACAAACAGAACCGTCAACATAGTGTCCTGTTAAATCATTAACAAGTGCAACACAAGCGCAATATGCCGCAGCTGTGTTCTACAAACCTGGCTTTTGTTGTGTAATTATTACCACGATTAGGGACTTTTTTGAGCACAGACAGGTACGTGGGGGTCATTTGTGTATAAAGAAGGGTACATTTCTATAGTACCTGTGTTGACAACGACCTCATCAAATAGTGAAGTAGGGTGAATATCTATATTTACAGGCCTAAAAGAGCCAGCTCTTCCTATCGTCCACGTTGAAATAATAAATAAGGTTCACACAAGATTGTTTTCTGTAGGTATCGAAGTATATGCCATATGCCCTTACCCAATGTTCACTGTTGTAACTATCTTGATTCGAGTACTGAATTCAACAACGCTTTCGGCGTGAAGTCAGTATTTACTTTCAAGCCATATAATTCGAGTCTAAACACTGACAATTGCCCATAAATGACACAGGATAGTTGTCCTTGTCGATATTCAGTATGTATTCTTTAAATATATCCTTAGTATCGGCAGGGGTGTCTATTTTTTGTAAGTGTCTACGGAAGTATTATGAATATATGAAAATCCGATGTTTCGTTCGGTCTGTGCATGAAATACACCCCGGACGTTGCACGCAGTCAACATATTTGAAGAAAATAAAATGATGCATAAAGTATTGGTAATAAAAGAACAAAGTACCTGTCCAAATCCCTCTTATCTTCACGCAGAAAGTAGTTATTCAAGATAAAATTTACAAATTCAAAGGAAATTCTCCCTTTCCTCCATGTTGAGTAAGGGAGCTAACTCTAACTTTTCTATTGCAGTGGATATCAAAACCTCTGTTTGGGCGACACAAGATCGATTCCAGCAGTCAATTCGTCAAAATCAGAAGCGGGTTTTTAAAGATGCTTTGTAATACATATTAATTTTTTTTATCTTTTATCAATAGACTTTTACGAAAGAAACAATATATTTGATCAGCTTAACTCAGAAACATGGCCACACTGAAACCATTTTTTTCTTAGCTGTGGTAAAATTATTTGATGTAATAGGAATTTAATCAATTCTGATTGGTCATTGAGAGGCCATCAAATCAGAATAAAACTCCTCTGATTGAAACAGCTGATTAGATGGCTGCATTACCACGGAAGCTAATATTTGTAGAATAGCACTTCTTTCTCAGTCATTGTTGGTCGGTAATGTAAAATAATTTTAATGTTCAATAATAGGCAACGCTAAGTAAATTTGCAGTTACTACATTATTCAAAGTAGGTGTGGCAGTACATTCCGGAGGGGGGGCACAGGTGACCCAGTCGTCTAAGGCGCCGCGATTCGCTGTGCAGAGTTGCGTCCCTTGGGCACGCCAGAAACCTATGATTGTGGGTTCGAATCCTCGTTCGCCCCGTTTATGTTTCTAGGTTTGTCAGCACCATACCCGTGCTTGTAGGTTTCACAGAAGTGGTAAACGTCTGAGATCTGCACCACTTCGGGCTTTCCTCCCACATTAAGCTGACAAGCCGTGATATAACTGAAATACTGTTAAAAGCGGCGTTAAACCCAACTCACTCACTCACAGTACGTTCTGTGCCGAAAACGTGACAGTATAATATATAGAGAGTGTATTTCAAGTTTTGGGGACAACAGACCATTCTTAATGAGGCCTCATGAATATTCATATCTAAACCAGAACAAGACAAACATGGACAAAGTCGAATTGGCATAATTGCGGCAAATGCACAAAAAGTGTACTTCCTGATTTCAATTTTCTTTTGTGGAACAGTATATTTAGAAACTGTCCCAGTAGTTCTTGAATATCACAGGTGGAAAGGGCTAAAAATACTTTTCTGAAGCATAGACCCGTGAAGATACTGGTTAGAATAGATCCTCAGCAACCCTTATTTCTTGTAAGAGGCGACTATGCTTGTAGTAAAAGGTGATTAATGGGATCGGGTGGCCAGGATCGCTGACTTGGTTGATGCATGTCATCGTGTCCCAATTGCATTGATCAATGCTCATGATTTCAATCACTGGTTTGTCTGGCCCATTCTCGATTTTTTTAACAGACGGACGTCATATAGCTGGAATATTGCTGAGTATGTCATTAAACAAGAAACAAACTGAAGCATATATCCATGAACTGAGTAATCGCTGTTTTTAACAACACAATACGATAAGTTATATGACCGGATATCTGATGTTTTGGATGCTGTCCAGCAGCTTAGGGAGGCTACTCTAAAGTCATGACTTCGAAATATTGTCAATGGAAGTCATTATCAACATATGAGCAAAACAGAAGACTCAACTTCAACAAAACAGAATTCTAATTTGAAATGTAGCTTTATCATTGCAAGCAGCATTGATACATCTTCAGCTACATACTCTAGAGACCCGTGAAGATCAGGGGTAGAATAGGTCTCCAGCAACCCATGCTTGCTGTAAAAGGCGACTATGCTTGTCGTAAGAGGGGACTCGCTGACTTGGTTGATGCATGTCATCGATCCCAATTGCGTGGACTGATGCTCATGTTATCAATCACTGGATTGTCTGGTCCAGACGTGATTATTTACAGACTGCCATTATATCCTGGAATATAGCTGAGTGCGGCGTTAAACAACAAACAAACAAAACATACTCTAGATCAATCAGCATAAGCAATTCCATGCTAGATCAAGATAGTTGTACTTCTGAATGATGCATGTCATATCCCAATTGCGTGGATCAATGCTCATGATATCAGTCACTGGATTGTCTGGTCCAGACTTTATCATTTACAGACCGCCGTCATATAGCTGGAATATTGCTAAGTGCAGCGTTAAACAACAAACCAACCAACCAAATTTGTTCACTTAGCTATATCATAGTTACTGAAAAACTTTCAAAGAGAACAAAATATCAGATCAATATGATAGGATTCAGTAACCTACAGCAATACAATTAACCCACATAAATTGCAATTTGTGTCGGGATATTTTGCACTATTGAAAGACTTGATTATTTTGTTCCTGCATTATCAACAATTGAAAATATTATCTGTGAAATGATTGTTGTGCTTATTACTGATGCCGATTTATAGTGCTAGCCCACTGAGATACCATGCCACAATTTAACATGAATACCCCACTCTGACACAGTATACTGACTCCGAGCTGACCAGTCCTTGTTTTAGACGCTTAATACTGAGCGCCAGACAGGGTAACAACAAGTACCATTTTTTAGCGTCTTTTGGTATGACGCGGCCGGGGATCAAACCCTGGACCTTCCGCTCTCCGGTTGGACGCTCTACCTCTAGACCACGGAGGTGGTCCTTGAACACATGAATAACTTAAGGAAAATATAAACAAAGAAGGTTCATCGAATACACAGGCTAAAAATCATTTAATATTTCAGATAATATCTAAATATCAATAATCTTTATGTAAATACTATAGGATATAGAAATTTGTTGTTTTGTATTCATTAACATCTACTTCAAAACCATGTCAATTTGCAAAATTAATTTAATACGATTAAATATGATTTGTCATTCTTACTGTATCTGAGATGGCGACGGATGACTTGTGGGAGCTTCGTCACCCGATGAAATGTTCTCAGACTCTTGATCAGCATCATCTGAAATACATTTGTGAAAATCAAACACGTTTCAGTTATGGTCACTTGAATGCTCTACGCCAGTAATTTTTCCTATATTGCTGAAGTAGTGGTCACTGGTCAGTGTTTTTACAGGTACTTATTAACGTTTTTATTACCTACCTGTGTGTCATATATAACTGAAATATCATTGACATTTGCAACACATGTTATTTCACTGCTGTAGAGAATCAGGGATAGAAATATATTATTTTTCAAGTTTTCCACAAGACACTCATAATGATGTTTAGGTGTGAAATTGAAATTAAAGTGTGCCAACTAGAGGAACAAATGTGATCAATATCAAACTCAGTGAAAGTCAGGCAAGAAAATAAGCTGTTGTGATTTATGAGATTGCCCCCACCCTTTCACTAAGATTAATAATACCCCCTTTTTCATTTCTGACTACCCAAAAAATATTTAGTGTTTGTTTGTGTGTTTGTTTAATGTTCACAGCCACACTCAGCAATATTCTAGCTAAATGGCAGTCTAAAAGTAATCAAGTCTAGACCAGACAATCCAGTGATTGACATCATAAGCATCGATGGGATGCGATGATATGCATCAACCAAGTCAGCGAGTCTGACCATCCAATCCTTTTAGTCGACTCTTACGACAACCATAGTCGCCTTTTATGGCAAGCATGGGTTGCTGAAGACCTATTCTTGCCGGTATGATCACGGGTCCAATATATTTTGTGAATCATGCTGTGCATTAAGTGCGTTCATACGTTCAACATGTTCCATGTTTTCATCACGTTTATGTGTGGTTGTATAAATCAAAATTGTCACAAGGTAATGCTTAAAAATTGTTTTCTAAGTGTACCTTCCCTTCAGACCCGTGGAACTTACTTTAACAGTGCCATTACCATTTTAACCATGCCACAGAGACTAAAATACAAAGAATTTGAACCCCGGAGAATGTATTGTTTGATAGGCATTACTTAGAAGTTGAGGATGACAAAGCAGACACAAGTTATGGATGACAAACAACTTCTTTATTTTACTGTAATGGCGATGTTTCAGTACAGATCCTTGAAGCCTTGCTTGACAACAGTATAACGATCTATACTGAAACGTTGCCATCACAGTAAAATAAAGAAGTTATTATCAATAAATTGTGTTTACTTTGTCCTGAAGAATGTACACAGCCATAATCTTACCTCTGTCATAGAAACTGATTTATGACACCCATTGTCTGAAGAACATTTGATTTAAAAGGCTCATTACCCTGGAGCCATGACATCTATATGCCTTGAAACACTTAATTGCTGTTATTTATAAGATGCTAATCCTAATTGTTAATCCCCATTTTTGTGTTCATCGACCGTCTGCCATCCTGCTGATGAATTACTGTTTACATTTATATTTATTACTTACTAAATGTCAGGTGACCTTGGCTATATAAGCCTTGGTCGAGAGAGAAAGGGAGGAGAAAGAAAGGTCTTACCCTTAGCCTAGCTAGGGTTAGGCTGGGTGCTCCGGGGCACCTAGACAACAACCACTACCACTATGTGCTGACCTGGCACATAGTGTCTTTTGTATGTATATATCTACACGTATAAAGTAAAACTGTATATATACCACAAGCCATCGTCTCCAAGTTGTGACTTCCTACAGGAACCATACGTCGGCCCCTTGCATATACGAGTATGCAAATTATTTATTAATCAACATAAGACCACACACGTTGTTACCTCTATGACAAGAGTGTCTCCTTGAGGTTAACGTCCAGTTCCAGCCAGTAGCCCCACTGCCCACAGGCCACTGAAACACCGAGGGAACCGCACCTCGCTTCAGCGTCGTCCTGTTTGGTGTCCACTTGAAGTCATCCTTCAGGAAATGGTTGCTGCACACAACTGTGTTGGAGGTTATCTTGAATAAAAGAATAAGGTAGATAAACAAATAAAATAAGACTCTACTTGTGGAAAATATGACACTGAATTTGTATTGTTGCTTTTGAAGGTTATGTCTTTGGTTTGTAACTGTGCTAATTAAGTTTTGGCTGATATGGGTAGCCGATAGGGCTTGTGTCCCAATTATTAGACCTGTGAAGTTTCGGGGTAGACTAGGTCTTCACCAACCCATGATAGCCATAAAAGGTGACTATGCTTGTCGTAAGAGGCGACTAACGGGATCTGGTGGTCAGGCTCGCTGATTTGGTTGATGCTTGTCATCGATCCCAATTGCGTGGATCGATGCTCATGATGTCATTCACTGGATTGTCTGGTCCAGACTCTATTATTTACAGACCGCTGTCACATAGCTTGAATATTGCTGAGTGCGGCGTTAAACAACAAACAAACAAACAAAACAAACCCCAATTATTGACATGATTAATGACTACAAACAGCTGTGGAGACTGTGCATGCAGTGTGACGATTAGTGGGGGTTAAACTGAGCGAAAGCTTACTGTGCAGAGCTATGAAATGAATGAATTCAGGTATACAATGCTAAAGAATAAATCATAACTAATAATAATAATAACAAGAGTTTGCCACTAACGTGGCTATATCCCCCACCCATGTTGCAGAATTTATGACATAATTTAATCTAAACAAACACTAACCTTTTTTAACCGAGGTGGAACTTGTCATGGAAATTGTTAAAAAAAAGAAGAGTTTGGAACCTAAGTCAATCTTGTTGCAATGGAAACGTAAAAAATAAAAATGTACCTTACAGACCTGCAAAGTTTGATGAAAAAATATTGAACGGTTTATGAGTTATGCTCCGGAAACGAACCCTACCCTCACAGAACCAAAGTCCATCTTGTTGCCATGGAAACGTAAAAAAAACATTTTTTCTAAAATTTCTAAATAGCAAAAGGCACCAGTTCAGCATGTACCTGACAGACCTGCAAAGTTTGATGAAAAAATATTGAACAGTTTATGAGTTATGCCCCGGAAACGAACCCTACCCTCAATGAACCTAAGTCCATCTTGTTGCCATGGAAACGTAAAAAAAACATATTTCTAAAATTTCTAAATAGCAAAAGGCACCAGTTCAGCATGTACCTGACAGACCTGCAAAGTTTGATGAAAAAATATTGAACGGTTTATGAGTTATGCCCCGGAAACGAACCCTACCCTCACTGAACCTAAGTCCATCTTGTTGCCATGGAAACGTAAAAAAACATATTTCTAAAATTTCTAAATAGCAAAAGGCACCAGTTCAGCATGTACCTGACAGACCTGCAAAGTTTGATGAAAATATATATTGAACGGTTTATGAGTTATGCTCCGGAAACGAAACGAGACGGACGGACAGATGGACGGAGCCCGTTTCTATATCCCTCGCCAACTTTAAAATTGTTGGGCGGGGGATAATAATAGGCCAATTATATTGAACATATTTCCACACCACACAGGGGCTGGCTCAAAGAGCTATTATTACCCTGGTTACTGGATCAGTGTGCACTTAACAATCATTCTCAGCTCCCTGGGGAGTATACAACCCAAGCTGCCTATTAGTGTTAGGCGCAAGAAGGTGAACAACCACATCGCCATCTCATCCTACCGGGTACCCATTCACTGCTGGGTGAACAGATGAACATTTTGAACGAAGTCACCGGCCCAAGGAGATACCACATGTGTTATGCGTGCTTCAACTAATTTTCTAACTAATACCATATCCTTATTGTTTAATGTAAGTGTTAAAGGTACTTAACTAATCAAATGGCAACAAGGTCATACAATCGTACTACTAACATACTAGTTGATCATATAGGGGCAATGATCTCTGACAATTCACCCGGACTGGTTGTTGCCTTTGTTATTGTTTTTTCCCCGGATGCTATCCCACAAATCTCAACTAGTTCGCGACCTGTGCTGCGCCAACCGTAAGCGCATTTGTCACTTTTGTTGATAGCATAAGGGTGTATCGTCACGTTGATCAACAAAATGAAATACATTTTATGCTCGGAAACATTAAGGATACGTCGGTGTCTTTTGGAGTATTTCGGTGATGGTGATGTAGTTTTCATAAGTCACTTGCTTGTATTGTGCGATTTTCATTAACACTATTTGGACTTGTAGCACAAACTAAATATTTCACCTGAGCATTGCTTCTTTCATTGTGTGTATATGTTATAGTCAATGTGTAAAATGTTTTAAGTTTTCATTTAGGCAATTTATGAAACCCCAATATATTCAGTTATTTTACAAATTGACTGAGAAATCTGTTAATTTTTTTTATAATGACAACGGGGGGCGGTCGGGTAGCCTAGAGGTTAAAGCGTTCGCTCGTCACGCTGAAGACCCGGGTTCGATTTCCGACATGGGTACAATGTGTGAAGCCCATTTCTGGTGTCCCCCGCCGTGATATTGCTGGAATATTGCTAAAAGCGGCGTAAAACCATACTCACTTACTACAATGACAACGAATTCCAAACATTTTGATGTTTAATCTCATCACCCAGTGACTGACAATGATAGGATTAAAAGAGAAGGAAAGTCAAAGTACATTTCTATTTTAGGGGGCTT
The DNA here is from genome assembly GCF_022045235.1 of Haliotis cracherodii. Classification (NCBI taxonomy): domain Eukaryota; kingdom Metazoa; phylum Mollusca; class Gastropoda; order Lepetellida; family Haliotidae; genus Haliotis; species Haliotis cracherodii. Next base: position 28,688,276 of record NW_027266330.1, on the reverse strand, counting down.
CTAATCCAAGCATAATTCCTCTATTGTGATATTGTTAAGCCCTTCTGAACTCTTTAATGATTCTTAGTCAATCTGTTAAATAAATGAACAGATTTTTCAGTCAGTTTGTAAAATGCCTGCAATATTTAGACATATATAAATTGCCTAAGTGAATCCCATTTTACACATTGACTGTAACATATACACGCCTATAATTGAAAAGGCTTGTGAAAACAAAGACCTATTGTTGTCTGTCTCACATCGAAGAACTTCCCAATGATAACGTAGAGGAACAAGAATGATTCTGTTCAATGCTACAGCAAAAGAATGAAAACAAAATACAAATATTGTAATTACAACCGACCAAAGTTATCTGTTTAATATTAGGCAGTTACCTTGTTCGAGGAATGTATCCATAAATATCCACATAAAAGAACAATATCCCATACATCTGCAGCTGTATAAAGAACAGAGCTCCAGATAAGCTTTAGGTGTTGTGGGTATTTTCCCATGCATTTTAAAATCATTGGGTATCAGTAATTCTATCTGGGTATTCAAATTTCTGTTACCCACTAGTTTTTACACATGTGGGTATTTAAGTTGAATATTTAAAAACACTATTCATCTAGTCCCTGCAAACTGGTGTTGTGTGGGTTCGAGAGCTTTGTAGGACTAAAAAATACCACGATACTTCTACAAGAAAGTGTGATGGCAAATGATCATGATGTAACTGTCATCGTGGAATTTGGCAAGGTTGACGGAATGCCCGTTAATAATTTCAAAAAAAAGTTGCTGATTTGCTAATCGAATACGCAGGGTTACTTCACAATATTTTGATGATACGCACAAGTTTGTTTTTTGTAGCGTATCTGTAATGTTCGTTGTGTATTTGATATGCTTGGATTATATTTTACTGCGTATTTCTCCATTTCTAAAGCGTATTTTACGCAGATACGCAGCTTATCTGGAGCTCTGAAAGAAGCTTGTTCAATGTCACGTGTCTTTGTAACAATCTAATGTTTCAAAATACATGTAGTGTTTCTGGATATAATAAACTGATCACATAAGTTTGATTCAGGTGTTTCATACACAGGTGTCATCTGTCATTGGTCGGCTGAAATAGCACATGCGACGACTATTTTCATGACTTCAACAGCTCTTTACAAAAACTCCATTGAGTTAGATGACAATGAGCAATCAATCAACATATCATCTGCTAATCCTTTCAACAAAGTATATTGTTTTTACATCAGCAATTCACACCCAGGTATGGTGTATTTCGGCTGCTTCAGTAAACCTATACACATGTAAACACTTACTTTTAACAAGACCACTGTGCAAGAGTAACAGTGGTTAATCATCAACATATTTTCGGTTAATCCTTTAATTGATGGATGTAATTTTGTAACTCAACAGATAATTCCTCTGCGTTGTCCTCTGCATATTGCATATCATACATTTCACCCAACTTCAGACCTGGATCGATGCTCACGATGTCAATCACTGGATTGTCTGGTCAATCCTCGATTATTAACAGACCGCCGTCATATAGCTGGAATGTTGCTGAATGCGGCGTTAAACAACAAACAAACAAAGGAACAAAGAAAGAAATGACTAATGGGAATCTTTGTCAGGTAATCTGAGCATCAAGTGAATGACGAAACATTTACAGATGTATAGGGTTATACCAGGAAACATGGATGACAACAAGGAAGCAGTAATTGTTGTATTATATGCTATTTAGTTGCCTGAAAAATAAGGGTCACTGTGGTTTGAGTGTACAATAATTATTTGCAATGGCAAAATAGGGTTTCATTTACAGCCACTAATAAATCTAATGTTCATGTTCAGTATTTACATGGCATGATTAAATATCAAGCTACGAAACACAGAAAAAGGGTCCAAATCAATCTCAGTCACCGTATTATCCGAGCAATCTGAAATCCGAAAATGTTTTCACTGCAGGGATACTTTTTTGTATAAAACTATATCCATTAGGGTATTTCCAAATAGCAACCGGTTCGCCCTGATTATGTTTCCAGGTTTGTCAGCACCATACCCGTGCTTGTGGGTTTCACCAAAGAGGTAAACTTCTGAGAACTGAATACTGTTAAAAGCGGCGTTAAACACAACTCACTCACTCACTCCAAATAGCAACATTCAGTGAGCTCAGTCCTATTGGTCTCTGTGTTTAGCAGTGGTGGGACGATACACTGATGCTTTGGTGGATCGCGATTATTTACTTCTCGATACAAGTGTCGATCACAATCGCACACTAAGTAAAAAGTATTGATTCTTACCTTAAATGTTTTCTTGAATAAATGTTACACCAAACAATAATTACTTGTGAAAATGAGTCGTGAAAACAAATATTTCCATCCATTGCGCCATACCTGACACTGCCAACTGTTAATCATTAGTGTGCCATGTTTTTAGCAATCCTGTCTATGAAAAAGATGGTTTATGCACCACAGATAAGTGCAAGTATCGCGATACATATCGGATCATGAGCAAGGTATCGTGATACATATCGGATCATGAGCAAGGTATCGTGATACATATCGGATGGCACAGTTGGTGTATCGTCCCAGCCCTAATGTTTAGGTTGAAGAAGTTAATTAACAAGCACGTTTTGGAACATCCAAATATCGCAGGTAACCAATAGAGTGCAGAAATGGGTACATATATTGACTCAAAGTTTATTTACACTGTCACTAGAGACGGTAGCCTATTTTCTTGTCACGCTCAGTTGCAAATCGACCCCTGGCAGCTGCGTGAGCCCAAGCGGGCAGTGTTAGGCAGCCAGGTAGAATTAAGCTAGCGATCAGTGCACCTTTAATTAAATGTTATGTACATATCAATAATTACTAGAGGCGGCCACATACTATATATTCCTCGAATACTATATATATCAGAGGCGGATACATCACCCGCCCCACCACCCCACCCCCATGTGTGGTGCGTGTCTCTGTGTGTATGTGGTGTGCATGTGTGTGGTGTTCGTGTGTATGTGTCTCTCTCTGTGTGTGTATGCGTGTGTGTGTGTGTGTCTCTGCGTGTATGTGGTGTGCGTGTGTCCCTGTGTGTGCGTGCGCGCGCGCGTGTGTGTGTGTGTGTGTGTGTGTGTGTGTGTGTGGCTGACGTGGACTCAAAACTGAATGTCATTTTTCGATAACTGCAGAAGAGATTTACGTTTTTTTTTAGAGGGAAGTGTCAATTAAGAAAGTCGTTCACCACAGATGTAGCTGGGCAACGTAGATAAACGCAATGGCCGTTCGATCGCATCCCAAAGTGGAAGAGATGTGACAATCGGTATTTGGAGAAATTGCATTTTTTTTTATTGTACGATAAACAACGACCACGAGTCGTTTATTCATTACATAAATGCACAAAAATAGATAATGGATAGAGCGTCTGCCCAGAGATCGGAGGATCAGGGGTTCGATCCCACTGCATCATACCAAAACATTCAAACGATGGTAGTTGTTGTTACCCTGCCTGACGCTCGGCAATAAGAGGATAAAACAAGGATTCGTTGGCTCGGAGTCAGTTGATGCTGTGTCTGAGTCCCGTAACCATGCCTGTTTACACACACACACACACACACACACACACACACACACACGTGCATGCACATCGCTATATACAATTTTGTCACAGACGATCAGAGAAGAATTAAATATGTTATCAGCTATCCGTTTTTAATTACACACAAGCCAGCGTTCACCATGTTAAAGATTCCTGGTTAAAACCGTTAAGCAAGTAGCAGTGAGTGTGTATGGTTTTACGCCGCTTTTACTAATATTTCAGCAATATCACGGCGGGGACACCAGAAATGGGTTTCACACATTGTACCCGTGTCGGGATTCGAACCCGGGTCTTCGGCGTGACGAGCGAACGCTTTAACCACAAGGCTACCCGACCGCCCCTAAGCAAGGAGGAAGTTAGGAACGCGAATGAATTTCATATGGAGGTTATTGTTTATTAAATAATTGTGACATGAGTGAACGACATACACTGCCGGGCAAAATAAAGTAAACCCTTGAAAATTTGATATGACCGAACTACTGCAAGCGTAAGGTCCTAAACACAGATACAATACCCATACATCAAACAGAACACAATCGAATAACCATTTCTTGTTTGTTTCATTTTTAGCCACCATCAAACATGAGTGTATACTTTCTTTTGTCCGGCAGTGTATTGACATTGAAATGATGGAAGACATGTTTACAAAAATAAATAAAAAAACCCAACAAAAAACAAAACGTTAGTGTGGCATTAACAGATGACATACATATATACAAAACAATTCCTTGTGATAATAAATTACTTTACAATATAAATAGTGGCACGGTACTGTGGCTCACGTCGCCACGTATAACATCCATTTTAACAGCAAGGTGGGCCAGTCATCTAAGGCGCCGCGATTCGCTATGCAGAAACCAGAAACCTATGATTGTGGGTTCGAATCCCGGTTGGCCCCGATTATGTTTCCAGGTTTGTCAGCACCATACGTGCTCGTGGGTTTCACTGAAGTGGTAAACGTCTGAGACCTGCATCACTTCGGGCTTTCCTCCCACATTAAGATGACACGCCGTGATATAACTGGAATACTGTTAAAAACGGCGTTAAACTCAACTCACTCACTCACTCGATTTAACAACAACAGCTTATTGCAACAGTAATAGAGTAGTATTGGCAGTATCAATTTGTTCATTCCGCCCTTTTTATCACAGTGACCATCCATCTTAAATCTAAAAATATCAATCACTAAAGTACGTATATATACTGGTGACAAGCACCTTGTAGAGACTGTGGTTCAAGAAAGACATATTTATGTCACACAGTATTGTACCCATGCACTGACAAGCAAGGCAATCTGTCTACAAGGGTTACAAACCGACCACTGTCGACTTCATTGATTTAAATTTCCAATTTCTAGCTGACGTGTTTTATAAAATACATTGTATATTCTTCATATTATTGGTTCATATATTGTCAAATGGTTTTGTTGTTGGATGGTCTACAGTGGAAGCTGGTAGATGTCTAGGATGGGGGAGCAAGAGCCGGAAATTTATCGGAAAAAAATGTCCCCGAAAACACTTGAAAAAAAATAATTATGCTTCAATGGAAGCTGGTAGACTGTTGACAAAAATAAATCGTCTGCCACAAAAAGAAAAGTTTTGCAATGTATTTTTCACACTATTCATTCTAATAGTTATAATTAAAACATATCTGGTTTTGTAGCTGTACGTGAAAAATATCCTATCTTGATATAAAATATTACGACGTGACCCGGGTGCGCTCGATTTTTGTAAGAGAATTTTTTTCAGTCAGTATTTTCAAAATAAGCAATTCATTTCAGTGAAAGAATACACCAAGCAATTTAATCTGTTTTCACAACCCATCTTTTTACCGGAAATCCGTCATTAACACAGAATTGTTTCTTTTTATCTTAGAACAAATGCGCCCCTTTGCCGAAAAACAAATGGACGGCCCTATAGCCTGATCAAGCGTAAATAAGTGGACACGGTTGGGGTTTTGCTCATGATGCCAGTCACCTGATTGTCTGGTCCAGACTCGAATATTTACAGACCGACGTCATATAGCTGGGATGTTGCTGAGTGCGGCGTTAAACAACAAATACTCATTGTCAGAATTGGGCTTCACACATTGTACCCATGTGGGGAATCGAACACGGATCTTCGGCGTGACGAGCAAACGCTTTAACCACTAGGCTACCCGACCGCCCCCGATGGGCAATAGAGGATTCAGACAGCACGGATACCTTACGCATGTCATTTCGACCCCCCCCCCCCCCCCCTCCCCCCCCCCCCCCCCCCCCCTCCCCCCCCCCCCCCCCCCCCTCTCAGCAGGTCAAAATCCCGCAGAAATGGCTAAAAACAAAGACAGGTTGGGTAGCCTATTGAGTCATTGGGGCGGTGAGGTAGCCTAGTGGTCAAAGCGTTCGCTGGTCACGCCGAGGGCCTGGGTTCGATTCCCCACATTGGTACAAATCGCGAAGCCCATTTCTGGTGTCCCCCGCCGTGATATTGCTGGAATATTGCTAAAAGCGGCGTAAAACCATACTCCCTCACTTACTCAATATCGAATCATGTGTTCTTTTAATAGAGAAGGTCTCCCTGTGTTTCCATGGTTACATTCACACACGAGCGCGGGCACACACACTCATTCAAGCATTCCTAATAATGTTCTCAAAACGACGATATTCTCTCAATCTCAAAGGTATTGGCTAATGGGAGATTGTAGAGTAGCGAGAAGGTGTTCACATGTACACACACGCTGTCGTTCGCGCGCAATTTAATTGTGAGGTCAAGGTCAGACGACAGGTACGTCCGGTTTTTGATGGTTACTTTCTCCGTCATTAAAACATCATAGCCAGTGGGTAGCTTCTTCAAGACATCGTGATATTGTATGTGATCAGCTGTGTTCGGTAATTTGTTGAGATAAGTGTCAAAACTGAGATGACTCCGGATTCGGAATATTCCACCTTTCAACACATGAAACAATCCTCCGTCAAATGACAGATCGCCTTGAATGAAAGCGAGGCCATGTGGGTACTCTTCCAACCACTTGAACTCTTTGTCTGAAAACAATTGGAGGTGTATCCTTAGTAATATAATCCTTATCGCTGTGATCGAGTTGCGACAAGCCAAAAGTGGTAAACGATTGAGACCTGCATCACTTCAGGCTTTCTTCCCACATTAAACTGACACGCAGTGATATAACTGGAATATTGTTCTAAGCCGCGTTAAACCCAACTCACTCAGAATAATCCCGAGGTATGTATGTTTTTAATAACATATTACAACATTCAATTTCTCTCTCTCTCTTACTCTCTCTCTCTCTGTCTCTCTCTCTTTCTCTGACTCTCTCTCTTACTCCCTCTCTCTGACTCTCTCTCTCTGACTCTCTCTCTCTCTTACTCTCTCTCTCTGACTCTCTCTCTTTCTGACTCTCTCTCTCTTACTTTCTCTCTCTTACTCTCTCTCTCTTTCTCTCTCTGACTCTCTCTCTCTCTTACTCTCTCTCTTACTCACTCTCTCTCTTACTCTCTCTCTCTGTGACTCTCTCTCTCTCTTACTCTCTCTCTCTCTCCCACCCATCCACGCACCCACCACCCGCTCACTCACTCACTTACCATGTTTGGTCGCCTTGACGTCTAATACAAGCCTGCCAAGAGTGAGAGGTCTGGGTGTTTTCCGTCCTTTCGTCCTCCTGTTGCCCGATCCATCTGGAACAATATGTACTGCCGGTTAAAAGCGGCGTGAAACAATACTCACTCACTCACTCACTCATTTTTAATTAGCAGAATTCCGTCAGTAGCTTATTTGGAGGGAATCCGATGGTTTTTCATTCAATGTTTCTCCCTGATTATTTACCCCCCCCGGTTAGGGTGAGTTGAAGTGAGGTGAGGTGAGGTGAGGTTAGGTGAGGTGAGGTGAGGTGAGTTGAAGTTTAATGGGATTTAACGTCGCGTTCAAGAGTATTTCCCTTATTTAGCGACGTGCATGATCGTGTGGCTGCCTGTACTTTCCCGGACGTATGCCGACCAGTTCTACTCTTATATCCTTAGTGCCGAGCGCCAGGCAAGGTAACAACAAGTAGCATCGTTTAACGTCTTTTGGTATAACGCGATTTAAAGCGGCAATGAATACACTGAACCCAACTCACTCACTCACTCACTACACATCAATCGTATTACTGGCGTGTCACTTATATATACATTATACATTTTTAATTTAATCGTAACGTAACACACAAACGCACAATTAAAACACGTAATTGTTACCTGGTTCACATTTGTGACGATTGTCGAGAAGAGGAGAGGTCCGGATCTGTGGAATAAAAAATATGAATTTGTATTTGAATTGCAAGGACTGCCGATTAAACCGAGAGTAGTCTCCCTTTAAGCAGTATGTCCCATACAAGCAAGTACTATGAGCAATGACAAATGCTTTCGCAGTACCGCTATAAAGAGCCGATCAGATCACACTGGAGAGCTGATTCCCTCTGTTGACACCCGATGTAAGACGAGGGCTGTTTTGTGCACACAAAATAAATGTAATTCAAGAAATGAACAAGACAGGAAATTATTATAAAAGCTATCAGATATGTTCATAGACTGACGGCGAAAAGAAAGTATACATATGTCCACCCATGATTGATGGTGACCCAAACTGAACAGAAAAGAAATGGTTTTTCGATGGGGAAGTATTTAAAACGGGTATCATAGGCGATATTATATGTATCATATCAAGGAGTATCTCACTACTGGTGACGTGTACATGACGTCACAAGGAACAAGGATTCGCAGAATCACAGTTAACAGTAATGAGCAGAGTGACGCGTGAATGTTCAAGTGTTTATAGTAAACTACGGTTATAACGAACACGCTTATAATGAACTTACGGTTATAACGAACTTACTTTTTTGGTCCTGACTATTTGTTGTAGTTATGCTGTATATATGCTTATAACGAATTACGGTTATAACGAACTAAAATTAGTAGTCCCTTTGAGTTCGTTATAACCGTACTTTACTGTACTTTCTTTTGCCCGACAGTTTGTTTATCAACGAGAACTAGTGTTTGTTTATTGAAATATCTGCATGTTATAAGATTTGTGACAGCACATAGATACACGTTACCAAACTATGTCGAATGGGGATATTTGAGAGTTTTTCAGGAAGCATTTTTGTAATATTTCAGCAAGCTAATTGTTAGTAGTTGATAGAAAGACAGCATGGAAAAAACTCATGTTGAATCAAAGATTTGAACATAGCTATATTTTCTCTTGAAGTTGAAGAAAATAATTTGATCTGGCCAAAACGTCCAAAACATTCAAGTTTAAGAAAAAAAGGCTAAATGTTTTTGTATAAGTATAAGTTTTTTAAGAATACAGTAAACTACGGTTATAACGAACACGCTTATAACGAACTTACGGATATAACGAACTTACTTTTTTGGTCCCGACTATTTGTGTTAGTTATGCTGTATATATGCTTATAACGAACTACGGTTATAACGAACTAAAATTAATAGTCCCTTTGAGTTCGTTATAACCGTACTTCACTGTAATTCAAAATTTTCTGTTTCAGATTTTCAGTGAGTGAAAAGGTCCTTATCCTTCCTCGTGCACGTCAGCCATTGTTATGAAAGAAGTCTGTAAGAACTTTATGTCGGTTCTTACAATGCAGTATTTTGAGGACATAAGATGTTCGGGAATAATTTGTTTCATTGTCTGTCGGTGCTCGGTCCCGAAATTTCAACACATATTGTGTTAGCCGTGTGACTGCCTTTACAAGTCTACTGTACGGCAACATATATAAAGTAAGTGAGTGAGTTGGGTTTAACGCCGTTTTAAACAGTATTACAGTTATATCACGGCGTGTCAGCTTTATGTGGGAGGAAAGCCCGAAGTGATGCAGGTCTCATTTTTACCACTTCGGTGAAATCCTAGAGAACGGGTATGGTGCTGACAAACCTAGAAACATAATCGGGGCGAACCGGGATTCGAACCCACAATTATAGGTATCTGGCGTGCCTGAGGGACGCGACTCTGCACAGCGAATCGCGGCGCCTTAGACGACTGGGCCACTCGTGCCCCCCTCAACATATATTGAGGTTATTATACAAGCATGTGTGTCATACTGATTTTACGAAACGAACGTCAGAATTATTGTATGTCCTGAGCGAGAGCGAGGGTAATACATGAATTCTTACAACTGTTTTGTCAAACCAGTAAGACACACATGTGAGTGTAATAATTTCTTTAATATCCATTTTTTCTTAATCATTTTGAGCTCCCCTTTAGAAATATGCACTGATCACCACCGCTGTCCTCGAAAACCACAATTTGTTGAATAGGCTATGGCTTCTCTAGTGTGACGTCATTCCGACCTTACGTCACAATAAGATTCGAATGACGTCAACAATGCCGTCCGGATGACGGAAACAATACACTGGTGCTCGAGAAGTGATATTTGAACTTGTGCACATACGATTTTTATGAACTCGGTTATTTCTAACCCCTATATATCTCAGCGTTATCGCTCTTAGCATTACGGCACAGCCATAATGACCTACATATCAAGTTACCGGACTGGGATTATAAACAAAGGGGGATAACTCACAAGTTTATTCTGAAGAAGAGCCTGCAAATCCTGGTTAGATGACTTCACACAGCATAACCCGTTCTCCGTGCGCCTTGAGTCCACCCCGGGTACTCCATCCTCTCCACAGGGTAGGCATACGTTGTTTGACAAGTTCTCTTCGGGGTTGCATAACCCGTGCATAACGGGACCGAACACGACGCCGACCAGGGCTGGGATAGCGATAACGTTAAGCCCAAGGGAGATAACCACAACGCATTTTATGACACAGGACGTATTCTCGCTGATGAGGCGTTGGAAATGGTGCCGTGTCTTCCTGTATTTATATTCCTCGGTGATGTAAGGCGCTGTGGGGTCAGTGCTGCGCGACCTCCTTGTCAGAGGGTGTTCCGTGGACAGAGATAAAGGGGTACACGGTGTAGCTGGCCTTGACCTCATGGTAACCTCACGTGACGGTGACGGAATTTGACGTTGATGGATTTTTGCTTTAGCGTCTTATAATTTTACAAAACTCTCTGGAAAACTGAAAAAAAATATAGATTAAAATGTGAAAGGGACAACTATATAGAATTGTATTTGTGAAAAGATTGTCTTTTTTTCACGGACTTTAATAGTGAAATGAAAAACTTTGTCGGTAGGTTGAAAAAGATATTAATAGAATGCAATGCACAGGATTTTTCTATTATCTAAAGTTTGATTTGGATCGGCAGGTGTGATAAAAAAATAAGCATATTTGCTTGGTTTGGGACCTTAATAAATATTGTATTTCATTGTCATTTTTTTAAAGCCAAAGGGACCATATATTCTCTTCCTTATGTATGTCACTTTTAAATGCCTTTCAAAGACCTGGGGCTATTACCGTTTCATAAAACAAATCCTGTGTTTCATTCGGTTTTATAACCCGGGACAATGTACATAAAGACCAAGGCAAACAAACCAATACAAAAATAAACAATGAAACACCATCCACTCACTGCATCCTGAATTTCATATTCCTCTTTTTATGAATGTCATGAAATGAATTAAGGAAGTGAAATAGACAATGTCACAGCAAACACAACATTATCAATTGTCAGTAGAAAAAGGACACACACCACACCTTTTCCATTTTAAAAAAGTCTTCCCTTTTCCCCCTCCCCTCCCCTCCCCCCCCCCCCCCCCCCCCCCCCCAACATCCAACCCCACCCCTTCCCCTCTTCCCCATTTGTACCTGGAAGCAAAAATTTGAATTCCCCAATTCAATGGAAGACGTCCGTATTCCACCTCTTCCTGGTACACAGTGTGCTTACCAGCCAGCACTATCCAGCATAACAATTTACCGTTACTTTTCATTTGACGTTGCCAGGGGGCACCTGTCGATCAGTTTCCTCCCTAATTTCCCAGTTCGTGGTTCGAATCCCAGATTGGCACTGATAATGACCCAAGGTTTGTCAGCACCATACGCGGGGTATCACTAAACTGGTAAACGTCTGAGACCCGCACCACCTAGGGCATTCCTTGTACATTAAATTGAAACGCAGTTTAAATAAAATATTGTTCAAAGCGGCGTTAAACCCAACCTACTCACTCACTTATAGATCCCTACGCCGAAGTCATGGTGGCTATCGAATTTCCCTTGTTTAAAACCAGCGGGTGGCGATGGTGCCGATTAGAAAACTGAGAACCCTGAATATATGTATAACCAGCGAGTGCCAGTCTCCGCAGCCATTGATTCCGGTAGTACTATATCACTTAATAACGATTATGGAACGGAATTAACAGAATTATTAACCATTTTATCATTGTCATGCCATGTCATGTTAATGGAGGCTTTTCACGGTTTCAGTATAATTGACTATAACTATACGCATAAATCTCTATAAAACGGAACCACGTATACACCCAAGGGGATATTTCTTACCCTCTACATGTTAACACCAGACAATATTGTAAATATCTTTTTTAGAAAGCTTTGGCTTTCGTGCCTTGGTTTGACTGTTTTCGAACTAAATCAAAGTTTGTGAATAAGCTATTCATGTTTTTTCCTTATTCATCCAGTAAGGCATATGCTAGATAAAACACGTGTCCTGCAAACACAAACCATGCTGCACTTATGAAAAAAGGGCGTTTCAAAATAGACACTGATGTTTGCTGGCCTTGTTTCGATATTAAATATTTCCTCGTTCCTCTTACAGCGCCAGCACTTCAACACTATGAACTTCAAACGCAACACAGACCACGAGGTCAAGGCATGTCTCACCAGTTGTCATGCTGTACAAGATCAATAGATAAAGTTTGTATATATATGTATTAAACCTCAGTATCAACTTTCTAAATTACTTACTCGTTACGGCTGTTACAGAACACAACCACAGATCGACAAGACGGAGACACAACTTAATCCATCACCAGCCATGTATCATTCTTTTATAGAAGGTAATGTCACGTGACTAGGGGAATTCCCTATTGTGTCAGAGCCTCGACAAGAATTGTATACATGCATTGTGCATATCAAGCATCATAGACAACCTGGAAACCCAACAAAAGAATTTCCAGACTGAAATAGGAAATTATTGTCTTACTATGATTGACAATAAAAAAATTTACGAAAACAAGAAGTAAATACATATGAGGTCAGTTGAACAAACAAAATCCCACATTTCATTTATTTCTTATTAATGCGAAATACTTCCTTTTTAATTTCATTCATTCTTCTTTTTGATTGAAACGTACTTTCGCTAGGGAACGGAAAGGATTCAACTCACAAAGAGCCATAAACTATGCGATGTATTATCACTTTAATTGTGAAGGGAGTGTTTTGATCCTGAGGGGGGAGTGATCTGATCCCAGGATAATTTCTCAGATTGTGTCAGCACAAGGGTCAGGTCTATAGGACAGAATCACCCTGGAGAGAAACTTGAGGGGGTTGATTTAACCCGGTCATTGACAACGTAGTATAACCGGTTCGATTCCCCGGATTGGTACAGTGTGTAAAGCCCATTGACGATGTCCCCGCCCCCGTGAAAGCGGCGTGAAACCATACTCACTCACTCACTCACTCACTTACTCACTCACTAGGAGTCAACATATATTTTTTCAGTTCAAAAATAATTGATCTTCGTTAATACGGACTCCTTTAGTAGGGATATGTTTCTGTTATTTTACGCCGCACTCGGCAATATTCCAGCTATATGACGGCGATCTTGACCAGACAATCCAGTGATTGACATCATAGTACCGATCTATGCAATTGGGATACGGTGATATGTTTTGTTTGTTTGTTTATATGTTGTTTAACGCTACACTCAGCAATATTCTACCTATATGACGGAGGTCTGGAAATAATCGAGTCTGGACCAGACAATCCAGTGATTGACATCATGAGCATCGATCCACAAAATTGGGATATGATGGCATGCATCAACCAAGTCAGCGAGCCTGACCACCCGATCCCGTTAGTCGCCTTTTACGACAAGCATAGTCACCCTTTTCCGGCAAGCATGGGTTGCTGAAGACCTATTCTACCCCGGATCTTCACGGTGACATTATATTAACCAAGTCAACTACGGTTATTGCGAACTAACATTAGTGGTCCGTTTGAGTTAGTTGTAACCGTAGTTTACCTACCTGTTTGTAATGAGATGGAAATATACCGCGCTATTGAGTCTTATCGCTCATCAAACACCTGCTGTTTAATGTGTCGGCCATGTCTCCGTGGGTATTCCGGGTTCGAATTGGTCCCCAACAGCCTATGGTGGTCGTAAGACGCAACTTAATGGATCGAGTGGTCAGGGTGGCTGACTTGGCTCATGGCCTGTGTAAACGTACCCCGACTAAGAGGATCGTTACTCGTTATACCTATCACTGGATTGTCTGATTCAAACTCGATTATTTGCGTCATATACATCATCTGCCCGTGTTTTAATGCGAGACGAATCGGCTGGTAGCTGCATATTACCACAGCTGCAGAGATAAACTTGCTTAACAAAAAACAATTAATGCTTTAAATAAAAAGAAAACAGGGATAAATATATGTACGTATTATGTATAAATGAATGAAAGAATAAGGCAGTACCACATAAGGATCCGGCTAATGCTAAATATATAGTTTTGTTTTTTTAGTGTTTTTTGTTGTTGTTTTGTTAAGTTGTTTTTTGTTTGTTCGAAAATAAAATAATATAGAATGTATTGTACAGGATTTGAGTACTCATCTTAAATATATTTTTTAAAAATCTTGGCCTGTTTTTTTATGGGTAGATTATAACAAAAATATAATCATGGTCTGGTTTGACTCCTTATAAATATTATACACTTAACATCTGACATCATTGCATTGTCTTTTTATTGTCAAACGATCCTTACCGTCGACGGCATAAAAAACTTATCTCTCTGATTGTATTGTTGTTCTAAATTAGTAAGGTCGGCGGATCCGGAAACCAGACAATGAAGGCCCAACACCGTGTCTAAGGAAACTAGAACGTCACGTGACATATAAGGGGAAGTAATCTAATGAACCGAACTTCAACCACGATATGCTTCAAGAAGGAAACGACATGCTGCACAGATTGATCCTAAGATGGGAATCGAAACCCCAAGTCTACACCCATCGCCCCCATTTCTTCAAGTACCAAACACTTTGGTCATAGACTCATAGTATTAATAACTAAATAGATTTTAATTTATTTCGTATCGGAACCGCTCCTTCTGACGTCCGTGTTGCTTCCCCCGCAGACGGATATTGAACGCTGAAGATAATGCATCTTCATCCGCATGTCTCGCATGCATTTATTTTGTTTACTTGTGTTATTAATAAACACAGGAATTTCACAAGTGGTTAAATATAATGTGGTCTTGTGTCGATGTATTCTGTGGTCAGATGAATACGTCGTAATATAAGAGATTGCGGGATGCGTGGACGGATGATGACGTGTACATCAATTGAGGATGAAATTAGGAGGAATTTCTCAAACTGGGTATTATTGTTGACAATCGATGTGTCAAAGTGTCAACAAAACCCAAGTGAGTTTGCGGGGTTAACGCTGCATTGAATAGTATTTAGGAATATGGCGAGTCAGCTAAATGTGGGAGGAAATCCCAAAGTGACGAAGGGCCGGAGCAAACCAAGGATTCTAATCACGGCGAAACTTAGAATGTAATTGGCAATCAAAGGATCTTATGACGATTGCCGACCCATGATCTTTGGTTTTAAAGTGGTCAACGTCGAAGATCTGAATCACTGTGGGATTTCCTCTCACATTTAGCTGACACGCCCTGACATACTGAAATACTGTTCAAGACACAGCCAATAGATACATCTTGGAGTATGTCAATTGCCTTCAAACTTGTATATATACCATGTAAAGATTAACCAAGCATAAAGTGGCTCCCATGCAAAAATGTTATGAACAATGGATTAACTTTTGTAACGTTCAATAGAGCTTTTGGCCTGGAAATGTGCTTTTGAGAAACATTCCTGAAAATCACAAGCCGAAGTGTTTTTTGCAATTATATCAAAACTGAATTACAGATGTGAATATTCATCTTCCCGAGGCAAGGGAGTTCACTAGCTTTAAACGTCCAGTGAAAATCTGGACTTTTAAAGTCAGTCTCCCTTGCTTCGGAAAGATGAGGGTAGTGAGTGAGTTGGGTTTTTCACCTCGTTCCAGTTTAATGTGGGAGGAAAGTCCGAAGTGATGCAGGTCTCAGACGTTTACCACTTCGGTGAAACCCACGACCCTCTTGCGACAGGCATAGTCGCCTCTTACGACAAGCATAGTCGCCCCTTACGACAAGCATAGTTGCCTCTTACGACAAGCATAGTCGCCTCTTACGAAGGCATAGTCACCTCTTACGACAAGCAAAGTGGTCTCTTACGACAAGCACAGTGACCTCTTACGACAAGCATGGTCGCCTCTTACGACAAGCATAGTCGCCTCTTTCACGCCAGCAACACCAAAAATGATCCAGAGCACAACGATGTGGTGACCGACAGGCTAATGACTGAACGTCATATTGCTAGTTCAATCATTCAGAAAGAGTACATTCAACATAGAAATGTGTTGAAATATATCCTTTGTTATAAAAATGACCTCTAAGTGAAACTCGTTTCGTAATCTACATGAGGGCAATGGTGTAGCCGATTTGTGAAAACGTTCGCTCGTCATTCCGAAAACCCAGGTTCGATTCGGTACAATGTGTGAAGCTCATTTCTGGTGTCCCCCGCCGTGATATTGTTGGAATATTGCTAAAAGCAGCGTAAAACCGTACTCACTCACTCACTCACTCACTCGTAATCTATTGTTTATCCAGGACCACATTAGTCCGGACACTCCGCTAAGCGGACGGTTACTGCTGGCGACGTACATGACGGGACAAGACGGCGTACCCATGACTGGTTAATCCGGACACTGGTTAATCAGGATGATTTCTATCGCAATGCTTCCGTCCTTATTAACGGAGTATCACGATAATGTACGTAGCTGGTGAACACAAGAAGGAAAAGTGTTTATCATATAACGGATAGTGATATCGATGTTACAAATCAATCCGATAAACCCCGTATCACGATCTGATAAATATGTAAATAGGGTCCCTAACCAGGAACAACCTTTAAGCGCCATTCATCGATCCAATGCCTTTTTTTCTAAAAAAAACCCTGTTGACTGGTGATCCTCGTCTGCTTGGATACGTATTTCCCCATGTGTCACTGTGATTCTTTAAACAAACATGGCTGTTAGTCACGTGGCACTATATGATGAATTGGGCGACTCACTCAAACATTGTATTCATACGCGTTTTCTAAAGCTACTTCGTGTTAAACACCTAGTTTGTTAAGAATGGCTTTACTTGTTTATGGTAAAGAGATTAATCCCCTCGTGAGTTTATTTGTCGTAAACATCACGAATAAGGAATGTGTATTCCTAATTAGAGGATAAACCTAGGAAATGCTAATTTAATTACTGACGGGGGGCGTTCGATACCTCTTATTTTCATTTGAAATCGAGCGTTTTAGCGATCAAGTTTTTAAATTCGAGGTTTTGGTCTGATAAGGCATGTTGATTTGAAGTATCGAAAGTCATGATACTGATTTCTACCAGAATAGTGGAATATATGGTAGAATAGATTATATTCACGAAAAGGAAACAACCTTGGGAAATATATTCTAAATTTAGTAAAAGAAATAGAAAACTGCTGTAAAAGGAAGTGCATGGTCACAAGTCAGGCGTCTGGTCAACAGGAAGATAGAGGATATGCACTCCTTCCTTATTGTGAATCCTATAATTGTCTTAAGACCATGCGTTATTTAAAGAATGATTTCGCTTGTTTATTCTTAATGATAGAAGTGAGTGAGTGAGTTTGGTTTTATGCCGTTTTTACCATTATTCCAGCAATATCAAGGCGGGGGACATCAGAAATGGGCTTCACACATTGTACCCTTATCGGGAATCGAACCCCGGTTTTCAGTGTGACGAGCGAACGCTGTAACCACTAGGCCACCCGACCGCCCCCTTAATGATAGAAAGTTAAAAGTCAAGTCATAGGTCATAAATTGCCATGATCATTATGTAAATAAACATGAAAATGTTGTGGTTCGCGTTTAGAGAGTGAAATGATATTTTGTAAAAAGTGTCTCTTATATTAAAAAAAACGATCTTGATCGAAAAAAACACACATGTCAATTGGAAACATACAAGGACTACCAAACGACTGAGTGAATATTGTTTTAAGCTGCATTTAGCAATATTTAATCAGTATCAAAGCGGCCTGTAAATATTTGAGTCTGGACCAGACCAACATGTGACTGAGAGCATGAGCATCGATCAGAACACAATGACACGCCATCAGCCCAATCAAAGAGTCGAGCCCATGTATTGACAACATTCGGCTAATGTGACAAACATGAACATAGGACCTATTCTTTCCTGGAATGCCCACAGGGAAATACATAATTGATGATTTAGACAAAAATATTATCGAAAATAACTCAATATGAGATAAGCATTGGAATTAGACATGAAAATAGATGTGTTTTATAACCTTTCAATATTTGTGAAAAAAACATTTAACGAATATGAACGACGCGGTTTCTATAGATCATCATTTGTTCAGTTTTTCTTAAGGCAGACAAGCGTCAATAGGGAGTAATCCTTATATTTCAAAACCCCACCCTGCCACAAAAAAATATACACGTGCAGTATACTCACCTTGACCGAGGACACTATTCCATGCATATAGATATATTCACACGGAGGATAGTGTATGTATATAGGAGTGCCGTGCATCCTCTTTCCAGAGTACAATTAAAATGAAATTTATATTAACCTTCACTGTTATCGAACACGATGTTTAGGGCACTTAAGTTGACCAGGGCCCACTTGCACAAAGCGATCTTAGCGCAAGGATGATTGTAAGTCCCATACATTAACAAACTCTTACAATAGTCTTAGCGCTAAGATCGCTTTGTGTAAGTGGGCCCTGGTATATGTGTTGCTTGTTTGCTGTTTAACGCCCCACTCAGCAATATTCGAGCTATATGACGGCGGTCTGTAAACAATCGGGTCTGGACCAGACAATGTAGTGATTGATATCATGAGCATCGATCTACGCAACTGGGATTCGACGTCATGTTATCAACCAATTCAGTTGACCCATTTGGCTATTACGACGCGGATAGGACAGCGGTGGCATAGCCGAGTGGTTAAAGCGTTCGTTGGTTGGTTGGTTGGTTCAATGTTTAACGGCGCACTCAGCAATATTCCAGCTATATGACGGCGGTCTGTAAATAATCGAGTCTGGACCAGACAATCCAGTGATTGATATCATGAGCATCGATCCACATCAATTGAGATCAATGACATGCATCACCCAAGTCAGCGAGCCTGACCACCCGATCCCGTTAGTCGCCTTTTACGACAAGCATAGTCACCTTTTACGGCAAGCATGGATGGCTGAAGGCCATTTCAGGAGTTCCCTGTCGTGATAGTGCTGGAATAGCGGCGTAAAACGGTATTCAGTCACTTTCAAGCATTGGTTGCTGGGTTTCGTACGCTTACCCGGAATATCCGCAGTTGGACCGGGAAGAAGGTGACACCTGTTGTGTTTGGGTATTCGAGACCAACACATTCAGCGTGTTTATTTCCTGCCTGATTGCACACAGTGAAACACCGTGATGGTAACTTACACAAGCCAGGGTGACATAACGTTATTCTGAATAACGGGAATTTCAACTTTTTGTAAAGATAATCAAAAGTGCAGTATGCAGATGAGGTTGTGTGAAATGGGGTTTAACGTGGCGTCCGAGATTATTGCACAAATACAGCGCGCGCGCGCGTGTGTGTGTGTGTGTGTGTGTGTGTGTGTGTGTCTGTGTGTGTGTGTGTGTGCGTGAGTGAGTGGCTGCTTGTACTTATCCTGACTAATGCAAGATATATATAGTGCTAGGCCATTGAGATACCATGCCACTGTTTAACCTGATCACCCCACTCAGACACAGTATTCTGACTCCGAGGCGACCAGTCCTTGTTTTAGCCCCTTAATGTCGAGGGCCAGACAGGGTAACAACAAGTACCATTTTTAACGTCTTCTGGTATGCCGCGGCCGATGATCAAACCCCGGACCTTCCGCTCTCCGGGCGGACGCTCTACCATTAGACCACGGAGGCGGCCATGTATGCACCAAAATGTTTACTATTAGAGCTACATAGCCCTATGGGCATTAGGGCAGAGTGGGTCGTAACCACTCTATTCTTGTCGTAAAAGCCCACGAAAAGTACAAAGGATGGCTGCCATGTGTCTGCCTGGTTCATTGCCACCAGTACACAGGTGAGTGAATTTTGTTTAATGCCGCAGTCTGTAATATTCCAGGTATATCACGTCATCCTGTAAATAATCTAGAGCAGACACACCGTGGGTTTGGGATGGGGTACTGGGGACCTGATATACCCCGAACTCATCACGGAGAGACAGACATGGGGTACTGAGGACCTGTTTTACCCCGAACTCATCACAGAGAGACAGAGATGGGGTACTGGGGACCCGTTATACCCCGAACTCATCACAGAGACAGACATGGGGTACTGGGGACCCGTTATACCCCGAACCCATCACAGAGACAGACATGGGGTACTGAGGACCTGATATACCCCGAACTCATCACGGAGAGACAGACACGGGGTACTGTGGACCTGTTATACCCCAGACTCATCATGGCGGAATTTGGTAACGAGAGACAGTCTTGGGGGACTGGGGACCTGTTATACCCAACTATTCACCGAGACTGGCCATCCTGGCTATTTCGCCACCGTATGACAAACAGTGGAAAAATTATTTGCTTCTGCACGCCACCATCCACCCACCCCATGTACCTCCTCCCTCCAACCCCCACAAGTACTTTCTATCGGTTTTCACTTGATACTGTGTGGGAGGGTTGGCTGAAAAGTTAAGAGTCTAACTATGATGTAACGCGTTCATGAAGTTGGTTGCTAATTGTTGCTCAGCATTATCCCCTCTGGGGTACGTTACGCAAAAGGAATTCACAACATCTCTTCTCAATACGTTATCTCAAATAACGTGACCTTGACCCAAATGAAGTCACGATACGATATGCAAGAATCCCCGCAGTCAAAGTCATGTCACGTGACAGGAAGAGACCATTGACGCCGGACACAGGTAGCCTTCCTGTGAATGAGGTGCTTAGTGACGATATTTATAAGACCATAATACCGATGAGGATAATGGACGGACTGTCACACCGTTTTATATCGAGAGAATTCGGTATGATTGAGTGAGTGTTTTTTGAGTGAGTGAGCGAATAAGTGTGTGAGTGCGTGCGTGGGTGAGTGTTATTTTGTGTGAGTGTGTTGCCACTTTGGTGAAACCTTTGAATTGGTTGAATAATTGATATTGTAGCACGATTCTTTATTCATGTGTATATCAATTCTACAAAGCGGCCATTGTTGGCCAATTAAAGGCGGGAGAAAGAACTAAGTAGCCCAGGTTGCAGACTTTTCGGTTCAGCCAATCTTACCTACCCATCTTCCTTCCCCGCACCTCTCCCTACCCCACTCTTTCCTCCACATCTCCCTCCCACTCTTACCTCCACATCTCCCCGCCCCACTCTTACCTCCACATCTCCCCGCCCCACTCTTACCTCCACATCTCCCCGCCCCACTCTTACCTCCACATCTCCCCGCCCCACTCTTACCTCCACATCTCCCCACCCCACTCTTACCTCCACATCTCCCCCCCCCCCCCCCCCCCCCCCCACACACACACACACACTCTTACCTCCACATCTTCCTTCCTTAAATCTCTCCACACACCATCCATCTCTCCCGTCCCTACCCAGATCTCTAAACCCACTCTTACCCCCATATATCTTCCTTTCTTACACCCCACTCCATCCCACCCAAATTTCCTACCCCACTCTTACCTCCCGCCACTTCCTAACAGCTCACTACACCACACCTCCAAACTCCACATCACTCTGACCACCTTCTTTTCCCACAACTCACCCCACCCACACCACCAATTCACCCGTTCTCACAGCATCCAACTCATGGACCGATCAAGCGTGTCCCACCCCGGATCATGTGTGCCGACTCTCCCAGCAGTTAGTGACGCTGACGTGGGACAGTCACATCTATTTCCAGCCGTTCTGTTGTTGAAGAGAATTATTGAATAATTACTAAGATGGGACATTCCTAAGAACGAAGTCAGCCTGATCATGTGGGTGGGTAACTGTGTGTCTCATTACACGAGGTTGTGATTGCGGAAGATACTTGAACGTTTATGGTGTCTACTACGACAAGTACATGTATATCTACTACTACTACTACTACTACTACTACTACTACTACTACTACCACTACTACTACTACTACAACTGTTACTGACCCGTGAAGATCCGGGGTCTTCAGCAACCCATGCATGCATTAAAAGGCGACTATGCTTGTCGTAAGAGGCGACTAACGGGATCGGGTGGTCAGGCTCCAAAATTGCGTGGATCGATGCTCATGATATCAATCACTGGATTGACTTGATTATTTACAGACCTCCGTCATATATCTGGAATATTGCTGAGTGCGGCGTTAAACAACAAACAAACACAACTAATATTACTGTTATGTGGTCGTTATTGTCTTTCAAGTACACCCCAAAATAATGTTTGTCTTGTAATGGACATGACGTCATATTCGATAACCGTTAATTGACCGTAACGACGTAAAATTACTTTCCCTCTTATTAATATAATTCTGAATTCAGACAAATATGTCATAATTCCTTCTCAGGACAGGACACGGTGTTATAACGACCAGTTAGAACTGGTGTACACATTTTCACGATGATGTAACTCTCATATTGGGATTGGGGCGCGGGTGGCCCACTCGTCTCAAGCGCCGTGATATAACTGGAATACTATTAAAAGCGGCGTTAAACCCAACTCACTCACTCACTCATATTGGGATTAAGCAGCGATTGGAAGGAGAGATCGATGATTACCTTTACTACCTTGAACAGATGAGGCAGAACGCTGAATCTATCAAGATAACAAACATTGATATCTGTATCACCCACGTTAGTGCGAGTGTGTTTTGGGTTTTGCCGATTTTTAAAAAAATGCCGGAAATAACATCGAGACATGACGAAGGGGATTTATACTTTTGCCCATGCGGGGAACCTACTCGCCAGGAATCGACATCCACCGCAGACTCTGTTGTCACTGTGCCGCTAATGCGTGTTGCTATACGGTTGACTGGTTAACTGTCTCACGTGGAGCCTTGACTTTCGTAAACACTGACATTTGAGTCGTGAGGTCGGCGAATTACAAGGTCATGCTGACGTGTGGGTTTTCAAGGATATATATATATATATATATATATATATATATATATCTCGCTTGAGACGAGTTGGCCACCCGTGCCCCAATCCCAATATGAGAGTTACATCATCGTGAAAATGTGTACACCAGCTCTAACTGATCGTTATAACACTGTATCCTGTCCTGAGAAGGAATTATGACATATTTGTCTGAATTCAGAATCATATGAATAAGAGGGAAAGTAATTTTACGTCGTTACGGTCAATTAACGGTTATCGAATATGACGTCATGTCCATTACAAGACAAACTTTTTTTATTGGGTGTACTTGAAAGACAATAACGACCACATAACAGTAATATTAGTTGTGTTTGTTTGTTGTTTAACGCCGCACTCAGCAATATTCCAGATATATGACGGAGGTCTGTAAATAATCGAGTCTGGACCAGACAATCCATTGATTGATATCATGAGCATCGATCCATGCAATTGGGAGCCTGACCCCCCGATCCCGTTAGTCGCCCTTTACGACAAGCATAGTCGCCTTTTAAAGCATGCATGGGTTGCCGCGAATTACAAGGTTATGCTGACGTGTGGATTTTCAAGGATATATAAATAGCCTACACGTGGCGGGAAAGTTTAGATCTTTGTCCAACTGACATTTATATACCGAACTTTCAGGCCCTCCCATCTTTTTAAATAAAAAGAAGCATTATCGGAATTAATGTGAGCAATATTGTGTGTATAGCTACCAGGTGCAAAGGAATAGTTTCAAATGTGATATAATTCAGTAGCTGTCGTCGTAACAGCAGTTCGCATTGGAATCACCACGCAGCCGCCGAATGTGCTTGGTCCAGATTAATTATGGACAAAGCTGGAATGTTGCGGCATCAAACAACACACTCAGCAAGGCGATAGATTGTTGTCTCAGGGTACCACTCAGACCTCTGACCCGTGAAGATCCGGGTTAGAATAGATAGGTCGTCAGCAACCCATGCTTGCTGTAAAAGGCGACTATGTAAGGGGCGACTAACGGGATTGGGTGGTCAGGCTCGCTGACTTGGCTGATGCATGTCATCGTATCCCAAATACGTGGATCGATGCTCATGATGTCAGTCACTGGATTGTCTTGACCAGAATCGATTATTTACAGACCGCCGCCATATAGCTGATATATTGCTGAGTGCGGCGTTAAACAACAAACAAAAAACTAAGACCTCCCTCAATACACAGGACAATACTGGCATTGAATAAAAGTTTCATGGGAATATCTGAAACGTTTGTTAAGTGGGTCGATGTTTCTGCTGGTGGAGTCAAGCCTTTGTTCAACTGACATTTTTTTATACCGAACCTTGCTTGGTTCAGATTATGGACAAGCCGCCGTGACAAAGCTGGAGCATTGCGGCGTAAAACAAGGACATTCCTAAGAACGAAGTCAGCCTGATCATGTGGGTGGGTAACTATGTCTCTCATTACACGAGGTTTGTGATTGCGGAAGATACTTGAATGTTTATGGTGTCTACTACGACAAGTACATGTATATCTACTACTACTACTACTACTACTACTACTACTACTACTACCACTACTACTACTACTACAACTGTTACTGACCCGTGAAGATCCGGGGTCTTCAGCAACCCATGCATGCATTAAAAGGCGACTATGCTTGTCGTAAGAGGCGACTAACGGGATCGGGTGGTCAGGCTCCAAAATTGCGTGGATCGATGCTCATGATATCAATCACTGGATTGACTTGATTATTTACAGACCTCCGTCATATATCTGGAATATTGCTGAGTGCGGCGTTAAACAACAAACAAACACAACTAATATTACTGTTATGTGGTCGTTATTGTCTTTCAAGTACACCCCAAAATAATGTTTGTCTTGTAATGGACATGACGTCATATTCGATAACCGTTAATTGACCGTAACGACGTAAAATTACTTTCCCTCTTATTAATATAATTCTGAATTCAGACAAATATGTCATAATTCCTTCTCAGGACAGGACACGGTGTTATAACGACCAGTTAGAACTGGTGTACACATTTTCACGATGATGTAACTCTCATATTGGGATTGGGGCGCGGGTGGCCCACTCGTCTCAAGCGCCGTGATATAACTGGAATACTATTAAAAGCGGCGTTAAACCCAACTCACTCACTCACTCATATTGGGATTAAGCAGCGATTGGAAGGAGAGATCGATGATTACCTTTACTACCTTGAACAGATGAGGCAGAACGCTGAATCTATCAAGATAACAAACATTGATATCTGTATCACCCACGTTAGTGCGAGTGTGTTTTGGGTTTTGCCGATTTTTAAAAAAATGCCGGAAATAACATCGAGACATGACGAAGGGGATTTATACTTTTGCCCATGCGGGGAACCTACTCGCCAGGAATCGACATCCACCGCAGACTCTGTTGTCACTGTGCCGCTAATGCGTGTTGCTATACGGTTGACTGGTTAACTGTCTCACGTGGAGCCTTGACTTTCGTAAACACTGACATTTGAGTCGTGAGGTCGGCGAATTACAAGGTCATGCTGACGTGTGGGTTTTCAAGGATATATATATATATATATATATATATATATATATATATATATATATATCTCGCTTGAGACGAGTTGGCCACCCGTGCCCCAATCCCAATATGAGAGTTACATCATCGTGAAAATGTGTACACCAGCTCTAACTGATCGTTATAACACTGTATCCTGTCCTGAGAAGGAATTATGACATATTTGTCTGAATTCAGAATCATATGAATAAGAGGGAAAGTAATTTTACGTCGTTACGGTCAATTAACGGTTATCGAATATGACGTCATGTCCATTACAAAACAAACTTTTTTTATTGGGTGTACTTGAAAGACAATAACGACCACATAACAGTAATATTAGTTGTGTTTGTTTGTTGTTTAACGCCGCACTCAGCAATATTCCAGATATATGACGGAGGTCTGTAAATAATCGAGTCTGGACCAGACAATCCATTGATTGATATCATGAGCATCGATCCATGCAATTGGGAGCCTGACCCCCCGATCCCGTTAGTCGCCCTTTACGACAAGCATAGTCGCCTTTTAAAGCATGCATGGGTTGCCGCGAATTACAAGGTTATGCTGACGTGTGGATTTTCAAGGATATATAAATAGCCTACACGTGGCGGGAAAGTTTAGATCTTTGTCCAACTGACATTTATATACCGAACTTTCAGGCCCTCCCATCTTTTTAAATAAAAAGAAGCATTATCGGAATTAATGTGAGCAATATTGTGTGTATAGCTACCAGGTGCAAAGGAATAGTTTCAAATGTGATATAATTCAGTAGCTGTCGTCGTAACAGCAGTTCGCATTGGAATCACCACGCAGCCGCCGAATGTGCTTGGTCCAGATTAATTATGGACAAAGCTGGAATGTTGCGGCATCAAACAACACACTCAGCAAGGCGATAGATTGTTGTCTCAGGGTACCACTCAGACCTCTGACCCGTGAAGATCCGGGTTAGAATAGATAGGTCGTCAGCAACCCATGCTTGCTGTAAAAGGCGACTATGTAAGGGGCGACTAACGGGATTGGGTGGTCAGGCTCGCTGACTTGGCTGATGCATGTCATCGTATCCCAAATACGTGGATCGATGCTCATGATGTCAGTCACTGGATTGTCTTGACCAGAATCGATTATTTACAGACCGCCGCCATATAGCTGATATATTGCTGAGTGCGGCGTTAAACAACAAACAAAAAACTAAGACCTCCCTCAATACACAGGACAATACTGGCATTGAATAAAAGTTTCATGGGAATATCTGAAACGTTTGTTAAGTGGGTCGATGTTTCTGCTGGTGGAGTCAAGCCTTTGTTCAACTGACATTTTTTTATACCGAACCTTGCTTGGTTCAGATTATGGACAAGCCGCCGTGACAAAGCTGGAGCATTGCGGCGTAAAACAAGGACATTCCTAAGAACGAAGTCAGCCTGATCATGTGGGTGGGTAACTATGTCTCTCATTACACGAGGTTTGTGATTGCGGAAGATACTTGAATGTTTATGGTGTCTACTACGACAAGTACATGTATATCTACTACTACTACTACTACTACTACTACTACTACTACTACCACCACTACTACTACTACAACTGTTACTGACCCGTGAAGATCCGGGGTCTTCAGCAACCCATGCATGAATTAAAAGGCGACTATGCTTGTCGTAAGAGGCGACTAACGGGATCGGGTGGTCAGGCTCCAAAATTGCGTGGATCGATGCTCATGATATCAATCACTGGATTGACTTGATTATTTACAGACCTCCGATATATATCTGGAATTTTGCTGAGTGCGGCGTTAAACAACAAACAAACACAACTAATGTTACTGTTATTTGGTCGTTATTCTCTTTCAAGTACACCCCAAAATAATGTTTGTCTTGTAATGGACATGACGTCATATTCGATAACCGTTAATTGACCGTAACGACGTAAAATTACTTTACCTATTATTCATATAATTCTGAATTCAGACAAATATGTCATAATTCCTTCTCAGCACAGGACACAGTGTTATAACGACCAGTTAGAACTGATGTACACCTTTTCACGATGATGTAACTCTCATATTGGGTTTGGGGGCACGGGTGGCCCACTCGTCTCAAGCGCCGTGATTCGCTGTGCAGAGTTGCGTCCCTTGGGCACGCCAGAAACCTATGATCGTGGGTTCGAATCCTCGTTCGCCCCGATTATGTTTCTAGGTTTGTCAGCACCATACCCGTGCTCGTGGGTTTCACCGAAGTGGTAAACGTCTGAGACCTGCATCACTTATGGCTTTCCTCCCACATAAAGCTGACACGCCGTGATATAACTGGAATACTGTTAAAAGCGGCGATAAACCCATCAAACTCACTCACTCATATTGGGATTAAGCAGCGATTGGAAGGAGAGCTCGATGATTACCTTTACTACCTTGAACAAATGAGGCAGAACGCTAAATCTATTAAGATAACAAACATTGATATCTGTATCACCGAAGTTAGTGCGAGTGTGTTTTGAGTTTTGCCGATTTTTAAAAAAATGCCAGAAATAACATCGAGACATGATGAAGGGGATTTATACATCAGCCCATGCGGGGAACCTACTCGCCAGGAATCGACATCCACCGTAGACTCTGTTGTCACTGTGCAGCGAATGCGTGTTGCTATACGGCTGACTGGTTAACTGTCTCACGTGGAGCCTTGACTTTCGTAAACACTGACATTTGAGTCGTGAGGTCGGCGAATTACAAGGTCATGCTGACGTGTGGGTTTTCAAGGATATATATATAGCCTACACGTGGCGGGGAAGTTTAGATCTTTGTCCAACTGACATTTATATACCGAACTTTAAGGCCCTCCCATCTTTTTGAATAAAAAGAAGCATTATTCGGAATTAATATAAGCAATATTGTGTGTATAGCTACCAGGTGCGAAGGAATAGTTTCAAATGTGATATAAATTCAGTAGCTGTCGTCGTAACAGCAGTTCGCATTGGAATCACCACGCAGCCGCTGATTTTGCTTGGTCCAGATTAATAACTAACAAAGCTGGAATGTTGCGGCATAAAACAACACACTCAGCTAGGCATTAGATTGTTGCCCCAGGGTACCACTCAGACCTCTGACCCGTGAAGATCCGGGTTAGAATAGATAGGTCTTCAGCAACCCATGCTTGCTGTAAAAGGCGACTATGTAAGGGGCGACTAACGGGATCGGGTGGTCAGGCTCGCTGACTTGGCTGATGCATGTCATCGTATCCAAAATACGTGGATCGATGCTCATGATGTCAGTCACTGGATTGTCTTGACCAGCCTCGATTATTTACAGACCGGCGTCATATAGCTGATTTATTGCTGAGTGCGGCGTTAAACAACAAACAAAAAACTAAGACCTCCCTCAATACACAGGACAATACTGGCATTGAATAAAAGTTTCATGGGAATATCTGAAACGTTTGTTAAGTGGGTCGATGTTTCTGCTGGTGGAGTCAAGCCTTTGTTCAACTGACATTTTTTTATACCGAACCTTGCTTGGTTCAGATTATGGACAAGCCGCCGTGACAAAGCTGGAGCATTGCGGCGTAAAACAACTCTCACTCAGTTAGCCGATAGATTATTTTCGCGGAGTACCAGAAAGACTTCCACACATTGGTGTTAGAATAGGTCTACAGCAACCCATGCTTGCCGTAAAAGGCGGCCATGCTTGTCGTAAGAGGCGACTAATGGGATCGGGTGGTCAGGCTCGCTGACTTGGTTGATGCATGTCATCGGTCACCATTACATGGTGCCGCTAATTCGTTATTATGATAGATACAATAACGACTCTTTCTGTAAATGATTTTACTAAAAACTAACAATACATTACAAACATCAATCACAAATATTAAGTACAACCCCTGTCCGAGTCACACATTCAGGGGAAACAACTCTTGACGCCTTAGCCTGGCGTGCTGTTCCATTAACTGTTTACACTGTCGGTTTGCTCATTTATCTATGCGCTGTTATCAGTAGACAGTAGGACAGCGCACGACCTGTCACAGTAGACGTGACAAACGAAAGAATCCGAATGAAACAACGAGCAAAGGTCTCTCTCGTTAACTTGACGTCACTGAAGACAGTTGCCCAGTCGCAACTACTAGGCGCAGACACCCACTTCACGATAAGAAATTGTCATTCTGACATAGCCAGTACTTTCAATGTAACAAACTTTGTTAAATGCAAACAAGGAATCTGTAAGTTCCAGTATTTCAAATATGTTCCCTAAAAAGTTATCTCTCAAATTATGTATATATTTGTACAACGTCAATTTATTATGTACATGTATTAATATATTATTATCTTTACGACAGCATTCATCTTTATATAGCATATCACCAGTCCGCACACGGCGACACCCCGGTCCACATTTTTTGTCGTGCTGTCTTTTTTATCTTCGGGGTCGACTCCGATGATTTTTATGATCCTTGGTTTGTCAGTACCATGATCATGGGTTTCGCGTTATACGTCAACTTCCAGACCCAGTGACATCGATGTAATAGCGTTCAAAGCGGCGTTAACCCACTTATAGTCTGTTCCCGAGTTGAAAGATTTGTGTCCATAGCAACACCACGCCCACATTCTAGCCGATCTTTTCGATATCAAGCGTGTTAGCTACTTCCATATTATACAGGTATTGATACGTTTGCATCTTCACGCCGATCTCGTCTCCATCACGCAGCTTTACGACCCCTACAACGACGTCGCTCGACTCATACATCCGGTTCTCCAAAACCATTTTCACTAGTTTGATCACAGACGTCTCCCCGGAAGAAGCTTTGTAGATATAGTGATCCATTATATATTTCGGATTGATCAATGTATTTTTAAAGGTGTCGAGACTGAAGTGACTGCTTATCCGGTAAATGCCTCCTTTCTTGACCCGGATGGTGGAATTCCTAACCGTCAGACCCCCCTGAAGGAACGCTATCCCATCTGCAGACTCCGTCATCCATTTTATGGAACCCGCTGGAAAAAATAAATATGATTATTATTACTATTTTAGGAATTCTGTTGAATTGTATTTTGTTCAGTGAATGAATAAGTGGGTGAGTTTTTTTTAGCAATATTCCAACAATATCACGCCAAAAATTGTTGCGGGAGTCGAACCCGGGCCTTTGGTGTGACGAGCGAACGCTTTAACCATTATCTTTTCAATAGGGAATGTGTCGTTGCGCCACAGGGGCGGTCGGGTAGCCTAGTGGTTAAAGCGTTCGCTCGTCACGCCGAAGACCCGGGTTCGATTCCCGACATGGGTACAATGTGTGAAGCCATTACTGGTGTCCCCCGCCGTGATATTGCTGGAATATTGCTAAAAGCGGCGTAAGACCTCACTCACTCACTCGTTGCGCCACAGCGACCTTGGGGGATTATGAAAAATATCCCCGTGTCCCCTCCCCTGGATTTTAGAAAAGTGTGGATTAAGTGGTCACAATGGCGACGGGTGTTGATACCACCCGGTTGGATGACCTCAGGTCAAAGATCATCTGTGACCTGCCTGATTCTGTGTATTTCCGTACACCAGTTTCATGCCACAAATACTCGTTGCTATATACGCCTGACTGGGTAACTGTCTCACTAGGAAGAACCTGATCTTTTGTGACACTGTCCCTTGAGCTGAGCGGTCGTGACGTGTGGGTTTTCCAATAAGACTCTAAAAATAGTCTACACGTGGCGGAGAAGTTGAGAATTTGTACCAAAGACATTAGACTTGCACTGGTCTCTGAGGCAATAATTATTAGTTAAAGTCATAAGTTCTGGATTATGTAAAATAATAGGAACAAGCCTGTCCCTACAAGAGACTGGGGATCTTAGACTTGCCTATTAGAGGATGGAATTAATACACATCAATGGACTTATCTTTCAGTGGAGCCTTGTAGCAAGGCTACAAAGACTAGACTCGAAATATTTACACTTTGCCGCACCTTTTGAGATTGCGTAAGTTTTGTGAGATGAGAGGACAGAGCCCAGCTTGAGCCGAGCTGTGGTATCAACACGTGGAATATCGAGGACCGGAAACCCTCGTTATACGGTAATGTCTTGTATACTGTTTATGTGGTCTCGATGCATCATCTCATATAGTCCATACTAACGTTACATAGCATATAGTCGTCTGAGACAGTGAGACCACGTCATTCAAGGTGTTTAAATTACTACCTCGATTTTTATCCTAGACTATGCTCTCTTAAAATTCGGCGAAATTTGTCAACATTCGCCATGCAGACGTTGGGGGGGGGGGGGGGGGGGGGTATAAATCCTGCTGGGGTCAATGCAGGAAGCATAGGTACCGAAAGTCCCCACTTGTCCGAGTTTTCATTGTGTATAATTGTTTGAACAACTACCTGTTTGTGTTTCTTTCACGTCAACCAACAGATGAGCTGCTGTTTTCAAGGAATGATTTCTTCTTGGTCCCTTTTTACTGGGCTCCTCGACACTATCTACAGTGCATGGAGTTCTTGTATGAACGAGCGCCGCCGTTGAAGGGAGCTGCGAACACAAAAACGTAATGAAATTATGAACATTTATGAATTCGTAAACTTGACAGTTAAATGAAAAAGAAGGTCTTGAAATGAAAATGGATTGTTGTAACCTTTATTTTCTGTGCATATATCGCGCGGAAGGAGAGCAATACTCTTTCTTCAAAAACATTTTTTTTCGTGCTATGAATTATTGTGCTATTGACGCCCAGATAGTTTAAGGTAATACCGTATTCCCTCGATTAAATTCCCCGCCGTATATTTCTTTCAGATACTCTTGTCGGTTTAATCGAGAAATAATTTTTCGATATCAGTACTGACTTCATAATGAAAACAATGTACAAAGCTGTATATTTTTGTTTGTTATTTGTTTAACTTCTTTGATAGGCATTTAGAAGTTGGAGTACTAAGTAAGGATAAGAATTTATGGATGAACAACTTCTTTATTACAATTGCTATTACATACCCCTGGCGTACCATCAACTCATCAAAGACCCCAATCAGCTATAATCCCGTTGTTTACATTACTGGCTTCATCCTTTGTATCATGGCACTGACTTCACCCATGGTCATCATCACTGCCCTTGTGTGTACACAGCAGGCTTTGCTACTCCAGTATATCTACCCTACTGTATAAACATTGCCTCCTACGTGTATATATACTTGCTTACTGCACTCTGTAAATCACTTGCTTGATAACGGTGTTAGAACCTACACCGAAACATCGCTCTTAATTGTAATAAAGAAGATGTTCATCCATAAATTCTTATCCTTACTTGTTATTTGTTTGTTGATTAACGCCGCACGCCGCTATATGACGTCAGTCTGTATATAATCGAGTCTGGACCAGAAAATCCAGTGATTGATATGAGCATCGATCCACGCAATTGGGATCGATGACATGCATCAACCAAGTCAGCGAGTGTGACCACCCGATCCCGTTAGTCGCCTCTTACGACAAGCATAGTCGCCTTTTACGGCAAGCATGGGTTGCTGAAGACCTGTTCTACCCCGCACCTTCACTGGTAACAAAACTGTATGTACATACATCTATTTAATTCACAACAAGGAAGAAATGATACGTCATTCTCCTAGTTGGGGAAACCCAAGCAACTTCCTGAATCGTGCACTCGAGAAACAGAAACTGGACCCGCAGGTACGTATAGTGATAATCGCACTTCAGACTTGTCACATTATTCAGCGCAGCTTTGCTGAAATGTGACCTATCGCCCATCCCACGCTGCGGACTGAAGCGGGGAATTCCCGCACGGAATTCTCGTATGTTTATTTATAGCCTCAAGTCGGAACGTCAGATATCCGGTAGTAACAGAGGTCAACTTTATATATACGGGGTCAACAGATACAATGGCCGATCTGTGTGCTCCAATTTCCTTATTGGATAATATATTATACATAGTAAAGCCATCTGATTATTATCTGCTTCTGAATGGACTCATAATAATAATAATAATACATGATACATAATGATATTTATATTTTATTAATGACCCATGTAAATAAACAAAACTATATACGTAGGATCAAATAGGAACTCTTGAAACTGTTTTGTTTGTTTGTTGTTTAACACTTTGTGACAGTAAATAATGAAGTCGGGACAATCCAGTGATTGACATTATGAGAAACGTGATGTTTTTAATAAGATTTGTTTCTCCTTTGTGATTTTGTGTTGTGCTTGTTTGTTTGTTGTTGAACGCCGCACTCAGCAATATTCCAGCTATATGACGGCGGTCTGTAGATAATCGAATCTGGATCAGACAATCCAGTGATTGACATCATGAGCATCGATGTACTCAATAAGGATCATGCATCAACCAAGTCAGCGACCCTGACCACCCGGTCCCATTAGTCGCCTCTAACATGAGTTGCTCCGGCAATCTAGCTCTACACGTCGTTCACCAGACTGTAGTGTTAAAAAATATGAATGAATTTTTAATATGGCCAAAAGTATACTTACAACTCGCTGCTTAAGAATGCGTTGAAGGTCGGCGTCCTCCTTTGATCCACAGCAGACGCCATTGTCTGTCCTGACGGCACGGGGCACCCCAGGGATGCCAGCTACCCCACACGGGAAACAGAGGGAGTCGGAGACGTCAAGCCCGACTGCGGGTGGTGGTGGAACGCTACACGACGTCGTGTCTCGAAGCAAAAGGGTTATCACCGTTGCGAAAGCCGGAATAAGACAAACATTTAATAGTAATGAAACGACCACTATTATTTTGATAACGTTCGAAGTGTTTTTACTAATTTGCCTGATCAAACACGGGGTAGGATATTTTGGAGATTGTCTACACTTGTCAGGACTTTGGCTTGATTGACGAGACACATGTTTCTGTAATAATAACGGATCTCCTGAAGAAGAATTGTCTATAAGACTGTTCAACCGTTTCGGAAGTACCACACATACATCCCGATCAGCAGGGTTGCTAGTTTGACTAGAATATTGTCTCTGAATCCCATGTTCAGTTTCTCTCGCTGTGGGTGGAGATGAACCCTGCCTCGCCGTGCTGTTAACGTCCTTCATCTGTCTGTGTGAGGCGTTGTTAATGTCAAAATTCACAGTGACACTTCGTCCGTGTTCCCGCTCAATGTTCAAATCGTTCTGTGTTTTGTAAATAACTTTATCTTTACATGAATCCATCGCCCGCCACGAGTGCAAGTTTGGAACCGCGCTGTGTCTGCATGTAGTGACTCTACTTCTCGGGCAGCCGCGCTGGGCCTTTTCTTTCAACATCTGGGGTTTCCCGTGATATCATTATCACGTGACCACAATCGCTTGCCGCCACTCTGGGCCTTATGGCAAAACCTGTTTTATCACGACCGTTGTAAAGTAGGTCATATCGCCAGCAACATCCCCTTGGGTATTTTCATCAACGCACTACGGTTGCTGTTCAGTATTTCAGCTTATTTTACTAATTTATTTATGGAATAAATAACGCCGTATCGTTTTGAAAAATTCCACAGGCAAGTCCCTCCGTCGAGATCACCAACAAACATGATTGTATGACGTGGTACACATAGTCTATTTCTAACTGAAGAAGCCATACTCTTATTAGTCGTATATTCATGCAGTGTATTCAATAAAATAGCGCCGTATCATTTGGAAAAATTCCACAGCCAATACCCTCTGTTTTGATCACCCTTTGACATGATTGATTGACGTGGTACAAGCTATAGTCTATTTCTAACTGAAGAAGACATACTCTTCTTTGTAGTTTGTTTGTTTGTTTTTATTCGTTTAACGTCACACTCAGCAATATTCTAGCTGTAAGACGGCGGTCATTAAATTATCGAACCTGGACCAGACAATCCAGTGATTGACATCATAAGCATCGATCCACGCAAATGGGATACGATGACATGCATCAACTAAGTCAACGAGCCTGCCCACCGGATCCCGTTAATCGCCTCGTACGACAAGCATAGTCGCTTTTATAGTCTGTCTTACAGACCCTGATACATTTATATCAACTACAGCCCATGCAAGTCTATAATGTTTGGCAAGTCTAGATTACTGCAGTATCTGAAAATGAAGAGAATCACTGGGCTCCCTTTTTATTAGATTTTTATTAAGATAACTGAACAACTGTTTTTTTCTGTATGATATGTTCATTTCAGAGACTATATGTTAGTCTATCGCTTTTACGGCAAGCATGGGTTGCTGTAGACCTATTGTACCTCGGATCTTCACGGGTCTCTTCTTAG
The DNA here is from genome assembly GCF_022045235.1 of Haliotis cracherodii. NCBI lineage: Eukaryota > Metazoa > Mollusca > Gastropoda > Lepetellida > Haliotidae > Haliotis > Haliotis cracherodii. The sequence goes on along the minus strand of NW_027266330.1, from coordinate 28,652,589 downwards.
TGGTACATTCAGTGTGTACTTAGCATCGATCCACGCAACAACTCATGTACTTAGAGTAACCTCGAGTAGTCATCATGTGTAAACATGTCACCTGATAGTGCACGAACTGTCATTAGTGAACCTACATGGGGGTTTCCGTATGTTTGTTTATTAGGTGTTGAACGCCGCACTCAGCAATATGACGATGGTCTATAAATAATCGAGTCTTTTGCGGCAAGCATGCGTGGCTTTTTCTAACAACGCCCCTCGTCTTACCTTTACCGACATGACTCTGCGCGGCACAGGTGTGGCTGAAATATCTAAGACTGAAATCAAAACGTATTAAAATAAATATTATCCCGAAAATATATCTCACGAATAGAACCGTGACATATAAATCACACTAAAACTATCATGAATATATATAATACCGCGATACAATTCTGAAGGAATAATTTAATTCCATAATGATTCCTGAAAATAGAGTTATGAACATTTATTCATGGCGAATAATATCAGTCAGGATATATATATATATATTGTCATCAGTACGTAAACAAACCTGATGGAGTAATTTGATTACTTGATAATTCCTGAACATGCTATTATGAACATTTATTCCTGGTGTATATTACCCGTGAAGATGCTTGCCGTAAAAGGTGACTATGCTTGTCGTAAGATACGACTAACGGGATCGGGTGGTCAGGCTCGTTTACTTGGGTGATGCATGTCATCGATCCCAATTGCGTGGATCGATGCTCATGATGTCAATCACTGGATTGTCTGGTCCAGACTCGATTATTTACAGACCGCCGCCATATAGCTGGAATATATCTGAGTGCGGCGTTAAACAACAACCAACCAACCAACCAACCAACCAACCTGGTGTATATTATCATAAAGATATATAGTCTAATAAATACGTATACAGCCCTGAAGAAGTAACGTGTGATCATGTGTATCATTATGAGAAGCATAATTATTATCATCACGAAGATGTATCTCATTCTAACTACGACTCATCACCTGTAAAAGAGTTCATAGTGCGTCAGTACTATGCTGCCGGGAAAAAGAGTGTACACTTGACAATAGGATTTGACCAAGAAATTACAAGGGGGCACGGGTGGCCCAGTCGTCTAAGGCGCCGCGATTCGCTGTGCAGATTTGCGTCCCTTGGGCACGCCATAATCCTATGATTGTGGGTTCGAATCCCGGTTCGCCCCGATTATGTTTCTAGGTTTGTCAGCACCATACCCGTGCTCGTGGGTTTCACCGAAGTGGTAATTATAAACGCCTGAGACCTGCATCACTTGGGGCTTTCCTCCCACATTAAGCTGACATGCGGAGATATAACTGGAATACTGTTAAAAGCGGCGTTAAACCCAACTCACACACACACACACACACACACACACACACACACAAGAAATTACAAACGTTATCATAACGTGGCTGCAGGATGAAAACAATCGCCGGAACACTGCAAACTCAAGGTCCAAAACACAACTATTATACCCGTATCAAATACATCACCATCGAATTATTTTGTTTTGTTTGTTTCACTTTTAGCCACATGGTTGTATACGTTTTGTTCGGCAGTTTATAAAAAATCTGGTTCTGTTTATTATCTTTTATTATCAACTGACTTTTTAAGCAAAGAATGACTTGAACGCTATAAAATAAATACTATCAACGTCATTTGTAAAGTTGAAATTCGTTTTCAAAGCGGCCAGTATCACCCAGGGATTAGTTGGTTTTATGCGAAGCAGGATGTAAATGTATTCAATCAAGCCTCATCGTCGTCATTTCACATCCGCGTGTAATTGCAGCGATCATGACGTCTGATCTAAATATAGACTTTTCTGTCACTTATATACACTCGTGGATAGTTTTGCGGTGATTCCAGGCTAGAATTGGTCCCCAGCAACCTATGAGGCTGCCACCCCCTTAGTCTGTCTCCCTTGAGAAAAAAATCAAAGTCCAGTTTGCCTGAGGCAATGAAATTTAGATTTCTATGTTTTTTATTTTGTAAAAATATGTTTCTGCGACTAAATGTCAGTCTACCCACCCCATTATTAGGCGGGATTCGGGGGTCTAATTAGAGGGTACCCTCACCTATGCTATGCGGGGTCGCATCTAGGATTATACAATATGGGGGTTCTACTTGGGCCATTTATCTATATTTTACTTTAACAACCAAATCAATATGTCATCATGGAAGGAGCTGCGCTTACAAAATGTCATCAGATGTAAAAGAAGGGGTTATACCTATAGGGACGCCTTGTGTATACTTCTAGCCTAAGAAATCAGTAAAATTGAGACTGATTATGCGCTGATAATTACAAAAGGCAGCCCAGCCTTATAAAGAGAATTATATATGTATGTTTCATGTCCTGCTGGCTACAGATGTGCACAAGTCTCTAAGGCAATAATTATTAGTTTAAATCATAATTTCTAGATTATAATAACAATAGAACATGTCCCTATAAGAGACTGGCGTCTTTAATTTTTTACTGTCCGCGCATCTACAGTCTGGAGGGTAATTTAAGGTACCGACGTTTACTACAATATCTGAAAAACTATCGGACCTACTCCAGTCAAAGTTGGTATGAGATTATGATTGGTGGAACGAGCATTCATCGAAACGGCCATCTGCATAATGCTACCCCTGCGTCACAGGGCCATATGACACAGTTGAACCAATCAACTCGAAAGGTTGCACGGGAATCACGCACGCACGAATACGGTGTTAGCGTTGGGCGTCTCAACGATTGCCTTTAAATGTAATATCCAGTTATGTATGGTTGTTTAATAATCTCATACCAACTTTGACTGGAGTAGGTCCAATAGTTTTTCAGATATTGTAGTAAACGTCGGTACCTTAAATTACCTTCTAGACTGTAGACTTGTCTATTATAACAGTTACTGTAGAATTACAATGTGCTACACACCCATGGACTCATTCAGTACCCCCCCCCCCCCTCCCCCAGAGAAGGTTTGTAAGACCACGTCATTCCAAGTATATTTATTTCTGCCACGTTAACGTTGTTATTCGTAGAATAGCTGTTTTTATGTTAGGCTTAATTTGTCAATAATCGCCAACACCTGAAGGGGTGATTTAAATCCTGCTGGGGACTTTGCAGGTAGAAGAAGTACTGTAAGTCTCCTTGGTCCGGTGGCTGGCGATCTGTAGTCTGTCTTCACCATGTATTGTGATTTATAGTAATATTTATTATGGTTACATGCTAGTTTTAAATATTAATCTGTGATATTTAGTTATTTGTTGACATTTTTCTATATTCTAAATGTATTTATTCAGTATAATCTTTGATAAGCCATGATGTGGATCGCTCGCTCCCTCCCTCCCTCCCTCACTCACTCACACACGTACCCACCCACTCACTCACTCACTCACTCACTCACTGTGTTGGCTATTGCCAGTGATCCCCTTAACCACTGCATTGTATGACGCTGATTTGCGTTTGCCCTAGTTTCAGTTTCGACTCTATATTACCGGGAGCGGACATTACCGTTTATGTGAAATTACCATGGCTGTGGAAATCTAGGGTAGCCATAGAAACGCAGTTCTCTGTTTCCGCCTTTTGGGACTTTCCCTTCAGAATATGTGACGGTTTTGCGAAATGTTCCTTGTGGCTAAAAATAGCGATGGACCAGGTGATGAGGAAACGGTTAATATATGTGGAATACCATTGGATGGTTCTATGTGGAAGAATAACGGCAGTCCGGCATGAAACCTGAAAAATCCACTTCTTTGACATAACAATGGAAAACGTTATTCCAAAATCCGATATTATTATTTTAGACAACGTCTGTGCATATTACGCGATATTGTATCGGTTCTGACACAAAAGGAACATGTTTTCACATTTTTAAGTAAAACAATGCCTCGCACAAATTAAAATGGCATGACGTACAATGCCTTTTGGCCTAAAGTGTTGTATGAATGTTTGTTGTTTAACGCCTCCATCAGTAATATCGCAGCTGTATGGCAGCCGTCTGTAAATTGAAGAGGACTATACTCAAGTGATTGATATTATGAGCAACGATTGTCACCGTCACCAGTGTGCCCTCGATCTTCGCCTGAATCGCAATTTCACTAAGTATTTCAAAGTTTTAATGGCGAAAAGCTGTGATCATGGCGAGTTCTTATAGTAACCATACGTGAAGTGTATCATCAAGATGTCGGTCTGACAGATCTTTCATAAGTGACAACATTGGTTTCCCTGTATCTGCTATTGGTTCCCCGAAGTATGGCGGTCTCAGTTTTCACTTTTCTAATATCACGGATCTGAAGAAACAATGTTTTTAAACATGTGAAATTAAATGTTTGCCCATTCAAACCATCTGTAAATGCCCGTGTATATAGTGAGTGAGTGAGTATGGTTTTACGACGCTTTTAGCAATATTCCATTTCCGTGTAGATCCTGGTAGAGAATAGGTCTTCAGCAACCCATGCTCGCCTTGACAGGCGACGATGCTTGTCGTAAGAGGCGACTAACGGGATCGGGTGGTCTGGTTCGTTGACTTGGTTGATAAATGTCATCGTATCCCAATAGCGTTGATCGATGCTCATAGAGCATGATGCCCATGATGACAATCACTGGATTGTCTGGTCCAGGCTCGATTATTTACAGACCGCCGTCATATACCTTGAATATTGCTGAGTGTGACGTTAAACAACAAACAAACAAACAAATATTTCGTTTGTTCTGTTTTCCTTCAGGAGAGAGTTATCGTATTGACTAGCCGCACCCTGTGTTCTCAATGACCTTGTTGCAGTAACATATGCCTTTTACTAATTATCAATCTTTAAACTACAACGGTTTAAGTGGATACCATTATACAACACATCGGAGTATTTCCTCTGAAGCATCAGGTGACGTCAGCTCTCGTGTGTGCGGAGGGTCCAATGCGGACAGGAAATACCTGGCGATTATAGCATTTGTAGTCAAACAGTATGTGCCGTTGTCGTCCAACACCGTCACTAATGATACAGCATTAAAACGACAGTTGGCTGACATCGTGAACTAGGTGAGGTGAGGTGAAATTGGGTTTAACGTCGCGTCCAAGATTATTGCACTTATATAGCGACGTGCATGCACGTGTGTGTGTGTGTGGCTGCTTGTACTAGTCCGGACCGGTGTCGATTTATAGTGCTAGCTCTCTGAGATACCATGCCGCAGTTTAACATGAATCCCTCACTCAGACACAGTATACTGACTCCGAGCCGACCAGTCCTTGTTTTAGCCCCTTAATGCCGAGCGCCAGACAGGGGAACAACAAGTACCATCTTTAAACGTCTTTTGGTATGACGCGGCCGGGGATCGAACCCCGGACCTTCCGCTCTCCGGGCGGACGCTCTACCACAAGACTACGGAGGCGGTCACATCTAGAACTACAAACAACGTACACAGTAGAACCCCGTTAATCCGGACGGTATATAGTGCTCCCTGTGAAATCGTCCGGATTAGCGAATGTCCGGATGATTAACGATGCAAAGGAATCTCCCTTTGTACATGCACGTACTTTGAACGTTCTCAACAGAAGTGTTCGGTTTAACGGGGTCCAGATTACTCAGATTTCACTGTATTTGTTTTTTCTAGCATACACATTGTTTTTCAAAACGTAAGAATCCTTTCTGATGAATATATATTGTCCTTTATCTCACTGTCTTTGCGATGTAATAACGTTGTGGAGCTTAAAGCATTGGTTCGCAAAGTTTGTTTTTTGTTGCATTCAGCAGTATTCCAGCTGTATGACGGCGGTCTGTAATTAATCGAGTCTGGACCTAGACAATCCGGTGACTGACATCATGAGCATCCATCTACGCAATTGGAATACGATGACATGCATCAACAAAGTAAGCGAGCCTGATCACCCGATCCTGTTAGTCGGCTCTTACGACAAGCATGGGTTGCTGCAGATCTCTTCTAACCCAGACCTTCAGGGTTCGTTCGCCAAGTGAAACACCTGGTTTGATTCCCAACAGTATGTGTGAATTCCATGATTGATGGTCTCCGTGATATGACTGATATGCTGTCTAAAACACCACTCACTCACTCACTCACTCACTCACTCACTCACGCGTTATTTGTTATAGAATAGGTAACGACCGCCTCCGTGGCCCCGTGGATAGAGCGCCTATCCGGAGCGCGGAAGGTCGGGGTTCGATCCGACCGCTCCACACCATAACACGTTAAAAGATGGTACTTGATGTTACCCTGCCTGGCGCTCGACAATAAACGGATGAAACAAAAACTGTTTAAGCCGGAGTCAATATGTGCCTGAGTGGGGTATCCATGTTAAAACTGGCATTAGTCACACACACACACACACACACACACACACACACACACACACACACACACACACACACACACGGTAAACCCCATTTCACCTGACCTACTGCGACAGTTTTCCCACCATCAGGCCCACGCAAGCCGTGATCGTCCATATTTTTGTTCCGCCCACGCAAAGCTAACAGTACGACAGATGTTATACAGGTATGTCAATCATTACAACTTCACATTACCCGAGTCACATGATTCAATGGATAATATTTTCTCACGAGGAAATAATTGACAGGTTAAGAATAAACAAGAAATACACACACACACACACGTTGGTGTCTTCCAATTCTGACGACTGTTTCAAAACACATACTTCATGGTTCAATGACTGCTAATTACCACCTATCAGCCCTTTATCATGTCTAGGTGTTGTTGGGTACGGAGTTGAAGGAGTCAAAAAGGGGAAAAGACAGAACAGAATCCTTGTTGCATTCATTCATTCATTCATTCATTCATTCATCCATCAATTCATGAAGTCATCCATTCATGAAGTCATCCGTTTGAAGGGTTAACCATTGTCATTCAGAAAGTGAAGGGCATTTATTTATTTATTTATTTATTTATTTATTTATTTATTTATTTATTTATTTATTTATTTATTTATTTATTTCAAGTGTCATCCAATGTCATTCAGCAAGTGAAGGGCAACTTATGGTTATTAGTTCTAAATTTTAGAATAGGGTAATATAGGTTTTGGGGTGAGAAAAGATATTTTTCAAAAGTTGCTATTATTTCTTCTTAGTACAAACACTTTGAACTTTCCATTATGGAGCTGCGTCAGTTTTGCAGATATTGATCTTTAAATATTTCTTCTACCTTTGAATGCAGACATTGTGCCGAACACACACGTGTTGTCAAACAATCAAACAATTCACAATCTTTACGTATTTTGTCCCAAAATAAATCCATGGGATTTTATCAGCAATATGGGTTCCAATAACAGTGCTAAACAGGTATAAAATGTTCGTCAATTTTGGTATTTCCATATTTGCTGCAATTTTATGCCAATATATGATATGCGTTTATATATTTTAGTATACAGTGGTTTTCTTACGAATTTACCATAGATATGAGTAAGTGAGTATGGTTTTACGCCGCTTTTAGCAATATACATTGTACCCATGTCGGGAATCGAACCCGGGTCTTCGGCGTGACGAGCGAACGCTTTAACCACTAGGCTGTATTGTCTGGTTTAGACTCGATTACTTACAGACCTCCGTCATATAGCTGCTATGTTGTTGAGTGCGGCGTTAAACAACAAACAAACAAACATAGAAAAAGTATTTTATGAATGCTTCACTTGATCATGTTTGTTTGGTTTCAGCGCCACTTTTAACAGTATTCCAGTTATATCACGGCGTGTCAGCTTAACGTGGGAGGAAAGCCCGAAGTGATGCACGTCTCAGACGTTTACCACTTCGGTGAAAACCCACGAGCACGGGTATGGTGCTGACAAACCTAGAAACATAATCGGGGCGAACCGGGATTCGAACCCACAATCATAGGTTTCGGTCATGCTCAAGGGACGCAACTCTGATAATGGTCATGGACGACGGGTTGCTACCATTCCTAGTGATGATGGAATGTGTCGTTTTTGTTTGCAATATACTTTCAAACTGACAAAAATCATTTCTCAGTATCTTTATGAAGATATCAAATGACACTTTTTGTTGTACAAATGGGGGATAAATACATGCATATATTTGCCGAGAACACAATCTAGTTAACGGCATGTTTGTATGTTCAAAATCCAAACAAAAAAGGATATTCATATTTTGTGAATTCAGGTATATTAATCAATCTTTAGATTATTATTGATAAACATTTCAACCTTTGAACTTAACATGTTCACAGTGTTAATAGTTTAACATCTATATCTATACTGAATAACGTTTGTGTTTAGAAATTATTTTAATGAAAAACAACTTTCTTTCAATCAGGAATAATTTCTTAAACTTAAACGTGAGTGTGTGAGGTTTGGTTGCATGAAAATGTTATATAATACCACAAATGTGAAAGTTAGTTAAACCCATACACCAATTAATTAAAAATATAAAATTGGTAAACGTTATAAAAAATTTAAAAAATTTGTAAATTGTGTGTGTGTGTGTGGGGGGGGGGGGGGTTGTCGTAAAGGGCGACTATGCTTTTCGTAAGAGGCGACTAACGGGGTCGGGTGGTCAGGCTCGCTGACTTGGTTGATGCACGTCTTGCGTGGGTCGATGCTCATGATGTCATGTCTAGTCCAGACTCGATTATTTACAGACCGCCGTTATACAGCTGTAATATTACGGGGAGCGGCGTTAAACAATAATTTATTTTTTTTAAAAACACAAAAAACCAAACATCTAGCACATATATACCATGTATGTTAACTTGTGGCCACAATTCTTTTTTTTACCCTTCTGTTCCAAAACCTGAATAAACGTCATTAACTGTACCTACAAAAGGCTACATACATTGTGATGTGTATATCTGGTACGTCAAAGTTCAAGTATTGAACCTGCACATCTGTCCTTCCGCAAACTGTTACCACAACAGACAATCGTGAATACACTCGATAAACCTCACAGGCTTCTCGCGACCCTTGACCTCCACGTGTGACAGGAAATACCCGTGGTATTAGTCACGCTGTGGTCTTTCCGGTTGAAAGCCACCGTGAGAATCATGATTGATCTTTGGCCCACAAACGACATTTTACTGTCCTCTCAAGGTTACAAGTAAGACATTTCATGGAGTACAGTGATCTCAAGCAAGTGACGACAAGCACTATGAACCAAACAGGATACATGTATACACGCTGTCAGTTTCAAATGTATAGTTGGTTGGTTTGTTGATTAACGCTACACTCAGCAACATTCCAGCTGTATGACGGCGGTCTGTAAATAATCGAGTCTGGACCAGACAATCCAGTGAATGACACCATGAGCATCAATCCACGCAATTGGGATACGATGACATGCATCAACCAAGTCAGCGAGCCTGACCACCCGCTCCCGTTAGTCGGCTTTTACAAGCATAGTCGCCTTTCATGGCAAGCATGGGTTGCTGAATACCTATTCTACCCCGAATCTTCACGGGTCCATTTGCTTGGTATTTCCGTTTGCACTATTTTGACTCGTAACAAACTGCATTTCTCATCTGAGCATTTGTTATTTTATAGTGTGTACATGTTTACAGTCAATGTGTAAGATGACTAAAACTTTCACTTAGACAATATATTAAAAGTCTATTTTCATCATCCAGTGACTGAAAATAATGGGATTATAAGAAAAAGAAAGTCAAAGAACAAATCTATATTCTAAGACTTCTAATCCAAGCGTAATTAGCCTATTGTGATGTTTTTAAGCCTTTTTGAAGTACTTAACAATTTTTAGTCAATCTGTTTAATAAATGGACAGATTTTTTCAGTCAATTTTTAAAATGTAAATATTTTTTTCATTTTTTGCTTCAGTGAATCACATTTTACACATTGACTGTACAATAATCACGCCTACAAACGAAAAAGTTTGTCAAAAAGGCAATAGTGAAAACCACTTCATTACTTTTATTTAAAACTTCATTTATCTAAAATATGTCTTTGTTTCAATGTGTATTCAAAGCGCACCGAAGATGTATCCCCTTTGTCTGTTTAATGTACACATCCAATACACTATAATCATTAGCCTTCTCTGGACAGAACCCTTAATCCCCAGCGCTATCTTTAAATGTCAATTAACACCCCCCATCCAATAAAGCAATCAAAACGTTATAGGCCCGTGTTAAACAATCAGTCTTCACGTCCGCGCCACTGGGCGTGGCTACGGCCTCACGCAACCCCCAAATGAAAAAACCCAAAACAAACTAATTCTGACGGACTCGCTAAGTGGGCTACAGGCAATTAAAAACATAAACATAAAAAACCACCCTTACAAAAAAAAGTAACTAATCCACAAAATAATAAAAAGTACGCAATAGCAAAACCAACTAGGCAAACACATAGCATTCCTTTTTATCCCTGCCCACGTCGGAGTGTTTGGCAACGGACACGCACACTAAGCCGTCAAAGCGTCCCTCAAACTACCAGTATCCAAAAAAGAGAGATTAAAAGCATCGCAAAGGAAAGAAAATTCCAAAGTGGTAAATAAATTACCAAACTTCAAATTGTAAGCTAAAACATATGCTCCAAAAGACATTTAAAAACTTGAAAACCCACCATATTTTTTTAAAAACAATTGACAGGGAAATAACTAAACTACAAACAGGCCACAAAACTAAACTCCGAACAACACAACATTAAAAACAAAACGGGTACATGCACACACTGTAATCAAACAGAAACACCAGCACGTATCCTACAACACTACACGTACTACTAACAACACAGATTAACGATGCTCCAGAACCAACTAGACAACAACACACAGCTTACATTACAAATTCTCCAAAGTCCGGTAAATAATACACAAACCTTTGAAGCTTTGGGCATCTTCTTAATTAAAACTGGCCTCCTTAGCTGTATACAATTACCCAAAAAACTAAATTACCTCTCATCTAAAAAACATTAAAAAAACACATAACCAAACAACACACCAACACTCTCCCTTAGTTCCACAACCTCTGGCTAAGCCTCCAAATTCCTCAAAATTTAATAAGCAACCCTAACGTGCCCCCCAGGTTGCTTCTTCGGACAAACAAAGCCTCCTTTGGCAGCGGACAAACAAGCCCTCCTTTGGCAGACCCACTCAATGCCCTGGCGGGCACTCTGTGAATTACGCATAATGACGGAAAGCGCACGTAAAATCTCTAATTTAGTAACATTTCCTAACGTCGCCGAATCTGACGTTTGTACATGTCTTGTTTGTTTGTTGTTCAACGCCGCACTCAGGTGTATGATCAACAATCGAGTCTGGACCAGACAATCCCGTGATTGACATCATGATCATCGATCCACGCAATTGGGATACGATGACATGCATCATCAACCAAGTCAGCGAGCCTGACCACCCGATCCCGTTAGTCGCCTCTTACGACAAGCGTAGTCGCCTTTTATGGCAAGCATGGGTTGCTGAAGAGCCGTTCCACCCCGGATCTTCACGGGTCGTGTGTACATGTACGTGGCACACTGACCTTGCCCACGTTATTTAATACTTCTATATACAAATTCTCATTGACATCATCGACAGAAGCAGACTGTAGACAACCGGGTAGAAGCCAGAGACCAATTCTTGTTTTAGCACCTAAATGCCGAGCTCAAGGCAGGGTAACAACAATTAGCCCGGAATCTGACCACCGAGCTTCCGCTCTCCGGGCAGACGCTCTACCACTAGACCATGGAGGCGGTCGCATATATCATATGATATATCAATTTTCACCATATTCAGAACAGCCCTTTCGCGTTTGTTTTCGAGAATCAGATATACTACTACGAATGCTTCCCTCGCTCGCTCGCTCGCCCCGAGAAGTCAGGACCCACCACGTTGAATGTATGGCCAGTGAACTAAAGTACTCACGGAAATGAAAAAAAACCTGTTTTTCTCAATTTAAAAATCGACACAAAGTGTTACGTAGCTGTAAATACGAAATAACAAAACAACTCGAATAGTACTAGCCTAGATCTACTTACACCTGGTTATGCCCTGTTTCACAATAGTCTGTTTTTTCACATTTTTACACACTTTTACGTGTAAAAAGGCATAAAAACATTTGATACGCTGTATTTGTGCCACGGCCCAATTAGTACTAATTTTGTTTGTTGAATATTTACTTATTTTGTATATTAACTGCATTTATTTAAGATCTGAGGTCGAAAAAACAGTTTTTCCGTGAGTACTTTTTTTTTTTTAGTTAAAATTACGTGACCCGAGTACTTGTCAGATCTTGGGGGTAGATTCGGAGAAAAAAGATCATATTTTAATGAGTGCAGATATGACCTGGGTTTTCGTACGTAAACACGACGAATAATATTTCAATGAATCGTATTAGATTACTGCTCTTCCCGTGTCTTTGTTCGTGTGAGACAGTGTGTTTACGCAACCGCAACCTCTTCCTGGTCCGCGACTGTGCTTGTCGTAAGAAGCGACTAACGGGATCGGGTGGCCAGGCTCGCTGACTTGGTTGATGCATGTCATCGTATCCCAGTTGCGTGGGTCGTTGCTCATAATGTCAATCACTGGATTGTCTGGTCCAGACTCGATTATCTAGAGCCCGCCATCATATAACCGGACTATTGCGGCGTTAAGCAACAAACATATATTTCGTATGTTCTGTTTTCCTTAAGGAGAGAGTTATCGTATTGACTAACTGCACTCTATGTTCGCAATGACCTTGATGACATTTGCCTTTTACTAATTATCAATCTTTCATCTCCAAGTGCGGCGTTAAACAACAAACCAACCAACGTCTACTTAACTGCTTAAAGGGTAACCTCCCATTCGTTAGACGGGGCGGTCGGATAGCCTAGTGGTTAAAGCGTTCGCTCGTCACTACGAAGACCCGGGTTCGATTCCCGACATTGGTACAATGTGTGAAGCCCATTTCTGGTGTCCCCCGCCATGATAATGCTGGAATATTGCTAAAAGCGGCCTAAAACTCACTCACTCACTCGCCCATTCGTTAGACAGCCAGTTGTTAGACAACTTATAACAACGCTTCAAGATGGACGCACAGCTACGCTGACACCTGTTACCTTGGAGATGTAATGGAACAACCCAGAATTCCATAACACCATATAAGTCTGCATCATATGTATTGTGATTTCATGTCTTTACTTTGAGCCTGAATATAGACGTTGAGTTCCTCTCGGCGGGCACTCTAGTCTACTGAGCGTATCCAATCCATGCCGATGTCATCAATAGCGTTGCTGCTTTAAGTGTTTAAAATATTTTTGTTTGCATTGATAAGATTTCTATTTAATTATTGATATGATTTGAGTATTGATTTGTAGAAATTGATAGAATTTCTCTGGCTGCTCTGTTTATGTATACTCACACGCAAAAGAAACGCAAGTGGTTTTAAGCAAATAGGTAACAAACACGGAACCATAAATTGATACGAGTTTTAGCATGTAGTGAAGCCTGATGGTGTTATCAATATTTTTGGTTGCATTTTGGAAGCCCCGAGTAAAAAACGCAACATAAACAACGAATCGCCAAAACGCCCCATTTCAATGAATATGTGGGTATCATGCACCCATTTCTCGAAAATGCACGAACTGTCACGAGCTGTAGTGGGTATAACACTGTGGCCGATTCTTGGACCTACCACTCCTTGGTCAACAATGCCACGCCTAACTCAAATTCAGAGAAACCAGGCTATCGGACGTTTGGAAGCTGGAGAGTCTGTCCAAGATGTTGCCCGTCATTTCAACGTTAACATAACCACAATTTACCGTCTCCTGCATCGATACAATGCTACACAGACCACAGATGACCTTCCTCGGAGCGGTCGTCCTAGGGTCACCACACCTCGACAAGATCGGCAGATTACCCGTCAACACCAGCGACATACGTTCCTAACTGCAAGTGAAAGTGCTCGACAGACCATAGGAACACATAATCGACACATTAGCCGGGACACGGTGATCCGACGTCTCCGTTCCAACAACCTCAGATGTCGCCGACCAGCACGTCGTCCTAGCCTGTTCTCCAACCACGGCATCGACAAGCACGACTTCAGTTGACACAGGGTCATCACAATTGGCGTCATCGTGAGTGGAGGCGTGTCATCTTCTCTGGGTGAATGAGTGAGTATGGTTTTACGCTGCTTTTAGCAATATTCCAGCAATATCGCGGCGGGGGACACCAGAAATGGGCTTCACACATTGTACCCATGTCGGGAATCGAACCCGGGTCTTCGGCGTGACGAGTGAACGCTTTAACCACTAGGCTACCCGACCGCCCCTCATCTTCTCTGATGAAAGTCACTTTTGTGTCTCCCATGCAGACGGAAGAGTCAGAATTTTGCGGCGTCGGGGTGATCGTTTCGCTGACAGAAACGTTGTGGAAAGTGATCCATGGGGTGGGCCTAGCGTCATAATATTGGCAGGGATTGGACTTAATGCGAGACTTGGACCCATGTGCTTTCTGAATGTTGGTCAAGGTCGGGGACACGGCGTCACTGCTCAGCGGTATATCGACCAAGTGATCAGACCCCACGTTGTTCCATTTTTTGCACAACATCAACAACACATTTTCCAGCAGGACAACGCTCGTCCCCATGTTGCCAGAGCTACCATGGCCTTTCTGCAACAACACAACATCCGTGTTCTACCGTGGCCAGCCCTCAGCCCTCATCTGAACCCCATCTTGTGGGATGAGGTTCAAAGGCGTCTGCACAATGTGCGCCCAGTCCCTACAACTGCCGACGAACTACGCACAGCTGCTCTGGATGTGTGCAGGAGGATCCCTAGGCCCTTCACAAATCGACTGATCCACTCAATGTACAGAAGTGTGGCAGTGATCAATGCTAATGGTGGTCACACCAGGTATTGACTGACATTTAGAGTATTGACCCGAAACTGTGTAAGCCCTTAACATTTGAAAAAAAACAGTTGAAAATAAATAACATGTATACAGCATATTCGACTTGCGTTTCTTTGGCGTGTGAGTATACGTTCGAGTAGCTGTCCATCTATCAGAAACAGAGTTAGCTTGGCCTTCGCTATTGCATCTCTTGGCTTTAGGAGATCTACAACTGACAGCGGACCAAACTGCAATTCTTGTTTTAACCGAGCTCGGGCTGGGGCATGGTCTTGACATACCAGTAACAAGTGAACAGTGGATTTGGGCTGATTGCAGGAAGGGCATACCTTGTCGTAGTGCTTTATGTGCTAACGTAGTGAGGCGTGAGGTGGCTACTTCAACTTGCCTTTCATTTGTGTAGGAGTCTTTATTACAATGAATGCGGTGTAGAAACTAACACCGTTATCAAGCAAGTGATCACTTGCTTGATAATTCATTCATTGTAACAAAGAAAGAAAGTGTTTAACATAGAACTATCTCCCTTCCTCTACCTGGTGCTCACCAAATTAAGTTGTTGTTTTTTTATATTTATTTTTTTAATTTAAAAAAAAATCTTTATTCACATTTCAAATAAAATACAAGGTGTAGCATTTCATCAATTATACATTTAAGTCTATTGTTTGACTATTAGAGGAACCAGGTATAATTAGATCAAACATAAAATGAGAAAGCTTACTGATCATGCTACAAAGACATATCATTGTTATAATAATTTCAACCACGAGCTACTGAGGAGATAATTCAGAATAAAAACAAAAATATTGACACATGAAAAGATTAACTTTTATTATGTACACAAACTACTCCCGTCCGCATCGATTTCGGTCAAGCTCGACTCTCACAAGAGGAATCCAATTAGGATTGTCCCACTGTAGCTGTGGGTGTTGTGTTAGACAGACAGACAGACGGACAGACAGACAGACAATAGTTTATTAAGGTCTCACTTCTGTACATACATAAAATAACTTGTACAAACTGACAGTGATAGAATGTACAGAAGCATTCAATAGAATTATGACAAATTATCATAAAATTCATTCCGATTTGCTATAAAGATGATGCAGTAAAAGGCTATCCATATAAAAAATGCTTCCTACGATTAAAGATTAAAAAACAGACTTTGGCTAGTATAAAACACACACTAGCATCGCTGAATATAAAACAAGGATTGTCGATATCAGGTTGATCTGAAAGATTCTGTGATAACCCATGCTTAAAGGATGGATATGTACCTGTTTAAAAAAAAACCCAGAAACTTTTAATACTGATAATGTTTGTCTTGATTAATTTCATTCACACTGACCATGGTTTATTAAGAATACATAATTTCCGTTGTTCGTACAAAAGGTCATTCTGGAAACCATTCAATGAAACGTGTGTCATTCCTGAAAAAATAATGAATCCGAAAAAATGGCGAGTTTTGACGAACGCTACAGACCTGAGAACTGTGAATATCAGCGCCGTGTGGTTTAGTTAATCATTTCGACGATAGGACACTGTGGTCCGAGCGGTCTAACATACTTAAACCATGTCAACATTTATAGCACCTAAAATGCTTAAAAAACATTGTTTTGTTAGCGGAATTTTGAAAGATAATCAGGAACTCTTTGCTCAACTGTGTGAACACTGTGTGAGTCCGCCCTGCGTGAAGCACGTGAAATATGTTCCCCGAGCCTTTCGCACGTGCACTACGCACTTTCCCGACTCTGGTTATGAAATGCATGACCCGGGGCCAGTATACCATTAATTTTGGACCAACTCGAGCATATTTATCAATCACCTAACTATTACTTGCCCATGTTGATGGACCTTTTTTGAGCAAACATAGTCCTGATCAAGATAATAATCATTTCTGAAACGAAATGCTACCATATCATAAGTACTGTACAAAAACTAGAATGCATAGAGTAACATACTGTATAAAAATTTCATAAAACGTATTTCGCAGTTCATAAATGGATAAGTAGTTAGTCCTGATATAAGTTAATATTCAGTTGTTAATATCATACCATTTCATCTCATGTCGTGTCAAAAGACAACATTCGTTAGCCATCCGTGCGGACTTCGCGGGTTCGAATCCCGCTGGTAACAAACTTTTTTTCGCGAAATTGTTCTATCATCAAGGGAAATGACAGAGAAA
This sequence comes from Haliotis cracherodii, assembly GCF_022045235.1. Taxonomy (NCBI): domain Eukaryota; kingdom Metazoa; phylum Mollusca; class Gastropoda; order Lepetellida; family Haliotidae; genus Haliotis; species Haliotis cracherodii. Next base: position 28,635,598 of record NW_027266330.1, on the reverse strand, counting down.
GAAAAAACGTTCCGTCATTGCCAAGTGGTGTTATAATAACAGTTCCGTTAGTTAGACCTCGGACAAAGGAGTCAGTTATTTAACCGTGATATCGCTCAGTGCGGCATAATATATTTCACACTTTGGGTGAGTGGAAGCGTATGATTTTACGTCGCTATTAGTAATATTCCCGCAATATCACGGCGGGTGACACCAGAACTACACTTTGGAATCTGACTTCCTGTATAAAACTTCAACAAGATCCTGCAGTCCTACGACAGACTGAGTGTTTAACCTACTTTAAGTATCGTCAGAGCACTGCACTCTGATTCGTCAGCATGAATGTATTCTGCATACACCCTTTTTAGGAACATGAATCTGAAACGATCTTTTTCTTTGAATTTACCTAAACTCATAAAACTTGTGGACAAATAGGATTTGTTCTCAAGCAAAACCTTGTTCGCCAATATTTGGTAATCACTGAATTCTTTGTCAGGGCTAAATACAGGGGGCGACGCTTTGCGGAACACTATCTCAATGAACGTGGGTTTTTCAATTTGATTTTTATGTGTATCGAAACAGATGTGACCCATGGAGAGATATTCTCCGGCGCGAGTCACGCTGAAAACGCCGTTGTCGTCGCTGTTGATGCCACCGTACATCACGTTGCTGTTATCTAGTTTCAGAGAGGATCGCCACACGAGGGTCCCGTCTGAAATAATATGTCTTTTAGAAAATAGTATTTTGTTTATTTGTTGAATCACAGATCCGCTGACAAAAGTTTGTTGTGCTGAGTTGCTCCCCTCGGGCATACGAGAAACCTATCATGCTGAACCAAGCTCATGGTTGTCTCACTGGTAGAACAGGTCCCCAGTACCTCATGCTAGTCTCCCCAGTAGAACAGGTCCCTAGTACCTCATGCTAGTCTCCCCGGTAGAACAGGTCCTCAGTACCTCATGTCAGTCACCCAGGTAGAACAGGTCCTCAGTACCTCATGCTAGTCTCCCCGGTAGAACAGGTCCCTAGTACCTCATGTCAGTCTCCCCGGTAGAACAGGTCCCCAGTACCTCATGTCAGTCTCCCCGGTAGAACAGGTCCCCAGTACCTCATGTCAGTCTCCCAGGTAGAACAGGTCCTCAGTACCTCATGTCAGTCTCCCCGGTAGAACAGGTCCACAGTACCTCATGTCAGTCACCCAGGTAGAACAGGTTCTCAGTACCTCATGTCAGTCACCCCGGTAGAACAGGTCCTCAGTACCTCATGCTAGTCTCCCCGGTAGAACAGGTCCCCAGTACCTCATGTTAGTTTCCCCGGTAGAACAGGTCCCTAGAACCTCATGCCAGGCTCCCTGGTAGAACAGGTCCCTAGTACCTCATGCTAGTCTCCCCTGTAGAACAGGTCCCCAATACCTCATGCCAGTCTCCCCGGAAGAACAGGTCCCCAATACCCCATGTCAGTCACCCCGGTAGAACAGGTCCCTAGTACCTTATGCTAGTCTCCCCGGTAGAACAGATCCCTAGCACCACATGCCAGTCTCCCCGGTAGAACAGGTCCCCAGTACCTTATGCCAGTCACCCCGGTAGAACAGGTCCCCAGTACCTTATGCCAGTCTCCCCGGTAGAACAGGTCCCTAGCACCACATGCCAGTCTCCCCGGTAGAACAGGTCCCCAGTACCTTATGCAAGTCACCCCGGTAGAACAGGTCCCCAGTACCTTATGCCAGTCACCCCGGTAGAACAGGTCCCCAGTACCTTATGCCAGTCACCCCGGTAGAACAGGTCCCCAGTACCTCATGCCAGTCTCCCCGGTAGAACAGGTCCCCAATACCTCATGCCAGTCACCCAGGTAGAACAGGTCCCCAGTACCTCATGCCAGTCACCCAGGTAGAACAGGTCCCCAGTACCTCATGCCAGTCTCCCCGGTAGAACAGGTCCCCAGTACCTCATGCCAGTCACCCAGGTAGAACAGGTCCCCAGTACCTCATGCCAGTCACCCAGGTAGAACAGGTCCTCAGTACCTCATGCCAGTCTCCCCGGTAGAACAGGTCCCCAATACCTTATGCTAGTCTCCCCGGTAGAACAGGTCCCCAGTACCTCATGTCAGTCTCCCCGGTAGAACAGGTCCCCAGTACCTCATGCCAGTCTCTCCGGTAGAACAGGTCCCCAATACCTCATGCCAGTCTCTCCGGTAGAACAGGTCCCCAGTACCTTATGCTAATCTCCCCGGTAGAACAGGTCCCCAGTACCTCATGCCAGTCTCTCCGGTAGAACAGGTCCTCAGTACCTCATGCTAGTCTCCCCGGTAGAACAGGTCCCCAGTACCTCATGTCAGTCACCCCGGTAGAGCAGGTCCCCAGCACCTGATGCTAGTCTCCCTGTTTTATAGTGCAGTTCCAGACGAATTGTGCGGTAATTTCTGCGTTAACATATAACCATTCCCTTCCAAAAGAATATAACAAAAGCGAATTCGAAATATTCCACAAACTTTCATTATAAACAGATATCAATGGAGAAGACAATTACGCACACAAATATGCTTAGTTTCTTTGATATGAATGTATGGTCAAATGTAAACATAGTTTATGCAGTCATAATATCAAAATAACGTTTAAAAGTGACATTTATTTCAGGTTTCGTTTTCTTGTAGGATTCATATTTTGTATGTTCAAATCCCATGTAAAATGTTTGGGTATTATTCGATTTCAAAATTCGATAAAAAGCTTGAAAATATTAAAAATTATTATTGATTGATAAAGAAGGCAAATTCCGCCATTTTCTGCAATTATGCTGTGATTTACGTTTTCTGCAAATCTTTCCGCGTTCCAGGAATCGCAGAATTCGTCCGGGACTGAGAGAATGGATGGATACAGTATCTCTATTTTCAGCTTCTTCATGTAACACGAGAGTTAACTGACTGTGAAAGTCCAGTTTCCGCGCCTGCCGAACTAGGCTGGAATTCCTGGGCTTGATAGTTGCGCCACCAGTGGCTATTACGAGTTGTGTCCCTTCTATGTCGTTCCTATTGGCCAATCAGATTCCACCTCTCATATTACTTGCACTTTACTTAAAACGAAAAGGCGGCGCCCAGTCATGACGATCTGATCTATAATCAAAATCTTTATTGTAATAAAACGGGTCTTACTTCACGAAGTGCATCAAATCACGTGAGCGCTTTGATTAAAAAGATGAAAATATTTGGAAAATATCTGTTGACGCTGTGTTTGCTTTGCAAATCCTGCAATCGATCCGAAATATGCACGGCAGTTTACGAACCGGATATCTATTTCGTTACGCGATTTTGATTGAACTATGCAAAGATTCGTTAGTCCAGCCGAAATTTAACTCCATAATTCCAGCCTGGTTCGGCAAGAGTGGAAACTCGACTTTTACAGTCAGTTAACTCCCTTGCCTTGGGAAGATGTGTATTCGGTTGTTGGACGACAGTTGAATGCTGCTCTCTGTACTTGACCTACCTGAGTTCTCTACAGTCTTGGTTTTATTCAAGAACAGGTGTGCAGCGGCAGGCATTGTTCTGTCGTCCATCCTTTTCACTGAAAATGGATAAACTGATATGGCAACTACCACACCCAACATGTAGCCAATCTCATCAAAATCAGATCTTAGTTCTTGCTGCCGCTAAACAAAGATCTGAGGAAATCCCATTACGGGTCGCATATAGTTAAAAAAACAATATTCGTCAGTGCTGAAATCACGAGTAACAGGCTACGTTTGTCCTTAGAACAGAAGTGTCATTGCATACTGGAGTTGTTAACCGGACAGGATTCCGTTGCTAGACACATTGGTAGCACCGATGCAATAACTACGGGCTTGATCCTCGTGATACCAGCAGACAGGAGATTGGACAGGCCCAGGGCATGTCCAAGGACAGACCCAGAACAGACCCAGGACAGAATCGGGACAGACCCAGAACAGAGTCAGGGCAGACCCAGGACAGAACCAGAACAGAATCAGGGCAGACCCAGGACAGACCCAGAACAGAATCAGGACAAACCAGAACAGAATCAGGACAGACCTAGGACAGAACCAGGACAGACCGAGGACAGAACCAGAACAGAATCAGGACAGACCGAGGACAGAACCAGAACCAGGACAAAACCAGAACAGAATCAGAAAAGAATCAGGACAGACCCAGGAAAGACCCAGAACAGAATCAGGAGAGAACCAGGACAAAACCAGAACAGAACCAGGACAGAACCAGAACAGAATCAGGACAGAACCAGGACAAAACCAGAACAGACCCAGAACAGAATCAAGACAGACCCAGAACAGAACCAGGACAGACATAGGACAGAACCAGGACTGAATCAAGACAGACCGAGGACAGAACCAGAACAGAATCAGGACAAACCAGAACAGAATCAGGACAGACCGAGGACAGAACCAGAACAGAATCAGGACAAACCAGAACAGAATCAGGACAGACCTAGGACAGAACCAGAACAGAATCAGGACAGACCGAGGACAGAACCAGAACCAGGACAAAACCAGAACAGAATCAAGACAGACCCAGGACAGACCCAGAACAGAATCAGAACAGAACCAGAACAGAATCAGGACAGAATCAGGACAGAACCAGAACAGAATCAGAACAGACCAAGAACAGACCCAGAACAGGCCCAGGACAGACCCAGAACCAGGACAGAAGTTCAGCTCGCGGTCTACCCGTGAAGATACGGGTGAGAATAGGTCTTCAGCAACTCACGCTTGCCGTAAAAGGCGACTAGGGGGATCTGGTGGTCAGGCTCACTGACTGGGTTGATGCATGTCATCGTATCCAAATTGCGAACATCGATGCGCAAGATGTCAATCACTGGATTGTCTGGTCCAGATTTGATTATTTCCAGACCGTCGTCATAATAATGGAATAGAGCGAAGTTAAAGAATAAACATCAAACAAACAAACATCGCGCGATCGCCAGTTGAGTCGAAATTCCAGACTGCTAATGATATAGTGGTTTAACATTCGACAAAAACAGGTACAATGTACACATGTATGATAGTTCTTGAACATGGAAAACGCGACCGATTTAAAAACAATTCCGATAACATAACGATAAACGCATAGGTGCGATGATCACTTGCGTAAGAATGTGAGTGAGTGAGTTGGGTTTAACACCGCTTTTAACAGTATTCCAGTCATATCACGGCGTGTCAGCTTATTGTGGGAGGAAAGCCCGAAGTGATGCAGGTCTCAGACGTTTACCACTTCGGTGAAACCCACGAGCACGGGTATGGTGCTGATAAACCTAGAAACATAATCGGGGTTAACCGGGATTCGAACCCACAATCATAGGTCTCTGGTGTGCCCAAGGGACGCAACTCTGCACAGCGATTCGCGGCGCTTTAGACGTCTGGGCCACCCGTGCTCCCTGCATAAGAATGTACAATTGTCGCGACAGTAGGATCGTTTGAATGGGGAGTCTTATATTATAAGCCAAGACTACAAGGGAAAAGTAGATTGAGAATATAGTCTACCCTGAAATAATAATGCGAAATACAATCCCGTGGATTTGGCCCCTTTTGCGATGTGATTTCCGAATCAAAACCAAAAGATGTTAACCCAGAAATTGTGACATGAATAATGATCAAACCAGATCAATAAATAGTCAATAAATTATATTAAAACACCCAGTTGGCGGTTTTCAATCAAAAAAGGCAAAAAAACAACCATGATACCCGTATCAAATACATCACCATCGATTTACCATGTCAACTCGGGTGATGGCGGTGCCTTAGGCCACTGATCTACCTCAGTCACCGACAACATATAAGAACCAGTGCTCGTGTTTGTTTCATTTTAACAAACATTAGATGTGTGTGTACTTCCTTTTGCCTGGCAGTATATGTGTTTCTGTTTACCTTTCTTTTCAAGTTTCTTCATAATGTCGAAAAGATGTTCGTGCTGAAAAGATAAAAAAAAAATCAGCTTATCATCGTATCATAAAAGGGGGCAATCGTGGCCCAGACGTCTAAGGCGCTGCGATTCGCTGTGAAGAGTTGCGTCCCTTGGGCATACCAGTAACCTATGATTTAGGGTTCGAATCCCGGTTCGCCCCTATTATGTTTCTAGGTTTGTCAGAACCATACCCGTGCTCGTGGGTTTCACCGAAGTGGTAAACGTCTGAGACCTGCATCACTTCGGGCTTTCCTCCCACATTAAGCTGACACGACGTGATACAACTTGAATAATGTTAAAAGCGGCGTTAAACCAACTCACTCACTCACTCGTTTCATAAAAGCATGACCTGTTAAAACATCATGAGTGGCCTACGGCATTCATTCCCAGACCTAATGGTCTATTGGATAAGGCATCTGCCCGGAGAGCGGAAAATCGGTGGTTCGATCCCCGGTCGCGTCATACCAATATACAATATTGTACCTGTTGTTAATCGTAAGCGTCTTCTGCTAGGAAACAGTATACTAGTATTTGACTGCCATTTGCATTAGTTCCACATTAACGAGGCAAAGTAGTGCAGCTTTCGCTCTTCCGATACGTTTCAAAATGTACCCATTGTTATAGGAGCGGTTTCTGACAGGGTCTAGTTTAGTAATATATATTTAATGTTTCTTTATTGGTCCAGTTTATTGAGCGTGACAGGAAACGTAGGTGTCGTTTTGTTTATTTAAGAGGTTCTTGACAGCTGTCAGAGTTCATCTGCATCGATACATTTTTTAAGAAACGTTTAAGTGGTGAAGTGAGGTGAAATGGGGTTTAACGTCGCGTCCAAGATTATTTCACTTATATAGCGACGTTCATGCACGTCCGTGTATGTAGCTGCTTGTACTAGTCCGGACTGATGCCGATTTATAGTGCTAGCTATAGCTCACTGAGATACCATGCCGCAGTTTAACATGACTACCCCACTTGGACACAGTATACTGACTCCGAGCCGACCAGTCCTTGTTTAAGCCCACTAATGCCGAGCGCCAGACAGGGTAATAACAAGTACCATCTTTTTACGTCTTTTTGGTACGACGCGACGCGGGCGGACGCTCGACCACTACACCACGATGGTGTTCGGATCATTCAAGAGAATGAGTGTCCTATGTAATGAAAACGCCCGCAATCATTGTTAGGGTTTGGTTTGGTTTGTTGTTTAACGCCGCACTCAGCAATATTACAGCTGTATGACGGCGTTACTTCCTCCCAATTTTCCACGCCGCTGTGGAAATGTATGCACCGATGGTATAAAAAAAATACGTCTACGATTGCACACTCATAAAAAAGCCAGGTCGTGTTTGATCGTTCTTCATCTTGATTCTGTATTCGTTTTCCGAAGCAAAGCGACCGGATCAACGTCATAAATTAATTCAAAGATTATTACCAAGTTTTCTGAACTTTTGGAATTTCATAAAATAAGTTAAACAATTAGTGAAACATTTTTTTTTTAATAATTTTTTTAATTAATTTTTTTCGCCCGCCCGCTCTCTTGCAGGTTGAGGTTGGAAAACATATACAAAATATGGATGGTCTTAGATACCTCTCATTCTAATCTGGAACCGAGAGCTTCAGCTGAACTAATCTGAACCGACAAGGGAGAGGAAAATGAATTTCTGAGGATGTCCCGTGCTGTCCAGGTACAATTTGCAGTGGGTGGATTGCAGTGGGCATTGATTCTTATCAAAACACTGTATAACATGTTATACAACAACAGTTAGGATCACATAAGACAACATTTGACTAATTTAAAATGCAACCACATATGTATATTCCATTCACGCATTTATATGACATGAAATTAGTTAAACTCACACCACAAACAATATACAACACAGAAGTCAGGATTACTCAAACGTCCCTTGGGCACGCCAGAAACCTATGATTGTGGGTTCGAATCCCGGTTCGCCCCGATTATATGTTTCTAGGTTTGTCAGCACCATACCCGTGCTCGTGGGTTTCACCGAAGTGGTAAACGTCTGAGACCTGCTTCACTTCGGGCTTTCCTCCAACATTAAGCTGACACGCCGCAATATAACTCGCAACATAAACTCACTCACTCACTCACTCACTCACTCACTCACTCACTAATAATTCCCTAATACGCACACAAATGTAGATCATACTATAAGAAAGAAGAGACTAACACACCCTTGAACAAGATCTGATTTTAATGAGATTGTACTTTCTGTTTATTTATGACCCCGCGGGTTCGGTGTTCCACTTGTGGTGCACGTGACCTCAACTATCTATAAATATAGCGCGTTGCTGTCCGCTGTACGACACTCTTTGTTGTTGACTACCATATTCCAGCTATATGACGGCGGTCTGTAAATAATCGAGTCTGGACCAGACAATCCAGTGATTGACATCATGAGCATCGATCCACGGAATTGGGATATGATGACACGCATCAACCAAGTCGTCAGCGAGCCTGACCACCCTATCCCGTTAGTCGCTTCTTTCGACAAGCATAGTCGCCTCCACATTATATCAAATTGAAAGTCGCGAAGGCGGTCGGATGCATAACAAAATAATGCATATAGATCGAATATATAACGTATGTAGTAGATCTATGCTGAATGCAAGCGTAATCCATGAATGAGACAAGCTTGTTTGGTTTAATAGTGTTAACCCCGAAAAGGTTTCGATGTATTTTAGGAATTTAAGAAAACGTTCCGCGTGATTTTTCACGCGGGTCCTTGAGGTCAAGGTTATCCAATCAAAACGTGGGCCTCTTCACATCGTGGGTAATTTTAACACATTAACTATTCATTTTTGTTTGCGCCCGAATTCAAATCAAATTGACCTCGGAAATATGACGAATTAAAAATATTCAAGAGACCCCCCTCTACTGACATATATTTGAACAATGGTTATTAAGGCATTTAGAAGTTGGAAGAACATGAAAACATGGAACTTTTACGGATAACAACTTATTTACTGTATGTAACAACGGCAGAGGGCTACTTCTGGCCCCTTCAGGGGCGGCCGGGTAGCCTTGTGGTTAAAGCGTTCGCTCGCCACACCGAAGACCCGGGGTCGATTCCCGACATTGGTACAATGCGTGAAGCCCATTTCTGGTGTCCCCTGTCGTGATATTGCTGGAATATTGCTAAAAGCGGCGTAAAAACAAACTCACTCACTCACTCTGGCCCCATCATCAGGTTATGAAGTAACAACTTTTGTAAAAAATGTTTTTTACTAATGTTGATAATTTAGAAGAAATTTTGTCCCAACCATTATGGCTTAACCACAACTTCAAACAAGCAACATGCTACATAAAGCAATGGGCTAATATTGGAATTTACTCAATTAAAGATATATGCAATGAAAACGGATTGATGTCATTTGAAGAACTGAAACTAAAATATCCGATAAAAGGTACAATATTAGACTATAGATATGTAATCTTCAATATACCAGAATCATCGAAAACAACAATCCAGAAAACTAGAAAAACAATTTTACAGAATTCATATATAAACAGTTGGTTAAGTGATCTGATGAAGCCTGTTAAAGGTGCGAGAAACTTCTATGATAAATTAATATCACATGAAAATAATCTTAAAGTTTGTGATAAATGGCAGGAAATTTTTCACTGTGATTTTAATTGGAAAATTTACTGTTTATAGTTGTAAAACTTTTAGATTTTCAGTACAGATTTCTACATTGAATTATCTACACATAGAAGGAACTATTAACAATGAATCTTATGGACAACAGTGTTTGTAGCTTTTGTAATGCTGTCAATGGAGACGTCAGCCATGTCTTTTGGGAATGTCATGAAACTAAACAATTTGGGAATGATCTTGAACTCTGGCTTAATAATTATCTTTCACAAAAAATTAATTTCACAAAATATCTTATTTGGTTTGGTTCTAACTACTCTAATACTTTAATCAATCATATAGTTTGATTGGGAAAAAGGCATATTCATGTATGAGGAATTAAAGTAATCAAACCGAAATTAGATATACTTTTAAAACTATTCAAAAAACATATATTCAATCAAAAAATGGTCACCTTTATTCTCAGCATTTGATTCTCAGCTCTCTGTTGATACATGATATGTTTGAGTCTGACTGTGTGTTGGAACCGTTTTGGGTTTGAAATAGGACAATGTTTGTTTCCAACCCTTTAATTTTTTAAAGAGTGTATTGTGCCATTCTATGCTATTCCAAATAAGTTTTTGACGGAATACTGTATTAATCTCCAACTCTGGGAACAATAAAAAAAAGTTTAAAAAATGGTTATGAAGAACATTACATTGCCCTTGATGAAGGCACAAGAAGTAGCCCTGAAACGTCCTTTCAAACCACAAACAATTTTAATCGTCATCCATAAATGTTCCATGTCTTCAAGTTGGTTACCACTGGTAAAATTAAAAAAAGCTTTTAATTCTGTATTTTTCTTACCATCTAAGGGTCTAACCACCTGATAGCTTGAAGCACAAATATTAAACTGACGCCTTTCGCGAATTAGTGTCTTCATTATGGAACCAAAAACATCACTCTTTTAAAAAAAATAAAATAAATTATTTACTTATTTTTTTAAACTTATAAAAATTTATTCTTTTTTTTGGTATTTACAAGTACTTTGATTTGGAATGCATTGTGATGACCCTACGATGGACAAAAAGAACCCAGGCCATTACAAAATTATCAAATGCTGACAACAGTAACCCTGTGTCATTTTACTCGGGAAAATCCAAGTTTGACGTTACTGGACTAGATGATTAATAAGGTAGTAGTGTTAGAATACGTAACTCCGCATCAACATTCTCAAATATCTCAAGAAAGAGGCTGTAGAAAACCAAATCAGCTGGTCAATTCAATGGCTTAGAAAACTAATTTTTACCTCCGTTGTGAAACCTGAAGGCTCATTGAGTCTGTATTGGACTGCTAGCAAATGAAAGTTGCATCTCAATTTTAACCGAGAAAGAAGTACTGGATATCAAGCACTGTGGTCCATGACAACTCTATTGAAGGAGAGTGTACAGCCATGATGATTTTAAAATTTACATGGAGACTCAAAGCTGTCCGCAAGCAGAAATGACACATTTCTTAGAGGTTTTCCCACTCTGGGAACCTATAGCGTCAAGCTTCTCGACAATATCCAAGTGATGGTGAGGTGAAATGGGGTTTAACGTCGCGTCCAAGATTATTGCACTTATATAGCGATGTGCATGCGCGTGTATGTGTGTGTGGCTGCTTGTACTAGTCCGGACTGATGCCGATTTATAGTGCTAGCACACTGAGATAACATGCCACAGTTTAACATGAATACCCCACTCAGACACAGTATACTGACTCGACTCCGAGTCAACCAGTCCTTGTTTTAGCCCCTTAATGCCGAGCGCCAGACAGGGTAACAAGTACCATCTTTTAACGTCTTTTGGTAAGACGCTGCTGGGGATCGAATCCCGGACCTTCCACTCTACGGGCGGACGTTCTACCTTTAGACCACGGAGGCAGTCCGCTTGTAACACGACCAAACATCACATGTTTTCCGTCTAATCGCACTTACCTCTTTCTGAACGTTGCGTATCAGTTTCTTCCATCTCTTGGACTGATGCCGCAGAGTTGTGTTCGAGTATTGCTGAGGTGTGTACTCGGCCGTATCCTCCCGCCCGGTAGATTGGGGTAAAGGTACTATCATAATCATCGTCACAATAAGCCCTAGGTTCAAGACAACCAATACACAAACAACTCCGAAAAGAAATCGCTTCGCCATGCTCGCCGTGCAACTAAGATTAACAGCCTGTTTTCAAACAGATTCAAACTTGCTCGGTACTTTGTGTATGGCGTCACTGGAAAACCCATCTAAACGTTCATGGGGAATTACGGGTGGAGTAGGCGGTACGCAAGGGCTCATGAATATGCACAAGGTTAGTGTTTTCGGGTACATTCTCAACCCGATTGCAGTTACCAAGGAGTTCTCTTTTAGCAGTAAGGTACGGACCATTTGAGGGGAGGAGGTCACGGGTGGGGTGGGTTATCGAAAAACATAAATTGTCCCAGAAAATGCTGAATTTTCTCTTTTGCAACAGACTGTTGATGTATTGGAAAAAAATGTCAGCCACAAGAAAGACAATGGTTGCAAGACGGTTTTTGTGTGTGGTTTTAAAAAAAAAAATCCGAAATATTTAGGCTCACAGTATTAATTTTTTTTAAATATATCTGTTTTTCGTGCTGTAGCTAAAAAATATCAAGTTTCCGTACATAATCCAAGGTCCCTTACCCCAAAATAAACCCAGGTAACCCCCGTGCAGTTTATATGAACTCATGCAATCTGTTTTGAATTTGAATGGTGGAGTTCGTGCGACCTGTGGTGTTTGGTTCGTGGAACTCAAGTCTTTGCCTGTGTTCAACGCGATAGTACGTTTATGGCCCGATAGAGCACTGCACTCGTCCTCGTTCTGTTACACAGGGACCTTACAGATTAGCAACTTCCTTGTGTAAAGAATGCGTGGACTTTCATGGCGTGGAAGGGAGGTTAATCGCAACAAATGCACCGTATTGAAAGTATTTTTGGCAGGAACTGATAACAAAATGTGCACTTATCAAATCTTCTTTTGTGAACTTTATACAACTAAATATAACCTAGAAAATCGATCCCCCCCCTCTTTAGGGGGGGGGGGGGGGGGTAGGGGGGACTCTCACCCACGCACGCAGTTACTGTTACCTGCGTTTCCTCACCTGTGAAGAAAGGTCAAGGTCGCAATGTGAGATGATGTTAATATTTACATATTGACGTTTTTACTTCTGCGTCTCGTGGTATCGGTGTAAGCAGTGAGACACACCTCCGTGTAATTTCAATATCATGTTCAAACTTTATGAATTCATGCAGCCCAGACGTTGGCCTATTGACCCTGGGTCGGGTGAAGATCCGGGTTAGAATTGTCCTCAACAACACATCCTTGTCGTAAGAGGCGACTAACGTAATGTCACCCTCGCTTGTGTAAGTTACCATCTCGGCGATTCATTGTGTGCAATCAGACAGGAAATAAACACGCTGAATGTGTTGGTCTCAAATACCCCAAAACAAAAGGTGTCACCTTTTTCCCGGTCCAGCGGGTAAGCGTACGACACCCAGCAACCAATGCTTGAAAGTGAGTGAATACCGTTTTACGCCGCTATTCCAGCACTATCACGACATGGAACTCCTGAAATGGGCTTCACACATTGTACCTATGAGAGGAATCGATCTCGAACCTTCGGCGGACCCGTGAAGATTCAGGGGTAGAATAGGTCTTCAGCAACCCATGCTTGCCGTAAAAGGTGACTCTGTTTGTCGTAAAAGGTGACTAACGGGATCGGGTGGTCAGGCTCACTGACTTGATTGATGCATGTCATCGTATCCCGATTGCGTGGGTCGATGCTCATGATGTCAGTCACTGGATTGGCTGGTCCAGACTCGATTATTTACAGACCGCCGTCATGTAGCTGGAATATTGCTGAGTGTGGCGTTAAACAACAAACAATAACAAGAAGCATTCAGACAAATGCTTTTGAGATATGTGTTAAGGGGGGGGGGGGGGGGGCAACATCAAAAGGCATCACTGTCCAGGAACATAAAAACAATAAACAACAAAAACACAACGAGCGGAATATCTGCTCTGACAACACAAACACAACGATGAGCGGAGTTTCCAGCTCAGGCATACACGAGGTGAACGGAATTGTAGGCCAACCTCGGGGCGTTTCCTGCAATCGGTACATCCTACTCGCGGCCATCGGTACACCACACCAGCACTCGGAAAACAAAGCTGACTAACAGTTGTTGTTGCAAAGTTTAGATGTTTAAGAGGTCGCCCCTCGACTCTGTCATGTAGGCTGACCAGTCTCTCTTTGGGAGTTATGTGTTTCAGTAGGGTACACATATCTGTATTGGCATTGATAACAGTTCTGCTTTTGTATTAATCAAATTTCTATTTCGTGTTGGTACGTTTTCAGTTTTGATTTGTAGAAATTGAAATAGAAATTTCTCTGCCCGTTCTACTTATTTACGTTCGAGTAGATGAATATATCTCAGAAACAGAGTTAGTTTGGCCTTCACTCTTGCATCTCTTGGCTTTTGAAGATGTATCACAACAAATAGCGGATCTATCTGCAATTCTTGTTTTTTTTGGAGCTGACCTGGGACTTGGTCTTGACATTCCAGTAACACGTGAGCAATGGGTTCAGGTTGATTGCAAGATGGGGCATACCTTGTCACAGCGCTTTTTATGACCGAGTCTGAGGCGTGAGATGGCTACTTCAACTTTTCCTTTATTTTAGTATGAGTTTGGCTTTTAGTGGAGTTTTGGTTGGAGTCTGTTTCGCCATCTGCCGATCATACTTGCGTCCCATTGGACGTGCTAATTAGAGGCTACTGAGGCTTTGATATCGATTTTTATCTCTAGTTTACTAACGGGAATAGACTGTATCTCCGCTTTGTCTAGAGCCAGCTTCGCCAGTGTCTGTTTTTCATTTCCATGAATATCCACGTGAGATGGGATCCAACTCCACCTGTTTTCCTTGGTCTGATAGTTTTGTATATTCCTATAGAATACTATTGGCTGTGTTTGGCCTGGAGTTTGAGTTTCTGTCGCTGATGGCTTGAAGTGCACTTACCGAGTCTGATAGGATGAGTGTCTTTGCTTCCGGATCCGGTAGTTCCGGTATGAGTTTGAGTGCATGAGGAACAATCTCCAATTCAGCCGTGAATACCGACTGACCATCAGGCAGGAGAACCGAATGTGCTTGTGTTTTGGAGCAATGGATATAGATCCCGTACCCTGCCTGACAGTATAAAGGTAACACGTATGGACGACAATGGACAGACGAAGAGACAATGACGTTGCCAAGGGCCCACTTGCACAAAGCGATCTTAGCGCTAACATGATCGTAACTCCCATACTTTAACATAGGCTTAAGATAGTCTTAGCGCTAAGATCGCTTTGTGCAAGCGGGCCCTGGTCATGGTGGGTTGGTTTGATGGTTGTTTTACGCCGCACTCAGCAATATTCCAGCTATATGACGGCGGTCTGTAAATAATCGAGGGTGGACCAGATAATCCAGTGATTGATATCATAAACATCGATCTACGCCATTGGGATCGATGACATGCATCAACCAAGTCAGCGAGCCTGACCACCCGATCCCGTTAGTCGCCTCTTACAACCAATCTCATTAAAATCGAAAACTAGGATCTGATTTTAATGAGATTGCTCTTACGACAAGCATAGTCGCCTTTTACGGCAAGCATGTGTTGATGAAGACCTATTCTACCCCGGGTCTTCACGGGTCAACTGGTTATGGAACTTATGGACTGGACGTGATGACCGACACTACTCAGGGGATAATCGATTAAGGCTATACATGTCTTAATATCAGTAACATAGTAGAACAGGTTTGCTCAGTCAGTGTATAATATGCAACTGTGATGAGGATTAACAATGGGTTTAGTGAGTGAGTATGGTTTTACGCCGCTTTTAGCAATATTCCAGCAATATCACGGCGGGGGACACCAGAAATGGGCTTCACACATTGTACCCATGTCGGGAATCGAACCCGGGTCTTCGGCGTGACGAGCGAACGCTTTAACCACTAGGCTACCCGACCGCCCAACAATGGGTTAAGCGTTATGCAAATAATGGCAAATAAGTGATTAAACAGTACATGTCATGGCTACATAGTAATAAGTCTTTGGAAATAAATGTTCATTCGGACAATGGTTGTCCTAAATCGGTCGCTTTGACATTATTACAAACGTTATGAATACGTTAATTTCAAGAATGTAAATAGTCGCCGAAACATTGCTGTATTTATGTTTGTTTGGTTGTTTTTTGTTTAACGCCGTTCTCAGCAATATTCCAGCTATATGGCGGCGGTCAGTAATTAATCGAGTCTTGACAAGACAATCCAGTGATTGATATCATGAGCATCGATCTGCACAATTGGGATACGATGAAATGCACCAACCAAGACAGCGACCCATATCAAATACATCACTATCGAATGACCGTTTATTGTTTATTTTATCCTTATTATTTGATCCACCGTCAAATATGGGTGTATACTTTCTTTCCCCCGGCATTTTGTTACTCTTGACGATATGGTTTTCAGATCGTGAAGATTAGTAAGAAAATATATAAGAAGCAGAACATTTGGCTTTCTTGTCAAACTGTATAACCGCGCCTCTCATGAAAATATAAATTCTGTCCGGTCTCTCAAAGAGTCTCAAAGAGATAAACATGTTTTTTTTACTAGAAAATACAAATATCAACATGATTTTTCTCAATTTTAACTATGCACGTTTTCTTTGGAACCACGGTAATATCAGTTACACACAATTCCCAATTTAATACACCGTTACATGTTAAATAAAACGCTGAATTTTCTCCTAAGGTCTTTTTAAAATAGTAAAAATGCATTTCTGGGGCGAAATTTAGCGCCTAAGCCACGATCGAAGAAGCACAAGTGTCCCTGTAGGTTTAGCAGCACGCGATGCAATGGAGCTTTATGAAAAGTGGAAAGGGAAGTAACTCTCATTCGGAAGCTTCAATCTTCAATGGCGACCAAAACAAGGGGTGTTGAGTGCAACTGAGGATTTCCACATCATGTCGCAATGACTTGACAGCATGGCAGTGGCAGCGGTTCTTGAATTTAGCGGAAACAAACATTGCTTCCTTACGCCGTCACAAGTTCTTGTGAAAAACGCTGGTGAAAAGGATGAGGTGAACTAAAAGCATTCATGACTTGTCTAATGATTAGACCTGGATAAACGTCTGATAGATCTGAAGTATTTTTCAATCTGGACATTATGCCAACTGGTAGTGGACTAGTGGATGGCGGGACCGCTGGTTCTTTGCAATTTGAAATTTGGGCCCTGAAACTTGTTTTTTATGGAAAATATACATAATATAACGGGTAGAAACTTACATATTTTGTCCACTAGTCATATATGATAACATATAGTAAAACCCTTAAAAATGGCGAATTTCGACTAGTCCTTACGATGTCTTAACTATTGGGCAGTTTAGCAAGGACTACAGGACTAGTGCCAATTTCTAACGCTCATCATTTATATTCATATAGAGGATACCCAATCTCATTAAAATCAGATCTTAGTTCTCGCTATCGCTAAACAAAGATCTGAGGACATCCCATTACGGGTCACGTCAGAACGACCTTTCATCCGACCAATCTGAGCGTCCCTTACCAGATCATGAAAGTGACAGTCAGAGTGTGTTTTCTCATCATGAAACCTCAAAAACGTTAGAACGACAGTTACGGCCCGTACAACTGATTCCGTCAAAATTATCGTCTAACATTTGAATGGAGGAGGTGTTGCACAGTACATGGGAAGTACTGTCATACAATTTCAACCATATATTAGACATTCTGGAATGTTCGTTTGTTCAGTTTTCAAAATTTTAATTGAGAACTGTGCTAACATAAATTTCAAGCGTATTCTGAAATGGAAGTCGCCAGGCTGAAATGAGTACCGTCAAGCTCGACAAAGCTGCTTTCTAATTGGCTGATGTTTCATTTCAGTGGTTGGTAAAAGTTCGCGAAAGGTTGTTCTGACTCGACCCGTAATGGGATGTCCTCAGATCTTTGTTTAGCGATGTTGGGTGTAAGATCTTGGGTTCTTGGGTGTAAAATCTGGCACAGAAAATGCAAAGGTATTTTGGCGAAAGAGGAAGGTTTCCTTTGTTTATCTACTGTTTTTAAAGGTTATTAAATAGTGGGTCACATTATTAAATATGGCATCTTCAAGATACCCTAGAAAATGTTATAATATGATGCTTGTCCATGGGAAAGTATATGGGGCATCAAAAGTTAAAAACATGTTATATGAATGTGGATATGGTTATTTTAAGTTACAGCAACGTCATGACATGTAGGGGGGCACGGGTGGCCCCGTCGTCTAAGGCGCCGCGATTCGCTGTGCAGAGTTGTGTTCCTTGGGCACGCCAGAAACCTATGATTGTGGCTTCGAATCCCGGTTCGCCTCGATTGTGTTTCTAGGTTTATCAGCACCATACCCGTTCTTGTGGGTTTCACCGAAGTGATAAACGTCTGAGACCTGCATCACTTCGGGCTTTCCTCCCACATTAAGCTGACACGCCGTGATATAACTGGAATACTGTTCAACCCAACTCACTCACTCACTCACTCATGACATGTAGACATGCCACAGCATTTGTCACACAGACCTAAAATATATGTACATCCAAAAATGGCATGGTTCCTTGTCCAGACCTAGAAAAGCAAATTAATACACTACATTTAAGACAACTATAATACTAGGACCTTATCTATTAGACAGAGATTTAGTGGTAATTTGAATATGTTTAGAACAGCTCTTTTTCGATTTCGTTGCAGCTCACATGATCTATTTTTGAAACAGGCAGATATGTAGATACTGCAAGAGAACATAGACTTTGTAGGATTTGTAAAACTGATTGTATTGAAGATGAATATCACTTTTCATGTGACGTCCGGTGTATAATAATTTAAGAACAAAATATTAATATACCTATTTCTAACACAAACCAAATGGTAACAGTTTTGTGAATCAATAACATGTGATTGTACAAAAACTATGAGCATGAGGAGAAATCATGCTATGAAGTTAAGATAATGTATGAATTTGTAACACACCCCAGACAATGTACTGTTGGCCTTTGGCCTCATCAGTTCCAAGAATAAAGATTGATTGATCGACTTGAGACTAAAATCTACTGAACAAGACTAATAGCAGACAAGACTTTGATGCAGGCCGGTTAGGTTCAGTGTTCAATGCAGAATTCATGTCCAGAGCTGAGGCCTCAGAAGGAAACTGAAGGAAATGTATGCTGATTTGTGGGAAAGGATTGGTGTGTTGAGAGAGTGGCATTTTGGGCTGGAGTCCCCATGACTACCACCCGGCTGTATGTACATGCATAATACACAGATATACACTTTTTCAGTACACATGCATTATACCGGACACCTCTCTGCCATGTTTGTTTGTTGCTACTAATAAAGCTCTTTTCAACAGCATCATTATTTGAAAAATAGGGCAATAAACCTCAAAGTAAGCAGAAAAATGACCCCGCTTGCATCTGTATGGTTTAATATGATTAAACATTGTACTTGAATGTCAAAGTGATGCATAAACGTCGAAAATTGGACATCAACATGGAAAAAGCACTCAAAAATAGAAGTTCCATAATGGCTTCTTCTTCGTCTTCTTCTTTTATAACAACCATCAAATCTCAACCCTGAGCTTCGCAGAGGTAAACAAGGTGGCCGGAAATTAAGGCACTACATGGGCTTGAACTCAGCAAATATTTCTGATTGGCTGATTAAGTTTGCTGTGTCGGAATGGGGTTTTCATGTTAAACTGCGGCATGGTATCTCAGTGGGCTAGCACTGTAAAATCTGGCAAATGTGATGTTTAACCCCATTTCACCTCACCCAGCACATGATCTGACTTACATGGAGATGGTGTGTCAGTCTAGTTTGTCATGATGTCAGTCCCTGCTTGGTCTTGTTATGATTCTGTCCAAACTGATCAATGGCTGGAATACTGACTTTTTGCATACAGGATGTCTGCTGATCTCGATTCAGAATATTTATCTTTCTCTGAGATAGGTATTTTTAAAATTTAGACAATTTAATCTACATTTACAGTTCTATTGTGCTGAGTACACTTTTAAACTGTCACACCAAATTCAAAGTTTACTTCAGAGGCATATATCACTGATCATCTTTACAGTTTTGCATTAAGTATCATTAATAGTGTCTAACTTCTTAAAATATTTGAACTACACAAGGTTAAAAGATTAATCTGTAAGAAAACATCATGATTTTTGTATGTTTATGTGCAAATGATTTAGCAGATGGTTAAAAATGTGCATATTTCCATATTTCCCTCAATTTCTAACACACACCTACATTCCAATGATGGTGTCATAATTTACAGAATGTTGTGGAACAACTCTCATTCCCTTTTGTCGTAAGCTATACACGATGTGTCATAAAATGGGAATTAATTCACTTTTTGTTTGGTATATTGCTCCATATATTTGACAAGTTGACTTTTTGTCTTATTTTCGGCTTCATTAATACATGAACGGAAGAGATTGCCTTAACAATGTTGTTAAAGGCCTCAGTAAACAAAAACTCATACCAGCAGACAGACATAAAAGTATAGTGTTTGACGCTTGTGTTGTGTTAAGGTGTTTGTGTTCAGTTTAACTATACTGTAGTGTTTGATCCTAGTGTTGTGTTTAACTCTACCATAGTGTTTGGTCCTAGTGTTGTATTTAACTCTACTGTAGTGTTTGGTCCTAGTGTTGTATTTAACTCTACATTAGTGTTTGATCCTAGTGTTGTGTTTGACTCTACCATAGTGTTTGATCCTAGTGTTGTGTTTGACTATACTGTAGTGTTTGGTCCTAGTGTTGTGTTTAACTCTACTGTAGTGTTTGGTCCTAGTGTTGTATTTAACTCTACATTAGTGTTTGATCCTAGTGTTGTGTTTGACTCTTCTGTTTTGTTTGATTCTAGTTATGTTTGACTATTTTGTAGTGTTTGATCCTAGTGTTGTGTTTGACTATACTGTAGTGTTTGATCTGAATGTTGTGTTTGACTCTACTGTAGTGTTTGATTCTAGTGTTGTGTTTGATTCTTCTGTTTTTTTTATTCTAATGTTGTTTCAATCTTTGACTTTACTGTTTTGACTTTTCAGGTGAAAGTGTACGAGTTGAAGTTTGGTCACAGTGGCCATGTGTACCTGAGCGTGTCAAGGGAGACAAGTGCTGCACTGCCTGGTGATGTGGTGGAGCTCAATGGCTTGTACGCCAACAAACTGGGCCTCAAGAGTGGGGAGGAGGTAGGCCATATATAGGTTTTCAAGCAAGTGTTTTATCATAGACTTTTATGGTAACAATATGTTAAAAAAAATAATTAATTAAATCAAAACAGTAAATTCATGTACCTGTATGTAACACACTGTATGTAACACTGTAAGTAACACACTGTATGTAACACACTGTATGTAACACACTGTATGTAACACACTGTAAGTAACACACTGTATGTAACACACTGTATGTAACACACTGTATGTAACACACTGTAAGTAACACACTGTATGTAACACACTGTAAGTAACACACTGTAAGTAACACACTGTATGTAACACACTGTATGTAACACACTGTATGTAACACACTGTAAGTAACACACTGTATGTAACACACTGTAAGTAACACACTGTAAGTAACACACTGTATGTAACACACTGTATGTAACACACTGTATGTAACACACTGTAAGTAACACACTGTATGTAACACACTGTAAGTAACACACTGTATGTAACACACTGTATGTAACACACTGTAAGTAACACACTGTATGTAACACACTGTATGTAACACACTGTATGTAACACACTGTAAGTAACACACTGTATGTAACACACTGTATGTAACACACTGTAAGTAACACACTGTATGTAACACACTGTATGTAACACACTGTAAGTAACACACTGTATGTAACACACTGTATGTAACACACTGTATGTAACACACTGTAAGTAACACACTGTATGTAACACACTGTAAGTAACACACTGTAAGTAACACACTGTATGTAACACACTGTATGTAACACACTGTATGTAACACACTGTAAGTAACACACTGTATGTAACACACTGTAAGTAACACACTGTAAGTAACACACTGTATGTAACACACTGTAAGTAACACACTGTATGTAACACACTGTATGTAACACACTGTAAGTAACACACTGTAAGTAACACACTGTAAGTAACACACTGTATGTAACACACTGTATGTAACACACTGTAAGTAACACACTGTAAGTAACACACTGTAAGTAACACACTGTATGTAACACACTGTATGTAACACACTGTATGCAACACACTGGCACAGTTTCTTCTTTTTGATCCTCCAAAAAGCATGACAAGGTGTTGCCCAGATTCACTCACTTTTGTTTGTTTGTTTGTTTGTTTGTTTGTTTGTTTGTTTTCTTAACGCCACACTCAGCTATATTCCGGCTACATGACGGCAGACTGTAAATATAGAGTCTGGACGAGACAGTCCAGTGATTGACATCATGAACATCGATCCACACAATCAGGATACAATGACATGCATCAACCATGCCAGCGAAAAGGCCCAGGAGTTAAACATCTAATGTAGTGTCTCAAAGGCTGAGCCGAGGGGAGTCACCCCAACACAACCGGACATATCGATGGTGTGTGCAAGACAAGGGTTACCTTGTTCCCGAGGCAAGGGAGTTAAATGAGTATAAAAGTCCAGTTTCCACCCTTCCACTATCCTCAGAGTTTCGTGCCTTGATTGTAGCGCCACCAGTGGCTGTTACGGGTTATGTCCTTTCTATGTCCCTCCTGTTGACCAATCAGGTTCCACCTCTCGTATCACTTGCATTTGCTTCCAACAAAATGGCAGCACCCAGTGAAGATGATCTTATCAAAAATCAAGATCTGTATTGTAATAAAACAGGTCTTACCTGGCGAAGTGCACCAAATTAATTGACCACCTTCATAAGAAACATAAAAAGATTTGGAAAATGTCTGTCAACCGCAAGTTGATGGTACACATGTTTTGCAAATCCTGCAATCGACTGATATCTGCAAATTTACGAGCCATATGTCGATTACATTATTGATTTTGATTGGACTATGCAAGAACTCATTAGTCCAGCCAAAACATAACTCAAACTTCCAGCCTAGTTCCACAAGGGTGGACACTGGACTTATGTGGACTGGGCTACCTCATATGAGGTTTACTCACACATGACATGATGGTCCAAACATACAAGGGAGGCAACTCTTGTTGTCCTAATACTGGCAGTACTCATATGGCGGTAGAGCTGTCTACAGTTACATACCATCAGGTTGTTGGTTGGTTGGTTGGTTGGTTAGTTTAACGCCGCACTCAGCAGTATTCCAACTATATGATGGCGGTCTGTAAATAATCGAGTCTCGACCAGACAATCCAGTGATGAATCATGAGCATCGATCCACGCAATTGGGATCGATGACATGCATCAACCGAGTCGGCAAGACTGACCACCCGATCCCGTTAGTCGCATTTTACGACAACCATAGTCGCCTTTTATGGCAAGCATGGGTTGCTGAAGACCTATTCTACCCCGGATCTTCATGGGTCTACCATCAGGTAAATCTGCAGTTTGCAATGAGGAATGGAAGTCAGGGTAGGTACATGTGTTTAGCTGTCAGACAAGTATCGGTATGTATTGTCTCATGTTGCAGGTGATCCTGAAGGCACTGAGGAACCCTGGGACAGCTCGTCGTGTGTCAGTCGAGCCACAGTCCGTGGATGATTGGGAGATCCTGGTAACTATCTTATTATTTGTGCACACTGACCTGGGAAAGTACTTAATTTTTATTAAGTACTAAACATGAGTACTTGACATTAAGGAATAGTGAGTGAGTGAGTTGGGTTTAACACCGCTTTTAACGTTATTGCAGTTATATCATGGTGTGTCAGCTTAATGTGAGAGGAAAGCCCGAAGTGATGCAGGTCTCAGATGTTTACCACTCCGGTGAGCGGGCACGGGTATGGTGCTGACAAACCTAGAAACATAATCGGAGCTGATGAATAGATGGTTTGTTTTCCTAGAAAAGTACCAGTATTCAAATTTGACGCATTGATGTATATAATATAAGGGTAACGCTATTTTTCAGGGCATTATCATTTGCAGAAGCCTGAGGTCTTCCATTTAACCAAGGCCGCTGCAAATGATAATACCCTGAAAAATAGCGTTACCATTATTATAGCTAAAATGGATAGAATTTATTATCGAATAAAATAAACAACAATATCGGTTTTGAAACATAATCGGCAATCAACACGAATGTCACTGACCCACTGTTACAAATATGGAAACGTCATAGAACAAACCTGATGACGTCACTATTGAACGTGACGTCACCTATGCCTACCCTATGACATCACCTAACAACGGGCGTGATAATGGCCCGTCGTCAAGCAATATGAGGGCATTATCAAGTTACAGTGGCCCGCTCATTTCTGATAACAGGCGGGCGGTTTAATGATAATTCTATCCATTTTAGCTATAATATATACAGTAAACTACATTTATTACGAAGACGCTTATAATGAACTGACGGATATAATGATCAGTTGTTTATGTCCCGGCCATTTGATGTATATGTAGCGGCCATAAAATTTCCGAGTCCCGTGATGGGATTCGAACCACGGACCTTCTGATCCGAGGTCGCCTTGTCAACATAACCAAAGAGGTTAACCCCGTCAGCAAGCTGACAAGGTAAGGATGTCATCTGTGGGATGACTCCACGCCCTGCTACATATGTATGCTGTAAATATTCAATTCATTGTTGGGTTGAATATAAACCTTGTTTCCTGACAAATTCATTGTTATATTATGTTTGACTGTAGTGTTGTATCATTTGACTTTATTGTTGAAATATGTTTGACGCTAGTGTTGTGATATGTTTGACTTTAGTGTTGTGTTGTCATTGACATTTGTGCTGTATTTGACTCAAGCATTGTGTTGTGTTTGACTGTAGTGTTGTCACTGACCCCAGCGTTGTGTTTGACGCTAGTATATTGTTTAATGTTTGATGTCTCATATCGTGTTTGGCCCTGGAATTGGGTTTAACTTTTCTGTTGTGTTTGACTCATGGTTGTATTTGACCTAAGTGTTATGTTTGACCAGGGAGTAGTTTTTGTCTTTTGAGTCTTGTTTGACCCGAGAGTAATGTTTGACTCTAGTGCTGTGTTTGACCCTAGTATAGTGTTTGACCCTAATATAGTGTTTGGCCCTAGCATAGTGTTTGACCCTAGTATAGTGTTTGACTCTAGTATAGTGTTTGACCCTAGTATATTGTTTGACTCTAGTATAGTGTTTGACTCTAGTATAGTGTTTGACTCTAGTGTAGTGTTTGACCCTAGTATAGTGTTTGACCCTAGTATAGTGTTTGACTCTAGTATAGTGTTTGACTCTAGTATAGTGTTTGACTCTAGTGTAGTGTTTGACCCTAGTATAGTGTTTGACCCTAGTATAGTGTTTGACCCTAGTATAGTGTTTGACCCTAGTATAGTGACTCCAGTGTTGTGTTACAGGAGCAGCACACAGTGTTTGTGGAGACACACATGCTGGACCAGGTGCGTGTGGTGTGGCCGGGGCAGGTGCTCCCTCTCTGGGTGTCCAAGTCCGTCTGTATTTTCCTCATTGTTGGTAAGTCAGTCAGGCCATTCTTCTACTCCAGGCTTGGGCCTCTGAGCTAGTGGAGCCAAACACTTGGTAGTGTCGGCCTGCTAGTGTCATGTTTGTTGTCAGTCCAGTAGGGTTGGGCGGGTAACTCGGGTACTCGGGTCAGGTGGGTACTGAGCAGGACCCGAGTACCCACAGGACTACCCGAACCCGTGGTTAGTCACATGATATATTGTTTAATGACAAAAGTCATGTAAAACTCAATGGTCACACTACAAATCACTAATGTTCCCATTTCTTTCTGACAATGCTCCCATTCCTTCTGACTTTGATATGTTTGAATAAAGATAAAACTTCATGCTGTGAACATCAGTGTATGCATGACCAGATCGTTTTATACGTGTATCTAAATACATTTTGCTAGGGCTACTTTTCCCAATCGAACAGTTTGCACCTATCTCATGAGACCTACAGCGGGCACCCAGGTGAGGTCGGGTAATAGCAGGGTGGATCCCTGGGTAGTAAATTTTGACTTGCCCCAGTCATACATACATGCTGTAAGCTCTTTGCCTAGCTAAAATCTAGTGTGATCATGTGTAATTACAAAATCTCCATTGACAGTCTAGGACAGAATAGTTTCACAGCACGCCATGAGAGTCTTTAGAGCTAAGTACAATGATGAACAAACGATTGCTCAGGGATTGCTTCAGACGAGTGCAATAGGACATTTTTGATGGGACATTTTTTTATATCTTTACCAAATTTGAAAAATGTCTTTGTCACCCTACTCCAGTTTAGGTAGATTGATGCTCGTACTATCAACCACTGGTTTTTCTGGCCCAGATTTGGTCCCTGACACCCAGATCCGGGGTAGAATAGGTCTTCTGGAACCCATGCTTGCCGTAAAAGGCGACTATGCTTGTGGTAAGAGGCAACTAACGGGATCGGGTGGTCAGACTCGCTGATTTGGCTGATGCAGGTCATTGATCCCAATTGCATGGATCGGTGCTCATGATATCAATCACTGGATTGTCTGGTCCAGACTCGATTACTTACAGACCGCCGTCATATAGCTGGAGTGCGGTGTAAAACAACAAACCAACCAACCAACCCTGACACCCACTATGATACAGTTGTAATACTGCTGACCAGAGCCTAAAATATGCAAAGTAAACATCACCTTTCCCCAATTAGTTTTTAGTTGCTTGCATATGATTTTGAAAATGTCCTTACAAAATGTGGCGAAGTGCTTGCAGTGCTTTATAAGACCATCTTCTGGAGGCAAGAGAGTTAACTGACTTTAAAAGTCCAGTTTCCACCCTTGCCTAACTAGGCAGGAATAACTGGGCTCGATCGTAGCGCCACCAGTGGCTATTACCAATTACATCCCTGTTAAGCCTTTCCTATGGACCAATCAGATTCAATCACTTGCGTTTGCTTCACACAAAATGGTGGCGCCCAGTCAGGACTATCTGATCAATATTGATCTATATTGTGATAAAACATGTCTTACATCGCGAAATGCATCAAATCACGTAAGTACCTTGATTAAAAACATGAAAAGATTTGGGAAATATCTGCTGAGAACGAGTTGACGGTGCACATGCTTTGCAAATCCTGCAATCCATCGAAATCTGCATGACAGTTTACGAACTGGATTTCGATTTCGGTGCACGATGTTGATTGGACTATGCATAGGCTCGTTAGTCCAGCCAAAATATAACTCCATAATACCAGCCTAGTTCGGCAAGGGTGGAAACTGGACTTTTATAGTCTGTTAACTCTCTTGCCTCGGGAAGATGTATAAGACATGCTGGTCAGACTCAGTGGCTTGGTTCATTGCTCCTACAGTTCGAAACGTGGTCACAATATAAATCACTGGTTTGTCTGGTCCAGGCTTGATTATTTACAGGTTGCTGTGATATAGCTAGAATACTGTAAATCTTAAAATTAATGCATCTCCAAATTAATGCGACTGCTGACCCCTAGCCAAAAATGTGACTCACTATCAATGCGACTCCCCCCACCCCATGCCAAGTGGAATGATGCATATCCTTACCTTAATCCAATCAAACAGCTAATGCAAAAGAAGACCACTCACATTTTTCGCATGTAATTCACACTCTCGTTATTTCAAGATTTACAGTATTACTAAATGCAGCATTAAACAAACAAAAAATGGAAACAAAATAAACCAAAACGTCACGTTCTGTTTCCAGTGAGCGTGGACCCATCCTCATCTTACGCGGTGCTAGACAATGCCACTGAGGTTATTGTGGCCCCCAAGATCAGGAACCATGCTGCAGATGCCCGGAGGTCATCCCAGGAAAGGAAAAAATCTGGTCCAGTGGATGGCAAAAGACCAGAAACATCTCTCCGACAGAGGAAAAGTAAGAGTGACCCCTACCCGGGCATGTATGCCGGCAACACCCAGGCCAACCTGAAGGAACCGGTGAGGAAGATGTCTCTAGCCAACGAAACCGAGAGACGCGGACCCAGACGTCTCATTAAACGTCAGTCGTCTATGATGGAGCATTTCTGGGCATATATGTATTCGTGGTTACCGATCAGTGACTATTACACGTCCGACAAGGAGACGGAGAAAACGTCGTTCGAGATAGAGGAGAAGGAAACGTTCGTCTTACAACGACACAATTTTGTGTTCCGGACTCAGGCAATGAAGTTTTTGTGCAATCCGGAAGAGTTGCTGAAGACCTCAGTGCTACAGAACATGCCAAAGTCTTTGTCCAGAGCCAAGGCTCGTAAGAAACACCAGATGAAGAATGTACCATCAACTCTGGATCCAGAATTCCTGCCGGACAACCAGACCACAGGCAAGGAACAAAGTTCAGCCACCCCAGAACTGTTTCAACCGTCGATGGTGTTTGTTAAAGTTGATGATGTTTTAAAACAAACTGAGACTAACTTTGTGCAGGCCAATCTTCCCCGAGTCTTCTATGCACAACTGAGGAAGCTTTCTTCTCCCCAAGAAACGGGTACGGAGGATAAAAAGAAATCGGACGTGAAACGGACAATGTCTGCTGGAGGTGCTGATAAGAAAGGTGCCAAGCCTCCTGTCAAGAGGGCCCCTGAAACGCCGGAAAGTGATGGGGAGGAGGATGTCTGTGCAATCGTTCGTGTTGTGACCATTGAGAGACAAGGATCGCTGTGTGACAGTCGCTGGACAAACTGTGTTGAGAGACTGCTCCAGGAGCAGCCATTTCTCAGTGGGCATGTCATAGTCCCCGACCTTTTGAGACGGCAGATGAAACTGGATGTAACTGGACGAGTCTGGTTGCAGACAGTCCAGTCCGAGCCGGTTACAGTGAGGAAGCTACAGCTTTTCCCACTGTCTGTTGTGGTAAGATGTTCTGTGTTCGTGTTGCAACAACAATTTGCCAGAGTGTGATGAAAAATAAGAAATTGTCAACCATTAAATACATTGTTTCAAGGTGGTTTTTTTTGTAGTTAGGCTATCTGGTTTTTGGCGCTGTAGCTGAAAAATATCTAGTCTCCTTAAAAAATCCCCTCAAAAGCATGTGGCTTATCAAACCACCCCCTTTTCCCGTTTTAGCCCCGTCGTGTCAGCCCACATATGATTGTGCTGGCGTTCAAGACGTGGGTGCGACACTGTACAGATGAGGAACACTCGCTGGTTGTGTTCCAGGGCATCATGGTCAAGTTCATGATTTATGCAGGTAGGTGACCAAGTTCATGATTTATGCAGGTAAGTCATCCAGTTCATGATTTATGCAGGTAGTTGATCCAGTTCATGATTTATGCATGTAGTTGATCCAGTTCATGATTCATGCAGGTAGGTGATCCAGTTCATGATTTATGCAGGTAGTTGATCCAGTTCATGATTTATGCAGGTAGTTGATCCAGTTCATGATTAATGCAGGTAGGTGATCCAGTTCATGATCCAGTTCATGATTAATGCAGGTAGGTGATCCAGTTCATGATTTATGCAAGTAGTTGATCCAGTTCATGATTTATGCAGGTAGTTGATCCAGTTCATGATTTATGCAGGTAGTTGATCCAGTTCATGATTTATGCAGGTAGTTGATCCAGTTCATAATTTATGCAGGTAGTTGATCCAGTTCATGATTTATGCAGGTAGGTGATCCCAGTTCATGATTTATGCAGGTAGGTGACCAACTTCATGATTTATGCAGGTAGTTGATCCCAGTTCATGATTTATGCAGGTTGGTGACCAAGTTCATGATTTATGCAGGTAGTTGATCCCAGTTCATAATTTATGCGGGTAGGTAACCAAGTTCATGATTTATGCAGGTAGGTTACCAAGTTCATGATATACGCAGGTAAGTAAACCCAGCTTAATTAATGCAAGGCAAGTATTAAGTTACTGATTTATTCTGGCAATATGTCAAGATAATGATTTATGCTGTGAAGTTGACAAGTTCATGAATTAAGCAGGTAAGACTTCAATTTGAAGGTAAGATTTGTAGCCATGATTGTTATGATTATAGTTATTTACCCACCTTTGTTGCCTATCTGAGGATTGTAAACATTTTTGAGTTGTGGAAACTATTGAATGGCATAAAACAATCTACTTTACCTTCATCTCGACCCGTAAAGATCCGGGGTAGAATAGGTCTTCAGCAACCCATTCTTGGCGTGAAAAGTGACTATGCTAGTTGTAAGAGGTGACTGATGGGATCGGGTGGTCAGGCTTCTGACTTGTTTGATGAATGTCATCGTATCCCAATTGCGTGGATCGATGATCATGATATTAATCACTGGATTGTCTGGTCCAGACTCGATTTTTACAGACCGCCATCATATAGCTGGAATATTGCTGAGTTCTGCGTTAAACAACAAACAAACAGATAAAACACCTTCATCTCACAAAGCCTGTGTCCATCTTGCAGGCCTTCACCTTGAGGCACAGTTGACCTTCACCCCTGTTGAGAATGATGGCCGACAGCAGTACATGTTCCTCCACTCCGAGAACATTGACGACATGGTGATCGGGGTGCAGAAGGATGTTCCCAAAGACGACACCATCATCAGCCCCTTCCTGCCCTTCCGATTTGTGTCGGACTTTGACCCCATGGTCCCGGTCATACAACTGAGACATCTGGGGTGGGTACATCACATCGCATGCTACGACAGCACATCGCTCCGGGTTTTATTGGATGAATATTGCGTGGTATTGTTGCATACAAATTGTGAACGGATTCAAATAATTTACATTGTGAGTCCTAGGTGAAGCATTTTTTAAACGTAATATTGAAAACATTTAATGTAGGTGGTAGATGATTTTTTTATTTCCTCCAATGGCAGCCTAGTGGTTAAAGCGTTTGCTCGTGATGCCATAGACCCGGGTTTAATTTCCCATGTGTACATTGTGTGAGTGAGTTTGGTTTTGTGCCGCTTTTAGCAATATTCCAGCAATATCACGGCGGGGGACACCAGAAATGGTCTTCGCACATTTTACCCATGTCGTGAATCGAACCCGGGTCTATGGTGTGACGAGCGAACGCTTTAACCACTAGGCTACCCGACCGCCCCTTCAATGTGTGAAGCCCTCTTGTGTTCCCCTACTGATATATTGCTGGAAAATTGCTCAAAGCAGCATAAAACTATTCTCCCTCACTCACCCATCTCATCCTATATGTCGTGCCCTCTGCACCACCAGGTCCTCTCATAGTGGGGACCTCATCAGTATGCTAATGTCAGGGATTTACCTGAGATTTATTTTGGAGGTCCACAGGGACTACAACCTTTAGTTTAGTGGAGCAGCAAAGTGTCACTAAAGGACCGGATTGTTCATATTGAGTTAGAATCATGAACTTGGTACAGTAAAACCTGGTGATTAGTTTTGGCTCTAGGACTATGCAAAATGGCACCATTTACAATATGGCCTGAAGTTCTGCCTGTTCCTTGGTAGTGTCCATGGAGGGTGCAAATGAAGTTATTATCCAGAAGAACTGACAATTTTTGTTAGTATGGAACCCCAATAGTATTGTGAGGTGAGGTGAGGTGAAATGGGGTTTAACGTCGCGTCCAAGATTATTGCACATAGCGACGTGCATGCACGTGTATGTGTGTGTGTGTGGCTGCTTGTACTAGTCCGGACTGATGCCGATTTATAGTGCTAGCTCACTGAGATACCATGCCGCAGTTTAACATGAATACCCCACTCAGACACAGTATACTGACTACGAGCCGAGCAGTACTTGTTTTAGCCCCTTAATGCCGAACGCAAGACAGGGTAACAACAAGTACCATCTTTTAACGTCTTTTGGTATGACGCGGCTGGGGATCGAACCCCGGACCTTCCGCTCTCCGGGCAGACGGTCTACCTTTAGACCACGGAGGCGGTCCAATAGTATTGTGATGTGAGTAAATATGTTGAAAAGTGCAAAACAAATGGTTTAAGTGCTAATTTTAAGTTCCAAATGAGCGAAAAGAAAAGAAATTAACATTTTATCTGGGTTGATTGCAGGATTTGCAGAGCATGTGTACTGTCAACACAGTACACAGACTTTTTCTCAAATGTTTTCATGTTTTTTATAAAGATATTGATTATCGATTAGTCTATCTGGACTGGGCGCAGCCATATTGTGGAATCTGATTGGTCAATAGGAGGGACATAGGAGGGACATGAACCTTAATAGCCACCGATGGCGCTTAGATTGAGCCACGAAATTTCCACCTATTTAGGCAAGGGTCGAAACTGGACTTTTATGTATAGAATAAAACACGTCCGAGGGTTGTTATGTTATTTTAAACCCGCATTTTCCGAGGGAAAGGGGTTTAAATATCACTAACGATCCGAGGGGAAGTGTTTTATCTAACTTATGAACCGAAAAAAGAAACTTAAAACAACATTTATCAACATTTTTATGTTTCGAACATACTTTCCATGAACATTAGGAAACGGGCGTAAAATATCTGTTGCTGCAGTATGGATCTTGAAAAGGACATCCTTAAAACACTGTGATTTATCAACGCCTCTGTAGCCTTGTGGTACACTCACTGGGCTACAGATAAGAAGGTTGCGTGTTCGATCCTCGGGAATAGAAAGAAAATATTTGTCATTTGATTTTACATTTCATTACATGTTACAATCTGAACCGAAGTTGTATCAGTAAAATACCCAGGACATTATATAAAATCCATCGGATTTTATAACACATTATATAGCAAATATGACTTGAATATCCTATAAAATCCCGGGGATATTATATAAAATCCCAGGGACATCACAGCGTCCCTGTTTATGAGATTTAACCCAACCAGAGAACAATAGGATGACGTCACTGGAGGTTTATAAAGTCAGTTAACTCCCTTGCCTCAGGAAGATGGAAAAATCTAGGACAGGTGGAACAATAGTCAACTGTATGTCGCTTAGATAATATCTGGAGAGATTTTCAGTCCCTGTTATTACTGTTGTATTTGGTGTTTAGTGGAATCGACAAACTGGCGGAGCAGGCGTTGTACCACCTGGAGGCTTGTCTGGGTGCCAGGAAGCTGTCCAAGACCATGTTCTCCAGCAGCCCTGGGCTTCATAATGGCATCCTGCTGATCACTGGGCCAAAGGGATCGGGGAAGACTTCCTTCGGGAAGGCCCTCTGTAGGCAGTTAGCCGAACTACCTGTGATGGCACAGACTGCCGTCATTGACTGTAAGCCTCTCAGAGGTAAGTCTTGTTCGAAGACTCTGGATCCCTGATGTTCCGGGGTAGAACAGGTCTTCAGCAACCCATGCTTGCTGTAAAAGGTCCAGATACCTTTTGGAAACCTCCCGGATTGCTTCAGCAATCTTCAAATATTTTTTGGGGACGGTTTCCGGAAGGCATGCGGGCCAGATTGAAAGTGGGAAGGTTACCAACACTTTTTTTACTGTATCTCTCCCTATGCTGCGACCTGTGAAGATCCGGGGTAGAATAGGTCTTCAGGAACCCATGCTTGCCGTAAAAGGCGACTATGCTTGTCCTAAGAGGTGACTAACGGGATCGGATGGTCAGGCTCGCTGACTTGGTTGATGCATGTCATCGTATCCCAACTGCGTGGATCGATGCTCATGACATCTATCACTGGATTGTCTGGTCCAGACTCGATTATTTACAGACCGCCGTCATATAGCTGGAATACTGCTGAGTGCGGCGTTAAACAACAAACAAACAAATCTGAAGAGTCTGTGGTGGTTCTGGGGCATATTGAGGTATAATCTATGTGAAGTGTTTTCTTGATTTTTGACATGCTAATTATTCAGGTCCATCTTTGGGATTTTGGGTCAGATTTGATCCCAGGAACCTGTGCTGGTCATAAGAGGCGACTAAATGGATCGAGTGGTCAGGCTCTTCGGCTGTGTGTCTTCATTCCAAGACAGTGTAGATCGTTGCTCAAAATATCGATCACTGGATTGTCTGGTCCAGACCCGGGTTCTATTCCCGACATGGGTACAATGTGTGAAGCCCATTTCCGGTGTCCCTTGCCATGATATTCCTGGAATATTGCCAGAAGTGAGAAAAACTTAGTCGCTCAGACATATGTGGTCTTTAAGACGTTTATAAGTTTTAGTATCCATCTCTTATCCATCTCTTTGGAGTTGATATAGTAAGACTTAACCCCTCTTGTCATCAGGTAAGCGTGTTGAGAACATGCAGAAAGTGCTGGAGAACCTGTTTGATGAGGCAGCATGGCGGCAGCCGGCAGTCATCTTCCTCGACGACCTGGACGTCATCGCAGGGGCTGCTTCTGGTCCGGAAGCTGAGATGTCCGGGGAAGCTCTGTATGCTGCTAAAGTGGCTGAGAGTAAGTCATCATCAGACATTGTTATGATTGATATCCAAGCATTTTGGGAGATTCATCTTGTTAAGTTTCTGGCATTCATTCTCAAATTATGGACACAGATAATCTCTCCTTAGTGTCTTTCGATGTGAAGTATTTTGATAAAGATTTAAAACTCGAAGGCTTGCCAACTGTTGATATATTTGATATCAAAAGGGTGAGATTCTATTTATCATCCAAAATCGTTGTTCCAGCTGTTTTAGTTTGTAAACAGTAATAGCCAGTGTCTTGAGTGTAAAAAGTACAACGGACCAGCTTCAGTAGCAGAGAGATAAGTGATGTCATTTGACTGTGATGTCATGGTAATCTATGACATCACAATGGCCTGCAAATTTTGGTGATGCAATTTTAATGTAGAGGTATTTCCTACTAATTCCAGGAGATACATTGTATATTTATTTATTAGTTGCCATTTATAACCTTTTATTAGAATTTCACTGTCGTGTATGAATAGGCAGACACCTACACGATCAAAAACGTAATCCTTTTGAGTTTAGCAGAATAATACTTTAAACACGTTAAAAGTTGACATGTGTTAATTTAATACCATACAACAGTCTACCTTTAGAATTCAGGCGTATGTTCCACAAAGCTATCGTAACGCTAAGGTTATCGTTACTCACATACTTTAACTGAAACTTATGACTGTCATTGCGCTGCAATACGATCGCCTTGTGGAACAGGACCTGCACCACAAAGTTTACAATCATGTCACAATATTCTATGACGTGATTTGTAGAATTTTGTTGCAAGATCCACAGGCAAAACAATGCCATGTGACGTCAGCCTAGCATAAGCTCCTCTCAGTGATCAATCATCTCCTCACGCAATGCAGTTTAATAACTTAAGAGAGCACTTTCAATGTTCGTTAGTAGAACCTGTTCCCGCCGTACAGGAGCACACGCTTTTACAGCTGTATGTTTATTAAACAGGTGATCAGATACGAGAGCGAGTTCAGTATTTTATTTATTACTTGCTGCCAATAACTTTTTTAAAATTTCACTGTCGTTTGTGAGGAGGCAGACATCAATGCGATCCACAGCATAATTCTATTGAGTTTAACAGAATCATACCTCAAACACGTCAAAAGTTGACACGAATTAATTTAATACCATACAACAGTCTACCTTTAGAATTCCTGAGTCCATTCCTCAAAGCTATCTTAGCGCTAAGGTTATCGTAACTCATAGACTTAGGACTGTTATTGCCTTACGATGGCCTTGTGGATGGGCAATCCACCACAAAACTAAAAATCACATCACAATAATCTATGACATAGTTTGTGGAATTTTGTTGCACAACCCACCGGCGAAAGAATGTCATGTAACATGACATGTAACATGACATTCCTGGGTTGCAACGAGTGTGCATAAGCTCCTCTCAGTGATCTATCATCTCTACAACCAATGTCGTTGAATAAACCGAGGGATGTTGGGAGTTTTCAATATTGATTAGTGAAACTTGTGCCTGCAGTACATACGCACGTGCTTTGGTATTACACAATGTGTGTGACCCGTGAAGATTCCGGGGTAGAATAGGTCTTCAGCAACCCATGCTTGCCGTAAAAGGCGACTATGCTTGTTGTAAAAGGCGACTAACGGGATCGGGTGGTCAGGCTCGCTGACTTGGTTGATGGTTGTCATCGATCCCAATTGCATGGATTGATGCTCATGATATTAATTACTGGATTGTCTGGTCCAGATTCGATTATTTACAGGCCGCCGTCATATAGCTGGAATATTGCTGAGTGCGGCGTAAAACAACAAACCAACCAACAACACAATGTGTAATACAGCTGTTTGTTTATCAAATGGGTGATCTCTTCTTAGACAAGAAATAAAATGAGATATCTTCATCTCACCAACGCGATATTCCCTGTGAAAGCCTCTTTGGGATTATAAGGCTTAAAAAAATAAAATAATTGGTTCT
This sequence comes from Haliotis cracherodii, assembly GCF_022045235.1. NCBI lineage: Eukaryota > Metazoa > Mollusca > Gastropoda > Lepetellida > Haliotidae > Haliotis > Haliotis cracherodii. Next base: position 28,599,642 of record NW_027266330.1, on the reverse strand, counting down.
CAGGCAATGACTTTTTAAAATACATGTACTTTTTTCGATGTTTTTTTTTCTTTTTCGCTTGTTGAAACTGGCATGTAACCAAATAAACAGTTGTGTACCTTCAACCTTGGAAAGGGCCTCCCTACATAAATAAGAATACAAACTCCTATTGCTGACATGACCATAACACGAGAGAGCCGCTGTGGCGCCGAAGACCTGGGTTCGATTCCCGACATGGGTACAATGTGTGAAGCCCAGTTCTGGTGTCCCTTGCCGTGATATTGTTGGAATATTGCTAAAAGCAGCGTAAAACCAAACTCACTCCCTCCCTCACCATAACACAACATGCACAGCAAAGCAGTGGAAGTAAAGGGAAGTAACTGCGTGCTAAATTGCATCGCATTGTTTTAAGTCTTAATTTTTTTTAAAAATTTTAAAATGGAAATAAAACAAAACATGTGGGAGACTTTATGATGATGCGGGCGGTGCCTGAGAACCAAGACTTTTATCATTTTAGCCAGAGACAAAGATATACCAATGTTCATCCCACTGAACAGTCAGTGCTCCACAAAACCTGTAGAAGAGGGATCGTAGGTCAGGGGATGCAAGAAAATGATGGGGTCACTCCTTACTTCTGAACAAGTTCCATTCAATATGTAGGTTTGGTGTGACGAGCACGAGCTCTACCTTCGCAGCTCGGCTCTGAAGGTTGTAGCATAAACTGATGTAAGAATGTTGATAAACTGTTTCAGTGATTCAGAGTTTGGTGAAGTTTGAGATCAACAACGACAGCCACATAGCAGTGATTGCCACCAGCCAATCAACTGCTTCCTTACATCCTAGTCTGATGTCGTCGCGAGGAGCCCACTTCATCCAGGAGACGGTCTCAATCAATCCCCCGGACAAGGTACGAGTCGGTAGAATTATCTTGTTGCTACAGGAAATTAGAAATATTTTGGTATTCTAGTTATATTTTGAGTGAATCCATTGCACAATTCCCTCTTTTAAGTTTGCAAATTGATAGACTATTTTGGACTGTGTTTTGTGCAGATCTAACTTTTAACAATGAAATTTGGTACATGTTAACTGCTGATGGGCCCCCATTAGGAGCCAGGTTCAGCAACCCCTGCTTGTTGTAAGAGGTGACCCATCAAACAAACAAAGTTACAAAAAGGCACACACTTTGGCTTCTGATTGGCCATGTGGTTCTCAGTACCACCCAGGTGCTTCTAAATTAACTCTCATATTTAACCGAAGTGTGACTGTTTTCAACGAAGATGAATCAAATGAAGAGCTTTAAATCATGCAATGTGGTGGCATAGGTACCGTATTCGACGTAATAAGCGTCCCGCTCTAATAAGCGCCCACGGCGGTATTTGCTAATATATTGTCAAGTGAACAATCCCAATTAGCACCCCTTCCGATTGATCATGTTCACAAGACTTATTTATTCGCATACAATACGCACTCGTGTGTTATATGCAGGCTTAATTATGGCCAATTAACTTCTAGAAACATATATCTGTCGTACATAAACATTTCAGGCTGTCAGCTTAAACCACGAAATTTATCTTTCATCCCTGTTTTTTTCACGAAAATAATATTCTAATAAGAGTCCCCTATTTCTAATTTTGAGAGCGCCCTGGGTGCTTATTACATTGAATTCGGTATATTTGTTATTGAGTGAGCACAGGAGTTGTTTCATTGAGATTGCTTGCTTACATGCCTCAGATTAAACTAGACTTTAGTCATGTCTGTAATGTAATGACCAGTTGAAAAGACACATTGGAAGACTGACTGACTCTTTGATAGATACAGTCACTAGGTTATCTCTTTAAATCAGACGTTTTAGGCTAAAAAAATTAATAGTCTTGGTCCTTGGGCACCTTCATCATAAAGTCTGCTGCACGTTTTGTTTTTGTTTCCATTTTCATTTTTTAAAAAAAAATTCCTAAGACTTAAAAACAATGCAATCCAATATAGCACACAGTTACTTCCCTTTACATGTGCACTTCTTTACTGCGCATCTCATTTTATGGTCATGGTGGCAATAGATTTGGCCTTAAGCAACTCATGCTTGGCATAAGAGGGGACTATTAACGGTATTGGGTGGTCAGGCTCGCTGATTTTGTTGATGTATATCTCGAGAACCCATGCTTCCTTCATCTAAATTGGGCAGTCAAAGGTCGCTCAGTGTCCACCTGATGCGACCTTCTATGGTGGTGTCTTCATATCTTCAATGAGAGATGTATTGTATTGGAGTACGATATCTGAATTTAATAAGATTGAGAGTGATTGTGACGCATACAGTGATGACCAGATTGAATGTGACTCTATTGCCTGTGTCTTGTGTTTGCTGCAGGTCGGGAGGAGAGAGATCATGTCCTCCATCATCAGGAACAAGACGTGCGTTTCTTCAGCAACATTCAACGCCATAAACATGGACGACATCATCAACAAGACAGAAGGCTTCGTAGCTCGTGACCTCGAACATGCTGTCAACAGGGCCATTCATGCCAAGTTCCTTGTGGATGGTAAGTCACTCGTCATCACACAGTGAACAGGACAAGATATATGAGCAGGGACCCAGGTGGTCCAGTGGTCTGAGGTGTCATCTACTCCATGTGGAGTTGCTTCCTATAATTGCTGATCATGAGTTTGAATTCTCGGTTTCCTGGCTGACCCACCCCACAGCGCCACCCCACACCATCTTGCATTATTGTATCCCAATTACGTGGATCAATGCTCATGATATCAATCACTGGATTGTCTGGTCCAGACTTGATTATTTAAAGACCGCCGTCATATAGCTGAAATTTTGCTGTGTGAGGCGTTAAACAACAAACCAACCAATCAACCATCTTGCCCCACCCTACAGAAGTCTGTCTAACGATTAGCCGGCCCTCACAACACTGCCCAATCTAATCCAACACCACACCACCCCATCTCACCCCACCCTACAGATGCTTGTAACTTGATTGCTCACCCCACATCACACAGCCCCCACCCCTCACCGCACCATCTCACCCCACCCTACAGATGCCTGTTTATAGATTGACAGAACCACACCACACAACCCCACCCAACACCTCACAGCCCCAACACACCCCACACATCCAACCCCACACCACACAGCCCCACCCCTCACTGCACCATCTTGACCCACCCTACAGATGCCTGTATATGGATTGGTTGACCCACACCACACAACCCCACCCAACCCCACCCCACACCACACATCCAACCCCACACCACACAGCCCCACCCCTCACTGCACCATCTTGTCCCACCCTACAGATGCCTGTATATGGATTGGTTGACCCACACCACACAACCCCAACACACCCCACACATCCAACCCCACACCACACAGCCCCACCCCTCACTGCACCATCTTGTCCCACCCTACAGATGCCTGTATATGGATTGGTTGACCCACACCACACAACCCCATCACACCCCACACATCCAACCCCACACCACACAGCCCCACCCCACACAGCCCCACCCCTCACTGCACCATCTTGTCCCACCCTACAGATGCCTGTATATGGATTGGTTGACCCACACCACACAACCCCAACACACCCCACACATCCAACCCCACACCACACAGCCCCACCCCACCCTACAGATGCCTGTATATGGACTGGCTGACCCACACCACACAGCCCCACCCCACTCCACACAGATACCCTACACCATCTTTCCCCAACCTACATATGCCAGACCACACTGACACCACACCCTCTCATCCCACCCTACAGATTTCTTGTAACTTGATTGCCCCCCGACACCACACAGCCCCTGCCCGAACCGCACCATCTTTCCCCCTCCCTACAGATGCATGTATTTTGATTGGCTGACCCACTTAAAGAAATCACCTATGCGTGGTGTAACTGTTTACAAAATCTGTGTTAAGACTTTATCAAGAGAAGGATACTGCCTTGGTTTTACTGAGACTGTGCTATACAGATGGAGGAGACAAATATAGGCATAATCTGTATGTCCTCCCTTTCAGCCTCGGTCAACAAGAATGAGGAGATGTGCCTGACGCAGGTGGAGTTTGACGTCGCCCTGGAGGGGTTCCGCCCAGCGTCTATCAGGAACATCCAGCTCCATGTGGCCGGGGACCGCGGCTGGGAGGACGTTGGTGGACTGACGGAGGTGAAGAAGATGCTGATGGAGACGCTGCAGTGGCCGTCCAAGGTGAGCCGGATGCTGGAGGTTGATGTGTTTAGTGCTGTAGTCAGCGATATTCCAGCCAGATCACTGTGGTCTGTACGTAGTCAGGTCCAGGCCAGCAAACTATACTGCAACCCTCACTTTGTCGGCTACACCCAAAACTAGTACCCTCCCACAGCAAAAAAGGTGTAGGTTTCTGTTTTCCGAGAAACGCAGCAGAAATCTTCCGTTAACCTTCCTACTTTGAATCTGACCCAGATACCTTCCGGAAATCTTCCGGATACCTTTTCAATTTTCTTGTTAAGTTTCAAATATTTGATTATGTGTTTCACAGTTATTTGAACAAAATGCACCCCTCAATTTTTGACAATTTGTTTTGAAGGTTTCCGGAAGGTATCGGGGCTCCCACCTTCAAAGTGGGAAGGTTACCTACACTTTTTAACTGTGTCTGTCCCTGTGCTGCAATACTCTGAGTCTGTCTCACAGACCTTATAGAATAAATTATAATTGAATCCAACTCAAGTCTAGAGTGATTTGGCAAGTCTAGACTTTACACTTTGTACTGGGCTCCGTTTGGATTATTACTTTTTATTTTGTAGATATATATATATTTTTAAGGAAGATAACTGCATTTCCAGGACAAAATGTTAGTCTACAGTACCCACAGTACCCTCCCTCTCTCTGCTGCAGTACCCACAGTACCCTCTGTGTGTGCTGCAGCACCCACAGTACCCTCTGTGTGTGCTGCAGTACCCACAGTACCCTCTCTCTCTCTGTGCTGCAGCACCCACAGTACCTCTCTCTCTGCTGCAGTACCCACAGTACCCTCCCTCTCTCTGCTGCAGTACCCACAGTACCCTCCCTCTCTCTGCTGCAGTACCAACAGAACCCTCTCTCTCTGTGCTGCAGTACCCAAAGTACCCTCTGACTCTGCTGCAGTACCCACAGTACCTCTCTCTCTCTGCTGCTGTATCCACAATACCCTCCCTCTCTCTGCTGCAGTACCCACAGTACCCTCCCTCTCTCTGCTGCAGTACCAACAGAACCCTCTCTCTCTGTGCTGCAGTACCCAAAGTACCCTCACTCTCTGCTGCAGTACCCACAGTACCTCTCTCTCTCTGCTGCTGTATCCACAATACCCTCCCTCTCTCTGCTGCAGTACCCACAGTACCCTCCTTCTCTCTGCTGCAGTACCAACAGAACCCTCTCTCTCTCTCTCTGCTGCTGTATCCACAATACCCTCTCTCTCTCTGCTGCAGTACCCACAATACCCTCTCACTCTGTTGAAGTACCTACAGTACCTCCTCTGTCTGCTGCAGTATCCACAGTACCCCTCTCTCTCTCTGCTGCAGTACCCAAAGTACCTCTCTCTCTCTCTGCTGCAGTACCCAAAGTACCTCTCTCTCTGTGCTGCAGTACCCTCTCTCTGCTGCAGTACCCAAAGTACCTCTCTCTCTGTGCTGCAGTACCCAAAGTACCCTCTCTCTGTGCTGCAGTTTCCACAGTACCCTCCCTCTCTCTGCTGCAGTAACCACAGTACCCTCTCTCTCTCTGCTGCAGTACCCAAAGTACCCCCTCTCTCTGCTGCAGTATCCACACTACCTCTCTCTCTGTGCTGCAGTACCCAAAGTGCCCTCTCTCTCTGCTGCAGTACCCAAAGTACCTCTCTCTCTGTGCTGCAGTACCCAAAGTACCTCTCTCTCTGTGCTGCAGTACCCAAAGTACCCTCTCTCTGTGCTGCAGTTTCCACAGTACCCTCCCTCTCTCTGCTGCAGTATCCACAGTACCCTCTCTCTCTCTGCTGCAGTACCCAAAGTACCCTCTCTCTGTGCTGAAGTACCGAAAGTACCCTCTCTCTCTGATGCAGTACCCACAGTACCTCTCTGTCTCTCTGCTGCAGCCCCCACAGTACCCTCTGTCTCTCTCTGCTGCAGTCCCACACTGCTCTCTCTCTTTGTGCTGCAGTACCCACAGTACCCTGTCTCTCTGCTGCAGTACCCACAGTACCCTCTCTCTCTGCTGCAGCACCCACAGTGCCCTTTCTCTCTCTGCTGCAGTACCCAAAGTACCCTCTCTCTGTGCTGCAGCACCCACAGTGCCCTTTCTCTCTCTGCTGCAGCACCCACAGTGCCCTTTCTCTCTCTGCTGCAGTACCCACAGTACCCTCTCTCTCTGCTGCAGCACCCACAGTGCCCTTTCTCTCTCTGCTGCAGCACCCACAGTGCCCTTTCTCTCTCTGCTGCAGTACCCAAAGTACCCTCTCTCTGTGCTGAAGTACCGAAAGTACCCTCTCTCTCTGATGCAGTACCCACAGTACCCCTCTGTCTCTCTGCTGCAGCCCCCACAGTACCCTCTGTCTCTCTCTGATGCAGTCCCACACTGCTCTCTCTCTTTGTGCTGCAGTACCCATAGTACCCTCTGTCTCTCTGCTGCAGTACCCACAGTACCCTCTCTCCCTGCTGCAGCACCCACAGTGCCCTTTCTCTCTGTGCTGCAGTACCCACAGTACCCTCTCTCTCTCTCTTCTGCAGTACCCACAACTGTTCCTGAACTGCCCGCTTCGTCTGCGGTCGGGGCTGTTGCTGTATGGAGCTCCGGGGACGGGGAAGACACTGCTGGCAGGGGTCGTTGCTAAAGAGTGTGGCCTCAACTTCATCAGCATCAAGGTATGATGGACATACAGAGACACAGATGTATATGTCCACTGATCATCTCTTGTTAAAGAATCAAACTTCTTACATCACAACTGACCCTGCTTGCACTTTGCCCATGCTAAAAGTCCTTTACAATCACAGTCGATCTGTGAGAGTCCGGCAGTAAAGTAGCACACTCATATGGGAGAGGGCACCGGTGTCCACTCATCTTAGGCACAGCAATTTGTTGCTTCCTTTAGGCATGGCAGAACCTTAGATTCTGGGTTCGAATTTGCCCTGTTTATGTTTCCAGGTTTCTCAGTACCATTGATGGTTTCACCATCGTGGGAAACCTCTGAAACCAAAATCTCATGACCTTTCCTCCCACACCAAGATGACACGCTACTTTTCAAGTGGCAGTCGTCTAAGGCGCAGAGTTACGTCCCCTGGGCAAGCCAGAAATCTATGATTTGGGGTTCGAATCCTGGTTTACCCGGATTACCTTTCTAGGTTTGTCAGCACCATACCCGTGCTCGTGGGTTTCACTGAAGTGGTAAACGTCTGGGACCTGCATTACTTCTGGCTTTCCTCCCACATTAAGCTGACACGCCGTGATATAACTGGAATACTGTTAAAAGCGACGTTAACTCACTCACTCACTCACTATCAAGTCGGCATAAAACACAATGAACTCACTAAGCTTAAGGATTATAGTATCGTTTGTGTGGAAACACTTCATGCTTAATCTGTACATGTGTTTGTTATTCTCCCAGGGGCCGGAGTTACTCAGCAAGTACATTGGCGCCAGTGAGCAGGCAGTACGAGATCTCTTCACAAGGTAGGAACTGAGTCCTGGAATTTCTGGAATAACGGAAGATTTAGTGTATGATTAAACTTTCCGTATTTGTTGGATCAAGGTTAATTATTGTTTCTTACTTGACACTCAGCACACACTAAACAATATTTTATCATTAATGGTTATGTGCTGAATGTTTTAATAAATATCATTGTTTACCTTGCTATTTCTGTAAATTGATAAATCATAACTGATTCAGTGCAAGATAAATCTAAGAATTTTGTCCCTTGTGACGTCAGGAGGCTTTGACAACTTTAAAGTAGATCTTCAAAGGAAAGTGTGCATTTTACACACTTAACAAGTTGTTTTTTTTATATAGAAATGTCTCCTCCTCCTTCTGACTTTAATTTGTTGAATAAATCTGTAATCCAACTAAAAACAATACACCGTATTTCCTCTGTTAGACACCCAGGCGTCTATTAATTTCACGCAACTATAGACCCAGCTTCTTTTCTGTTCATTGCTGTTCAAGGGCGTTCGGGCAGCCTAGTGGTTAAAGCGTTCGCCCGTCACACCGAAGACCCGGGTTCGATTCCCGACATGGGGACAATGTGTGAAGCCCATTTCTGGTGACCCCCACCATGATATTGCTGGAATATTGCTAAAAGCATTGTAAAACCAAACTCACTCACTAATGCTGTTCAATATTGGCTGTATTTCAGCTATGAAATGGACTCTATCTGAGGTGGCGATATGGATGGTCATTCTTGTTTGTTTCAGAGCTCAGAGTGCCAAGCCCTGTATTCTATTTTTTGATGAGTTTGACTCCATTGCACCAAGGTAAGATGCCCTTTATTGTTTTGTATAGATAAGATACCCTGGGGATTAGAGAGTAGAAAGGTAAGATACCCTGTGAGGATTAGAGAGTAGAAAGGTAAGATACCCTGGGGATTAGAGAGTAGAAAGGTAAGATACCCTGTGAGGATTAGAGAATAGAAAGGTAAGATACCCTGGGGATTAGAGAGTAGAAAGGTAAGATACCCCATTGGGATTAGAGAGTAGAAAGGTAAGATACCCTGGGGATTAGAGGGTAGAAAGGTAAGGTACCCTGGGGGTTAGAGAGTAGAAAGGTAAGATACCCTGTGGATTAGAGGGTAGGTAGAAAGGTAAGATACCCTGGGGATTACACAGTAGAAAGGTAAGGTACCCTTGGGATTAGAGAGTAGAAAGGTGAGATACCCTGGGGATTAGAGAGTAGTAAGGTAAGATACCCTGGGGATTAGAGACTAGAAAGGTGAGATACCCTGGGGATTAGAGAGTAGAAAGGTAAGATACCCCCTGGGGATTAGAGAGTAGAAAGGTAAGATACCCTGTGGGGATTAGAGAGTAGAAAGGTAAGATACCCCATTGGGATTAGAGAGTAGAAAGGTAAGATACCCTGTGGGGATTAGAGAGTAGAAAGGACCTGTAGGAGTACTAGGACCTGATCATGTGTGCTCCATCATGTGACATGATGGACTGTATGTCGGTGCACCCTGATGGCATGGGTTGCTGCTGTAGCTATTAACCACCAGGTTGCCTGAGTCCATTATGTTTGAACTCATGGCTGAGGCTTTTCTGACTATGGTGTAACAATATTCAATCATATTTACAGCAGAGGGGAATTTTACTAATATTTTGATATGTCATAAGATAAATGTTAATTATCAGTGCTGACATAATTATCGATATTCCATTTGGAAAAAACATCTTTTCTTCAGCATTTCCATTGATCATGGTGAAATTTTAGGCTGTTTATGATGAATGTGAAAACTCCTCTCACTTGAAGGACGCCTTCGTGGCTGGGTATAGTTTCTTTGATACCTGGGTCAGTTGCTGTTTGCTGTGAGACGCGTGAAGATGCGGGCTAGAATAGCAGCAACCCATGCTTGCCCTATAAGGCGACTACCCTTGTTGTAAGAGGCCACTCATGGGATCGGGTGGTCAGGCTCGCTGTCTTGGTTGATGCATGTCATTGATCTGAATTGCATGGATTGATGCTCATGATGTCCATCACTGGATTGTCTGGTCCTGACTTGATAGACTGATAGACTGCCATCATATAGCTGGAATATTGCTGAGTGCGGCGTTAATCAACAATCAAACAAAGTGTTCTCTGTGCTTAGATTTATGAGATTGTCTGGAACCAGACCTTGATTCCTTGTTTAAAAGTAGAGACTACAACATAAAGGGGGGTATTCAGGGTGATGGAGAACAAGGTGTATACAATTCTGTGAAGTATTGATGATAATCGGTGCCCTGTTCCAGACGAGGACATGACAGTACCGGGGTGACGGACCGAGTCGTCAACCAGCTGCTGACACAGCTGGACGGAGTCGAAGGCTTGGAAGGTACAGTGCCTGGTCTCACATTGTTGTAGGGGCGGTCGGGTAGCCGAGTGGTTAAAGCGTTCGCTCGTCACGCCGAAGACCTGGGTTCAATTCCCGACACTCACATTGTTGTAGGGGCGGTCGGGTAGCCTAGTGGTTAAAGCGTTCGCTCGCCACGCCGAAGACCCGGGTTCGATTCCCGACATGGGTACAATATGTGAAGCCGTGATATTGCTGGAATATTGCTAAAAGCGGCGTAAAACCTCACTCACATTGTTGTAAACAGTTTCAGGATAGGAGAGTCAAGTTAGCTGATGTCGTGGCTCCTTGTGCGTTGCCTGTCTAACTAACCTGCCACCATGTTACCTTGAATTATTTATACACTTTGGTGGACCAATGTCCAAAAATAGGTTTCTAAATATGGTTTTCCATGAAAAAAACTTGGCTTGAACTGAAATGGTTCAGACATCATTAGTAGCGGCTATCAGTAGGATTGTCCAAGTTTCACCAACCTACATCTTTCAACGAAAATATTGGAACAACGTTCAAGCAGGCCCAATCTGTCAATGGATGGCAAGATGTTGTCAATTTGACAACACTGTCTTCAGCAACCCATGCTTGCCTTAAAAGGCAAGGAACAGGATCAGGTGGTTAGGCTTGGTGATTTGGTTGATGCATGTCATCGTATCCCAATTGCGTGGATCGATGCTCATGATATTAATCACTGGATTGTCTGGTCCAGACTCGATTATTTACAGACCACTGTCATATAGCTGGAATATTGCTGAGTGCGGCGTTAACCAAACAAACAAACAAACAAACACAAAACAGTTACCACAGGGTATGATTTCATTCTGTTTTACCACCTGCACCAGGTGCAACCAAGTACATTAATCTGGTTGCACCACCAAATATTGGTTACACCAGTTTATCATAAATTGGAATGCTGGATTTTCAGTTACCGTATTCGACATAATAAGCGCCCATGGCGACATTTGCTAATATATTGGCTAGTGAACAATCCCAATTAGCACCCCTTCCGATTGATCAATGTACACAAGACCTATTTATTCGTGTATCATACGCACTCGTGTGTTATATGCACCCTTAATTATGGGCAATTAAATTCTGGAAAAATATATCTGTCGTATATAAACACTTCAGGCTGTCAGCATAAACCACAAAATTTATCTTTCAACTCTGTTTTTTTCACCCAAATAATATTCTAATAAGAGCCCCATATTTCTAATTTTGAGAGCGCTCTGGGCGCTTATTACGTCGAATACGGTATTTTGAATATTAAATAAATTCAAAGAGAAAATAAACTTGAGAATGTGCTCTTGTACTTTTTGGGGTTAATCTGTACATGGCTTTTCGCATCATGATATCCAGTAAACAGACTTAAACAGAAGTTTCAAAGTGGCTGTTTTATGTGAATGTACCCTCAGGAGTGACTTCTAATGGTAATTGTGAAGAATTAGTTCTGCAAGTCTACTGCATTCAGATCTCCTGTGCATTTCACTAATTTCATGAACTTTTGTTTTCTGGATGTGAAAAGATTTGCAGCAAGTTCTAAAAGAATTCAGTTTTCCTCTTTTATCAAAAATAACAGCTGCCGTGCACTTGTGGTGGGAATTGTTACCTGCACTGGGTGCAACCTGGCAATACAAGTTACCTGCACTAGCAATGTTTTACCTGCACTGGTGCAGCTTGGATGTAGCGAAATCGATCCCTGTATTAGTTGGCTGGTCAAAACCAAAACAGACATTGCTTCATCTCATGAGGGTCGGGACCTTCAGGACTTTAAAGTGGGGTCTCTGACGGTCTATTTAAACACATGACCTTGACCCTGTGATCACTGATGTGTGCAGTTGAAATACAGTTGCATTTTTACATGCATTTATCTATCTTCTCTGGTACTGCTTGCCTGATGACTGAAAAGTGCCATGTTCCTTCTTATGACATACCTTGTTTTATTTGACCGCCGCCATGGTTTAATGGTAGAGCGTCTGCCCAGAGGAAATTCCAGGGTTCGATCCCCGGCCGCATCATACCAAAAGACTTTCAAAGATGGTACTTGTTGTTACCCTGTATGGCGCTCGGCATTTAGGGGCTGAAACAAGGACTGGTCGGCTTGGCGTCAGTATACTGTGTCTGAATGAGGTATTCATGTTAAACTGCGGCATGGTGTCACAGTGGGCTAGCACTATTAATCGGCATCAGTCTGGACTAGAACAAGCAGCCACACACACGTGCATGCATGTCGCTATATAAGTGCAATAATCTTGGACGCGACATTAAACCCCATTTCACATCACCTCACGTTGTATTATTTAAATCTAAGTTCTTCTATTTAAAATATTTAAAAAATATAATTTAACCAAAAGACTAAAAATCGCTATCTGAATTAGAACCACAGGGCGTAGAAAGCTGAGCGAGCATGTGTGTGACTGGTCATGACAGTAAGAAGATTTGAGGCACCATGCATTGTTGTAATATGTAAACAATACTGAAAAAAATACTTCTTTTTTTCCCCTTGAAATAATTTGCACCAGTATTCTTTAACTCTCAACAGATGTAAAGTATTTTAAACAAGACTAAATTATTTAGGCCCAAGTCATATATGCCATAGAGGCTTGTGGCTATATTGTTTGTTCACCTTGTTTCGTCAATGTGAGCCAATGTCATGGGTCTTCATCCATCGTCTGAGTAGGGTATGTATGCATTGAAGTTCATACATTTTGGAAAAGACCTTAATTTTTTGTGTCACCCTTGAAAAGCCTTGAAAATCATCAAAATAGCTGGAAAAGCCTTGACAATCTCTAAAATTGCTGGAAAAGCCTTTAAAATTACCAAAATAGCCGGAACAGCCTTGAAAATCACTGAAATAGCCAGAAGAGCATTGAATATCACTGAAATAGCCAGAAAAGCCTTGAATATCACAGCTGGAACAGGCTTGAATTTGTACAAAAGGCCATATGCTTATACTCATGCTGCTCTTTAGGCCTTATCACTAATATATAGTGTGCTGGATTTCAAAATATATTCACAGATTAACCCAACTAAAAAAGCCTTGAAAATAACAGTTGAAAATTGAAAGGCCTTTAAATTGTCTGTTCCATATATATATATTTGGCAAGGTTGACGGAATGCCCGTTTATAATTTCAAAATAAGTTGCTGATTTGCTATTTGAATACGCAGGGTTACCCCTCAATATTTTGATGATACCCACAAGTTTTATTTTTGTAGATTACCTGTAATGTTCGTTGCGTATGTGATACACTTGGATTTTATTTTACTGCATATTTCTGCATTTCCGATGCGTATTTTACGCAGATACGCAGCTTATCTGGAGCTCTGTATGTACATCTGTATGAACCTTGTCCATGTTAAGCTGCAGCATGGGATCTCAGTGGGCAAACGCTAGAAAACCGGGTTAGGACAAGCAGACACACATGGATGCAGGTCGCTTTATGACTGCAATAACCTTGGACATGAGGTTACACCTCACCCATTGTTTCTAAGTGTGCAGTTACGATGTTAACCATGCCGTTTCCCCTTGACCAGGTGTGTACGTGCTCGCAGCCACAAGTCGGCCAGACCTCTTGGACCCTGCACTGCTGCGACCGGGCAGACTGGACAAGTGTCTCAACTGTGGGCTGCCCAATGAGGTAGGTCATGGGAGGTCATTGGAGGTCATGGGAGGTCGTCAGGTCGTGGACAAGAGATCCGACTAGTGGTTTGTCAGTGGGGATGGTCATGTAACTCACATTGGGTCGTATAAGCGAGGCCTCATTCTGAACCTCAGTCGCATTACTTCATTCAAACACAATTTTACGCCATACTCCATCTTGGGTCACAAAACCAGAAAATCATTCCTGACACATGTGATTGCAAAACCACCAATTGTGCAATCAGAAGAGATTAGGCTAAAAAAATAAGTCTTGGTTCTCAGGCACTGCCCACTTCATCATAAAGTTCATTGCACGTTTTGTTTTTGTTTCCATTTTCTATTTTTTTTGTGCATTGTGTTTAAGTATTAGGTTTTTTATATTTTTTTGGAAAGTGGAAATAAAAACAAAACATGCGTCAGACTTTATGATGATGCGGGTGGTGCCTGAGAACCAAGACTGTTATTTTTTTAGCCTAAGATTGTTTAGGTTTCCACATGATGTCATTGGTTACCATGAGTACCATCACAAATGATCAACTCCACAGGCTCCAATGTGAACAAAATACAGCAGCACGTATCGTCACGAAGACATCAAACTCGACTCCAGTAACACCTGCTCTGATGTTGCTGCAGTGGTTACCACTTAAAGCCAGAATTGAATTCAAAATTCTAACCCTGGCCTATAAATGCTACATGGAAACATCCCCATTATATCTCATCGAACTACTGCCTAAATACAAGCCCTCCAGATCTCTCCGTTCTCAGAATAACCACCCGTTACAAGTCCCCGAAACCCGTCTCAAAACCTTTCGTCAGAGATCTTTCCAGTTCTGCACTTCCTCGCTATGAAACAAACTACCATCTGATCTTAAGCTGTCACCATCACTTTCATCCTTTAAGGCTCATCTGAAAACACACCTTTTCAGACAACACTATCAACTCTACTCCCCTTTCATTAGCATTATTTTCTAAGACTATGTAGCACCATAAGCATTAACTTGGTGAATGGAATCTGGCGCAGTATAAATGGACTTGTTGTTGTTGTTGTTGTTGTTGTTGTTGTTAATGTTGTTACCATAACATCACAATCAATGACATCAATAATTTCTCTGCCACTGGAGCTGGTCATCTATAGATTTTACTCTCAAGACTCTAAAAAATTGGAAGTAGGATTTTGGATGATAAATGGAAGCTCACCAAAGCTTGTGACTTTTGTCAACTCATGTTGATATATTTGAAATCAAAAGACACAAGGGGGATTCTCTGTTTATATTGCGATAATCCATAACGATATCGCAATACATTTAACTTGCAATACTTATCCTTATGCTTAAATCTATTTTCAGAGTGAGCGAGTCGAGATTCTGAAAAGCCTGACAAGAAAAATGACACTGGCTGATGATGTGAACTTTACGACTATTTCCAAACAAGCTGAGTATTTCACCGGGGCGGACTTCAAAGCCCTGCTCTACAATGCCCAGCTTAAGGCTATCCATGAAGCCACATACACCAACTCCCCGAGAGACTCCCCTCGGTCAGCAAACTTG
This sequence comes from Haliotis cracherodii, assembly GCF_022045235.1. Lineage (NCBI taxonomy): Eukaryota > Metazoa > Mollusca > Gastropoda > Lepetellida > Haliotidae > Haliotis > Haliotis cracherodii. The sequence continues at coordinate 28,584,459 of NW_027266330.1, read as the reverse complement.
CACACACCAGACAACAAGTCAAAGGGAGGCAACTCTTTCAGCTTTGACGTCCAGCCTGGGTTCGAGAAGACGATTGTAAATGAGTCGTTCAACAAGACTGTTCTGAGCCCAGTGAATGAGGAGAAGGGTTTTGTTAAGGCGGTGTCGTTCAGCGCGGAGAGAGCAGCGTCTGGGAAGGTTGGTGTGAAGGATGTTCCGAGGAGGAAGAAGTCCAGCAAGTTGTTGCCCAGTGTGACGGGGGCGGCGGACATTACGCCCATGCAGCGGGTGACGTTCATCCCCAAGTTGGAGGACGGGCCTGTCGCCCTGGTTCAGGAGGACGAGGACAAGATGTTGACTATGGTGAGTTAGGGAGGGAGGATGGGAGGAGGGACGAAGAAGCGTATTAGTGAGTAAGGGAGGGAGGGATAAGTGAGTAAGGGGATGATGAGCAAGGGAGTGAGTGAAGGATGAGTGCATGAAAAATGAGTTTAGTTGGAGGATGAGTAATTGATTGAGTGAGCGAGCAATGAGTGTGACGAGGGATGGAGAGTGGGAAAGTGAGGGAGTGAACGAGACACCAACATCTAAGACTTGGTTGCTGAAGGTACTTTACTATAGAGAGGACCAGTGATTGAGACATGGCAGCGTCAGAGGCCTGGTTATACAAGGTACTGGAAGGCATACTATTTTGGTTCATCACTGTAAAGTGGTGTTAACTCCAGCATCACTTAACTGCCTGCATCACTTTACTGTCAGCATCACTTTACTGCCAGCATCACTTAACTGCCAGCATCACTTTACTGCCAGCATCACTTAACTGCCAGCATCACTTATGCCAGCATCACTTAACTGCCTGCATCACTTTACTGCCAGCATCACTTAACTGCCAGCATCACTTATGCCAGCATCACTTAACTGCCTGCATCACTTTACTGCCAGCATCACTTAACTGCCAGCATCACTTATGCCAGCATCACTTAACTGCCAGCATCACTTAACTGCCAGCATCACTTATGCCAGCATCACTTATGCCAGCATCACTTTACTGCCAGCATCACTTAACTGCCAGCATCACTTAACTGCCAGCATCACTTATGCCAGCATCACTTAACTGCCAGCATCACTTATGCCAGCATCACTTAACTGCCAGCTTCACTTAACTGCCAGCATCACTTATGCCTGCATCACTTAACTGCCAGCATCACTTAACTGCCAGCATCACTTAACTGCCAGCATCACTTATACCAGCATCACTTAACTGCCAGCATCACTTAACTGCCAGCATCACTTATACCAGCATCACTTATACCAGCATCACTTATGCCAGCATCACTTATACCAGCATCACTTTACTGTCAGCATCACTTAACTGCCAGCATCACTTAACTGCCAGCATCACTTAACTGCCTGCCTGCATCACTTAACTGCCTGCATCACTTAACTGCCAGCATCACTTAACTGCCAGCATCACTTAACTGCCGGCATCACTTAACTGCCAGCATAACTTAACTGCCAGCTTCACTTATGCCAGCATCACTTAACTGCCAGCATCACTTATGCCAGCATCACTTTACTGCCGGCATCACTTAACTGCCAGCATAACTTAACTGCCAGCATCACTTATGCCAGCATCACTTAACTGCCAGCATCACTTATGCCAGCATCACTTAACTGCCAGCATCACTTATGCCAGCATCACTTTACTGTCAGCATCACTTAACTGCCAGCATCACTTATGCCAGCATCACTTAACTGCCAGCATCACTTAACTGCCAGCATCACATAACTGTCAGCATCACTTATGCCAGCATCACTTAACTGCCAGCATAACTTAACTGCCAGCATCACTTTTGCCAGCATCACTTATGCCAGCATCACTTAACTGCCAGCATCACTTATGCCAGCATCACTTAACTGCCAGCATCACTTATGCCAGCATCACTTTACTGTCAGCATCACTTAACTGCCAGCATCACTTATGCCAGCATCACTTATGTCAGCATCACTTAACTGCCAGCATCACTTATGCCAGCATCACTTAACTGTCAGCATCACTTAACTACCAGCATCACTTATGCCAGCATCACTTATGTCAGCATCACTTATGCCAGCATCACTTAACTGCCAGCATCACTTAACTGCCTGCATCACTTAACTCCCAGCATCACTTAACTGCCAGCATCACTTAACTGCCAGCATCACTTATGCCAGCATCACTTAACTGCCAGCATCACTTAACTGCCAGCATCACTTATGCCAGCATCACTTAACTGCCAGCATCACTTATACCAGCATCACTTAACTGCCAGCATCACTTAACTGCCAGCATCACTTAACTGCCAGCATCACTTATACCAGCATCACTTAACTGCCAGCATCACTTATACCAGCATCACTTAACTGCCAGCATCACTTATACCAGCATCACCTTACCAGACCAAGGTTAAGAGTGGTGGGCCGTGAGGTACTAGGGCTGGCTGAAAAGTTCTAAGCTTACTGTGAAAGACCCGTACCAAGTCAATGGTTTTCAAGAAATTTTCTTCAGCCACCCTAAAAAGTCATTCACAGCGGAAATGACGTCATCATTACTAGGAAATGGCAACCGGCTAGTTCCTTTTTCATTTTGGGAAACAGGTCTGACGGGGCCAAATCGGGTGAATAAGGGGGATGGTCAATGAGTTCGAAGCCACAATCATGGATGGCTGACATGGCAACCACCGATTTGTGAACAGGAGCATTGTCTTGGTGGAACAGGACTCCTTTAGTGAGCACTCCCTGTCGCTTAGCTTTGATAGCTTCATGCAACTGTCCCAGTAGGTAAGCATAATATCTTCCATTGGTAGTCTGGCCTTTTTCAAGATAGTCAATCAGCAGAATACCTTTGGAATCCCTAAAGACTGAAGCCATCACCTTTCCAGCAGAAGGAACCGACTTGGCTTTTTGGGGGGCTGGTGATTCCGGATGCTTCCATAGTTTAGACTGAATTTTGGTTTCTGGTTGAAAGTGATGAATCCAGGTCTCATCCATGGTTACAAATCGGGCCAAAAAATCATCGGGATCTGCTTCAAAACGGCATAAATTGTCATGGGACGTCAGGAATCTGACACGTTTCTGATCCGCTATCAAGAGCTTTGGCACCCATCTTGCAGAAGCTTTTGTCATTCCCAACTCGTTGGCGATAATGTGCTCAACCCTCTCATGAGAGATGCCCACAACACTGGCAATATGTCGAGTGGTCAATCGTCGATCAGCCATCACCATGTCATGCACCCGGGTAATGTTTTCCGGAATGGTTGCTGTTGAAGGCCTTCCTGGACGCGGGTCATCATCAAGGCTCTATCTGCCACGCTTGAATTCCGCAGCCCACTTCTTTACAGTGGAAAAGGAAGGGGCATAATCCCCTAAATTGGAGACCATGTCAGCATGTATCTGTGTTGGAGTTAGCCCTTTCAGTTGCAGGTACTTGATGACTGCCCTATAGCCAGTTTTGACCATTTCTGGTGATTTTAATGGGTGGGTTCACAAGATGGTCTGGTACAAAGACTATAATAACACTACAGTTGCAGTTCTTATGTCTATGATTCGTGAAATGATTGTACTTGTTGGTGGCAAAAGTTTGTTTCAATCCGATTGAGATATCCCACTTAGGCTTAGAACTTTTCAGCCAGCCCTCATATAATATATCCATTTCATTAGGCTATTATTATACCCCTGTCCGAGCTTTTGTACGGCCCATAACTTTTTAACTATACACCCTAGCTTATCCAAACTTTCTACACACATTAACCACAATGAGTACTTGTGCCTTTTGCTAGTTTGATGATTCTGAATTTTTAATTTTTGCTGTTTCCATGGAAACATTAGGAACTTAAACTTTTAGGGTGGGTGTTTTGTACGGCCTATATCTTTTTAACCATGCACCCTAGCTTCATCAAACTTTCTACACACATTAACCACAATGAGCACTTGTGCCTTTTGCTAGTTTGAAGATTCTGAATTTTTTAATTTTTGTCGTTTCCATGGAAACATTAGAAACTTAAACTTTTAGTGTGGGTGTTTTGTACGGCCCATAACTTTTTAACCATGCACCCTAGCTTCACCAAACTTGCTACACACATTTACCACAATGAGTACTTGTGCCTTTTGCTAGTTTGAAGATTCTGAATATTTTTATTTTTGCCGTTTCCATGGAATCATGGTGAACATGGTGAAACATAAATTTTGGGTAGAGTTTTTGTACAATCCATGTTTACAATATTATGTATCCTAGCTTCAGCAAACTTGCTACATTAACCGCTATGATTGATTTTTATCTTTTATAACATTCTGAAAGTTTTGTTTTTTGCTGTTTTCTTGGAAACATGATGGAATTTAGAAATTTTAATGACTGGATTTGTATAGCTAATATATTTTCAAAAATTGTTTCCACACATGTAGATCATCAAAAGTATCTGTGCTTTGTGATAGTTTGAATTTATGAATTCTTTACCATATCTGTTAAGGCTAGAATCGAAATTATTAATTTATTGATTTTCTTTTATGATATTGTTCCATTTTTTGTGTGTTTTATATCAACAATTTTTGGTCCTTTTGATAATTCTTCTTATGTAACTCCTCAATCAAATTTTTATTCAAAGGTGTTCATGGTGATCTACTTCCTCGTAGTGAACAGTGGTAACATGGGAGATTGGGGGGAGGGGAGGCAATTGTCACTGGAACTCAATCTTAGTTTTTAAAACATTGAAGTTAAAATCAGTTAGAAATATGTAATATTTCATTAATTAACAAACTATTTACTATTTGTTGTTGACCAGCAGGGATATCGGGGGTATGTGAGCTTTGCTCACTTCTTTCTTGTCCAAGATCTTGTAGGTAATGCAGTAACTGTGATACCGCGAGAGATTCAACTTGGGACAGTGTGACCATGGTGACTATGATATGTGCAGCTGTTATTCAAGTTAACTAACCAAAGTACTGTGAGGCTCTGAAGCCAGCTGTCTTCTCCAGCATCCACTGATAATGGAGAAGGACTAGACACAGCATCAGAAGCAGGAGTAAAATATCCCCTGTCAGACTGTGGGGCCTCAACACTCGCTGATGTGTCTGCAACCTCAGAATTGTTGAATGGTAGGACAGGAAGAAGAAATACATATGTAGTTGTTAGGGCTGTGTACTGACCTGGATTTTGTATTGCAAAATATTGCCATACTTTAACCCGTATTGCGAAACGTATTGCAATATATTGCCAATTTACATTTTCATGAGTTAATCAGAGTTCTACCCTGTATTAATGTCAGATACCATCAAGCTCCTTCCCAGCGCTTGACACCTTCGTTATACTCTCAGTATTGAGAGCTCCGCGAATGGGCTATCGCTGTGAGGAGCTTGATAGTCGCAATGTGTACACGCTAATTGATAAAAAGATTGTCAGAGGCAATTTGTATCAGAAAGATACTATTTTCCATCTCCATATCGATTAGGAACACATAAATATACTTATTTATATATGCCGCAATATATTGCTATATTTACAAACGTATCGCAATACGTATTGCTATAGATTAGCACCACAATATACCGGTGTACCGGTAATACCACACAACCTTACTAGTGTTGTTTCATGAATTTCTGTGTGTTGTTTCATGAATGTCCAGGTGTGTTGTTTCATGAATGTCCAGGTGTGTTGTTTCATGAATGTCCAGGTGTTGTTTCATGAATGTCCAGGTGTGTTGTTTCATGAATGTCCAGGTGTGTTGTTTCATGAATGTCCAGGTGTGTTGTTTCATGAATGTCCAGGTGTGTTGTTTCATGAATGTCCAGGTGTGTTGTTTCATGAATGTTGTTTCATGAATGTCCAGGTGTGTTGTTTCATGAATGTCCAGGTGTGTTGTTTTATGAATGTCCAGGTGTGTTGTTTCATGAATGTCCAGGTGTGTTGTTTCATGAATGTTGTTTCATGAATGTCCAGGTGTGTTGTTTCATGAATGTCCAGGTGTGTTGTTTCATGAATGTCCAGGTGTGTTGTTTCATGGATGTCATAAAAGACGATGTCGACATGCCACACACAGTAACACACTGCTGACTGAGTCATTGCTTGTCTATTGATTACTAGTGATTTGTTAGGGTAAGTTATTTTGTCAGACAGCGGCGGTCGGGTAGCCTAGTGGTTAAAGCGTTCACTCATCACGCCGAAGACCCGGGTTCGATTCCCGACATGGGTACAATATGTGAAGCCCATTTCTGGTGTCCCCTGCCGTGATATTGCTGGAATATTGCTAAAAAGTGGCATAAAACCATACTCACTCACTCACTATTCTCTCAGACATAACTGTAAGCATGTGACCCTGTAAATACGGTTACCGGAGATACCATGTCAACGAATCTTTAAAGTAAGCAGTGTAATCCTGTTACACTCTCTGGTTATAAAAAGTGTTTATTGTATATCTGGACTTATGTTTGTCAACTATTTTGTTAATTTGATTCAAAATTTAAATCAATATGGTTTGCATTTATTTCGGCAAAATTGTGTCTGAAGTGACTGGTAGGCCGCACCAACTAACGTCATTGTAAACGGTGCCATGTGCCATTTTGTTGCCATCTCCCTTCATGGATAAATACAACATATTTCATTCTGTTCCCTTGACCACTGTCATTGTTACTAAGGCACACAGGTGGCCAGGTCATCATCTGATGGGGGGGCGGTCGGGTAGCCTATTGGTTGAAGCGTTCACTCGTCACGCCGATTCCCGACATGGGTACAATGTGTGAAGCCCATCTATGGTGTCCCCCGCAGTGATATTGCTGGAATATTGCTAAAAGCGGCGTAAAACAATACTCACTTACTCATCATCTGAGGCACAGCAATTTGATGTGCAGCGTTGCACCCCTTGGGTACGCCAGGAACCTATGACTGGGTTCATTTTTCAAACAAATCCAGTTGCCAATGAATATTGATATATGGCTAAACATTGGCATTGTTAACATTTTCATGCATACACCTTAATAAAGTTTTCCTGTGTATTGACAGCAGCAACAATGAACGTCCTTGTTTAATAATTACTTCAACCAGTGCAAGTTCAGTCACATTGTTGTCAGTACACAGAACAGCTGCAAGAACACTTAACAAGTCACACGGCGCCACTCTTTGAGTCTCGGACATTTCGGTCACTCTCACAGCCGGTATTCCCACGAAGTAATCATGAGTGTCAGTGTTGCTGATCGACCGGAAGCACCAGTGACCGTGAAAATACATCTAAATTGAGAACATTTATAAATCGCAATTTTGGGCTTATATATTTTGGCTCAATTTGTACCAACTTTAACATGATTACTTCGCAGATAAAACCACAATATATTGTATTCAGCAATTAGAGATCTGGTGATTGACATTTGGCCTTGACCTGGTGAAAGTATCCAGTTATTTATAATCATTTATATTTTTTTAATCATGGGAGAGTAAGTATTAGGCTCTATCTGTCCATAGGCATGTCCAGTAGTTGTTATATTATCTTGAGAACGTCAAGGACTGGTTGGTATGGTGTCATAGGGCCATACTCAGATCTCAGGTTATATTGGCGACCTTGACCTTATTTTCAAGTTGTTTGTCACAGAGATCTCGAGTCAGTGAGTTTGGTTTTACGCCGCTTTTAGCAATATTCCAGCAATATCAAAGCAGGGGACACCGGAAATGGGCTTCACACATTGTACCCATGTCGGGAATCGAACCCAGGTCTTCGGCGTGACGAGCGAACGCTTTAACCACTAGGCTACCCGACCGCCCCTGTTCTGCAAGTGAAACCCACCCATTAGATATTGCCTGAGATCGAAGTTCTAACCTTGTTTCCTTCACTGATGCCCGATGTCTCCTTCCTTGACAAAGGAAGCTACTGAAATCTATAACTGGATTGTGGAAAATTATCTAACTAGCCAGTGGGGCTGGGACGAGTCCAAATTTACTACTCGGGTACCCAACCCCCTATTTACCCAACCCCACCCGGCTACCCGCTGTAGGTCTCAAGAGATGGGTACAAAATGTCCGATTGAGAATTGTTTGAACAGAGCTCTGATAAAAAGTATTTAGATACACTACCCTACGCTATAAAACAATCTAGTCATGTGTACACTTGAATTGACCGAACAATCTGGTCATGTAGACACTTAATTTGACTGAAGCTTTGTCTTTATCTTTATTCAAACCTATAATTGTATCTCAGTGGGCTAGCACTATAAATCGGCATGAGTCCGACAAGTATAAGCAGCCACACAACACACGTGCATGCAGGTCACGATATGCAATAATCTTGGAAGCGACTTTAAACCCTATTTCACCTCACCTCACCTCGCCTCACCTTAGACAACAAAGCTACACTTGCCCCTACTTGGGCGTTTATGTATTGACAGTGTTTCACCCAGACTGCGCAGTTCAAATGCGGAAATGTTGAGAGAATGAATGTTGTTTTATGCCCCAGTAACCAACATTCCACTACGGCCAATAAATCATGTCTTTTCTAATCCTAATCCACCCTTTCAAGCTCATACTCTGAGTCAGATGTGCTCGGGTTTCGTAGAAAAATGTCGAAAGATGCAATTTCATATCCTGCTGCAATGACACAGATTATATTATCACTGACGATGGACGAATGCAGCAATTATATGGTCAGTGGAGACTTGCCTGAATCTCTGAAATTGAGAATGGACACAAGGAAGCGTCCTTGGTGGCGGTCTTTTGTTAGCGCCCTGCCAAAACCAGAGACAAATGTCCTTAATTGCATCTTGACTGAGCATACCGAGGACCCTCCACAAGCACTGTCTCTCAATCCTGCTTTTCAGTTATTAATTACGACATCATATGTTCTGTTGACTAAGTCTGTGTGGAGTGAGTGACAGGCAAATTGAAGCACAGCCCGGCAAGAATTGCCCCAACAGAAAAACTGTCAATCCAGACGATTTAATGCATTCCCTTACATTCGGGCAGAGAATCAGATTCCATCTCCACTGACATCCTCAACATCGAAGAAAATCTGTTCGCTGACGTTTTCTTTTTAAGAGCTCGGGAGTAGATGCTCCTAGAACGGCTCATCGGATACGAAGAAGTGTTCTCCACATATCATCGCAACTACTCTTATTGAGCCTGTCACCCAGGCCTTTCTCGACACAAAATACTGATTATTCCCAATAAAAGCGTGGCGGTTATTGGTATTATTGGGTCCATAGATGGGGCACGCCGGTTAATATTTGGCCGGGAGGCAGGACTCTTTAGTCCTCTTTAATGAATCTCAAAAACGAATTCTTTGAGCCGATATCCTGCTCGAACAGAGCTCAAGTATCTGCGAGGACGACCTTACGGGCCGCACACCTGCTGGGGAGAATACTGCTCTCCTTTCAAAAGAGTTCCTTTACACCATCTACTAAAATTGATGAGTTTTCGCGCCTCAATGCTTCCTCTTAGAGTTTTCGTCAATACATGCTTCTTTTATTATTGGAAATTAATTTAGTTTTTGTCGAGCTAAGTGTCGCCGCAAGAAAGGGGGAATTATCAAAGTAGCTTGAAGTATGAGATCCCTAAGATAATCGTGAATGGAAAGCACTTAAGGTATTACGGCTATCCAGCCTGTAAACAAAGAGAGATGGGTGGTTCTCATATGAAACTCTGAATGCACTGGTATGCAGGATTGAGCACCATTGAGCCTCAAAACGCTAGGACAACATAACCAGAATGCAGCGTGCAATATCCCGCTTTATTAGATGGGAAATGTCCATGGGTATTGTTCCCCACGGTAATAAATAAATTGAAATAAGAGTATGAAAACATTTTGAATTGTATTCTTCTGAATAGGGTTAATTAAATGAAAATAATGTTTCTCGCATTAATGTTAATGTGTTTTAATATTGTTTGTGTATGTTGAAACCTCAAATAAATCTTTTGTGATAAAGCTCCTTGTCTATGGGATGAAGAGAATCGTTTAATGGGCAGGATGTTTAGGTGCTGTAGGGCTAACAAGGTATTAAACACCATAACAGTCAGCTAAATTAAATATTGCATTATGAATTCATGAAAATCACCTATTTCTTATTGTCGGAATGTGTTGGTGTATTTACATTGAATTTGTATGCAGCATTGTTTAGTTTATAATTGATGCTTGGAACAAATGATTTCAACAGATTTTGATATTTTGATAATCAATAATTGATTATTTATTAAGACGTTTAGCAGCATGGTCTTAGAAATCTTTGTTGCCCTTCTTTTGAACAAGTTTTGTTTATTGATTGGGCAAGTTATCGAAATGATAATTTATTAATTAAAGAAAATGGTTGCTTTCACTCACAATTTTGTTTCTCAACTTGATGTGTGTCATTAAAGCCTCATTAAAGCCAAGATTCTTACTGCAGAATTTAGACATGATAATATTGTGAATGCTGACAAACAAAAATGTTATGTCGCGCTGAGTCTGTGAAAGTTTGTCGATATTCATTTGATGTTATGTGTCATCGTTCCTGTACACTGTGTCATCCACTGGACCTTACATTTCAATCTTTGGCCAAAATTAATTTCTTAAATTTAGATTTACATTTCAATCTTTGGCCAAAATTAATTTCTTAAATTTAAATTTACATTTCAATCTTTTGCCAAAATTAATTTCTTAAATTTAAATTTACATTTCAATCTTTGGCCAAAATTAATTTCTTAAATTTAAATTTACAATGTTTAGCTGAACTTTATTTCATAAATCTAAACTCTTGTTCCGATTTTTGTGATCAAAATCAAGATGCTGAATCCATTTTTCAATCAAACATCAGTATGGATTTTCTTTTTCTTTTTTACAAGGGTTTAAATGAATGGTTCTGGGTCCTGTTCCACAAAGTGATCGTAGCGCTAAGGTTATTGTAGCTCCCATGCTTTAACATATACTTACGACTGTTGTAGCGCTATGATCAGTTTGTGGAACAGGGCCCTTGTCTCAGGTTCGTTGGGGATGGGAGGCACGGGTGGCCCAGTCGTCTAAGGCGCCGCGATTCGCTGTGCAGAGTTGCGTCCCTTGGGCACGCCAGAAACCTATGATTGTGGGTTCGAATCCCGGTTCGCCCCAATTATGTTTCTAGGTTTATCAGCACCATACCCGTGCTCGTGGGTTTCACCGAAGTGGTAAACGTCTGAGATCTGCATCACTTTGGCTTTCCTCCAACATTAAGCTGACACGCCGTGATATAACTAGAATAATGTTAAAAGCGGCGTTAAACTTAACTCACTCACTCATGGGGTGGTGGGGTGGCCCTGTGGGTAAAGCATTCACTCTATACGCCGAAGCCCTAGGTTCAATTCCCCACATGGGTACAATGTGTGAAGCCCATTTCTGGTGTACCCCGCCATGATATTGCTGGAATATTTCCTAAAAGCAGCGTAAAACAATATTCACTCACTGACTCAGGGTCCTGTATAACTTGTATATTGATACAAGGAAATAGGATCATTGGGTTGGCTGGGGTTTTCTTTGTGAGTCAGTGAGTCAGTGAGTGTCAAGTAGACGTGGAAGGAAGATTCCGAAATGATGCAGGTCGTCTGCCACCTCGAAACTCCCAAGCGTGGATATGGTGCTGACAAACCTAGTAACATTATCATGGCGAATCGGGATTCGAAACAATATTCCTGTTTCTTCACGCCTTAGTGAATAAACTTTACTAATTATATTAGTGACAAAATTCTTGTATTTATACAGAGATAGCTCATCCAGAGGCATGGCGGCCATGTCATCCTAGGTTCTGCAATTTTTCAGTATTTCTCTGACCAATTCTAGACCGCCTCCGTGGTCTAGTGGAAGAGCTTCCTCTCGGAAAGCGGAAGGTCCGTGGTTCGATCCCCGGCCACGTCATACCAAAAGACGTTAAAAGATGGTACTTGTTGTTACTCTGTCTGGCGCTCGGCATTAAGGGGCTAAAACAAGGACTGGTTGGCTCGGACTCAGTATACTGTGTGGGGTATTCATGTTAAACTGCGGCATGGTGTCTCAGTGAGCTAGCACTATAATCGGCATCAGTCCGGACTAGTACATGCACGTCGCTATATATAAGTGCGATAATCTTGGACGTGACTTTAAACCCTATATCACCTCACCTCACCTCACCTCACCTCACCTCACCTCACCTCACCTCACCTCACCTCACATCTGACCAAATCTCTGAGAAGTGCCCTATAATCACTCAGTTTTATGAATTTCCTTGTTTTTGTATTCCTTTGTAATCCTTTGTCTGTGACCACTATACTGATGATCATAGTTTTCATACAAAGTATTAAACTTCCATGACATGCTTTGACATATAGACTGTCCTCCAACCTCAGACGAAATATTGCATTATTTTTCACATGCCCTACCTACATGTAAGAAATGATTCGTTTTTCTATTTGAAAGGGTACAGATTAAATTCACTGCTTTATGGGAATGGAGTGAGTGAGTGAGTATGGGTTTAGGCCGCTTTTAGCAATATTCCAGCAATATCACGGCGGGGGACACCAGATATGGGCTTCACACATTGTACCCATGTCGGGAATCGAACCCGGGTCTTCGGCGTGATGAGCAAACGCTTTAACCACTAGGCTACCCGACCGCCCCCATAAATCATGAAGTCTGGACCATCCAATCCAGTGATTATCATCATGAGCAATGATCTATGCAATTGGGATACGATGACATGCATCAACCAAGTCAGCGAGCCTGACCACCCGATCCAGGTCGTCGCCTCTTACCACAAGCCCGGGTTACTGAACCCGGATCGTCACGGTTTAGTTCGACAGTAGAATATGATCTTTATGTAAACCCTACTTGCATAATTGTTACGTCTTGAGAAACAGCATGCCTGTTAAAAAATATTTTGTGATAATGCCATTCAGATATAGAAGTGAGCAATGAAGCAAATTTGTTCAAAACTCAAATGAGTCAAATGTTTTTGCTACCTTGATATAAGGGTCAATGTCACCAAAAATAAATAGTGTCTGCACTTATGACCTTTCAACCTTACATGAAGACAAACTATGACTTATATCTTGAGACGTTTCACAATCAGCAAAAAGGAAAAAGTTTTAAATGACCTTGAAAATGAGGTCAAGGTCACCTCATTCATCCATTGTCTGTGGACTTTCCAAAGAAACCTTTGACCAAATTAGAATAAAATTTATCGACATCTCTGTGACAAACAACTAATTGGTCAAATGCTTCCCATGACCTTGAAAATAAGGTCAAGGTCAAGTGCTAAGTATTAAATCGTTAATGACTTGTTTTTTTATAATTGAACACCTTTTCTTCAACTGCACCAAACTGTTGACCACTCTCTTTTGTTCTGTTTTAATGTGGGGCGGTCGGGTAGCCTAGAGGTTAAAGCGTTCGCTCGTTACGCTGAAGACCCGGGTTCGAATCCGACATGGGTACAATGTGTGAAGCCCATTTCTGGTGTCCCCAGCAGTGATAATGCTGGAATATTGCTAAAAGCGGCGTAAAACAATACTCACTCACTCACTCACTCTGTTTTAATGTATGTATTGACATAAGTCAGATGAATTGTTTACCGATCCTGATTGGATGAAAATATGTTTAAGTAATATAATGCCTCCATGGGTTTGTGGATAGAGTGTCTGCCCGGTGAGTGGAAGGTCGGGGGTTCGATCCCCGGCCGCGTCATACCAAAGAACTTTAAAAGATGGTGTTTGTTGTTACCCTGCCTGGCGCTCGTCATTTAGGGGCTAAAACAAGGACTGGTCGGCTCGGAGTCAGTATACTGTGTCTGAGTGGGGTATTCATGTTAAACTGCGGCATGGTATCTATGTGCTTGCACTATAATTCGGCATCAGTCCGGACTAGTACAAGCAGCGACACACACACGCGCAGGTCACTTCTTGTAGAGACTTTCAAAGAGACCTGCACGCACATGTATGCAAGTTATGATAATCTTGAATGCGAAGTTAAACCCCATTTCACCTCATCTGTGAGGAAACAGAAGTGTTTCAAGGTTGTGTCAAAGCCATCTAACTCTATCTGATTTGTTTCCTGGCCAGCTTGGGGGCATGGGTGGCCCAGTCATCTTAGGCGCAGCAATTCAGATTGCAGAGTTGCGTCCCTTGGGCACGCCAGAAACCTATGATTGTGGGTTCGAATCCTGGTTTGTCCAGATTATGTTTCTAGGTTTATCAGCACCATACGGGTGCTCGTGGGTTTCACTGAAGTGGTAAATGTCTGAGACCTACATCACTTAGGGCTTTCTTCCCACATTAAGCTGACACGCCGTGATATGACTGGAATACTGTTAAAAGCGGGAGCAAGAGTTACTCAAATCCACTGTGAAAGTGTCATGTACAACTAGATCGACAACTTCATTTGGAACATTTTTCAGATTCAGGAAATCTATCGTCGGGAAAACGTGAAACTTAAAAGTGATGATCAACGCGATCAGTTGGAACCAGACACCAGTCATCACATGATCACTGTCAACCA